>NC_138657.1:68963617-69478617 GCF_964273445.1 Streptopelia decaocto | reverse complement strand
AAAGAACCTCAGGTCTGGGGGCTGCAAGCCCTCCACCCCCTGGAAACCAACCTGTCTACAGACCTCGGGCTGCCTGAGGCTACGGCCAAACATTAAAGAATTTAAAACAAATAAAGTGCTAGGAACTGCTGCAACATTGCGATTTGCATCAGATACAAAAAACAAGTAAAAGGGTCTCTGACCTTCCTAACCTTAGATGAGTTGAGATCCACCCCCAACACTCCCTTCCTGCCTACCGTGAATATAATTAAGGGGAAGCTGCAGTGGCAATTTCTCTCCTCATTAACTTCCTGATTGGTTTCAGGCTCAGGATTCCGGCGGGCGGCAGTTTGTCACCAATTCCAAATGGCCAATCGTTAATACTAATGTTTGTGTAACTAACTGCCAGCATCTGCCGCGGCTCCTTGTACAACAATAATAGTGAAAGGGTAACATTAGTGCTTCCCGTGTTAATTCAGATTCTGTTCATCAATAGGAAAATCTATGATGTAATTAGCAAAATGCATCGTAGCTGAAGCAGCTGGAGGGAACTAAATCACAGCAGGAGCTCTATGGGCCCCTGACAACCTTAATCATCAATACTTACTATGTTCTGGATTTTACTGTTTAGTGCAGAACATTACCAGCCTGTGATCTTTTAGAAGAGAATATTGTTTACAACCATGGCTTGTTTTTTAGAAGCCATGATGAATCTAGGACAACTGCACAGAACAGGGAATACAGAGTCGAGGTTGAAACTGTCCCCAAACTGCACCGCTGTGCCTAAGCGAGCAGCTCCTCTGCACTTGAGCCCTGTGTACTTGCAGGTCCTGGGGACTTCTAGCAATAATGAAGTTTAATGAAAAAGAAAAGGTCAGGTTTCACTTTCACAGCCAGGAAAATTTAAGGGGATTCGAGGAAAGTAAACAGTAGCCATCTGGGTCTACCTCATCGCTGTGAAAAGGAGAAACACCCTCTTACAAAACATCAGTATCCCATTTTTGTAGTAATGTATGTTTCTGCAGTAACTTCCACCTGTGGCTCAGCTTCCTGTTTTGTCCTTATTTTAAACACAATGCTGGTTACTGAGAGATGGAAAAGACATTACAGAGTTGAGGTCTCACATGTAATTTTCATCTGCTTTTCCTGTGACTAGATAAAATGGTAGTTTTTGTTACTTTCAGGCAGTTTTGCCTATTTTTGACCTTGCAGTACCTGGCTCCTTGATTTCACGCAAGTCTCTCCTTTGATGTGTGTAAGGGACAAGCACAGCTCCCACATCACCCTGCCAAAGCAGACTCTACTACTGTCTTTTATATCTGACAGAACTTTTTTTTTAGCTTCATGAATGGGATATTAACCCCATATTACATTTTCTCCTAGCTAACAGACAAAAAAAGAGTGCAGTGCTTAGAGAAGAGGTAGCGACAAATTAGTCAAGGCAACTTCCAACAGTATTTAGATATCCTGTGAAGGCTGTCAATGGTTTAATGACACAGAAAGAGGAATCTGGGTCTGGAGCATCACGTTTTCCTCTGAGATGTGGTCAAATGCACAAACAGCTAAACAAGTCTCTCCAGCATCTCCAGGCCTGAATAACCCTTGGACTGCTGGAGATGGCACTGATTTGCACCCAGAGGAGGCCAGAACAGCACTTGGGTAACCTGTAGTTGGGAACAACTTTGTAGAGTTTTACTTTTTCTAGTCCATGAATCCTGAAACCCAGAAGCAGTGGAGAATCAGAAACATGCTTTGGAGGGTGCAAAGTCAAGCTTTCTTCTGCCACAAGAACACACCAGGCGATGCCTGAGCCTGTTTCCTGCCTCCCTTTTCAGTGTCTAAGACGTGGTGATGGTGGAGTCCAAGGAGAAGGCACATCCTCAGTGTCTAGACAAGGATGTGACATGCCTTTCCACTTCACTTCCTCTGCTAAGCCAGTGCTTGAGATTTCATCTCTGCCTAAGAGTTCCTAGGACTTGAACCAGATGCAAACATGCAGGTTATGGAAAACGAGTGGAGGAACAGAGGAACATTTCTGCTCCTCTGGAAAGGAAGCTGGCTCATCTAGTGAAACAGGCTCACAGCACAAACATACTCATTGGTCGGCCCAGTCTGCACCACAGTCCTATGATCTGAAGCACACACCATGCAGTATTTCAGGTAAGTAACTTGTTGGAGTGGTTCATGCTTTGACTACTACAAAAGGACAGAACAGAGATGATCTGTAGGTCCTCAGTTCAGTGACAAAGGGGAAATCACCTACAGAAGATGGAGCAATCAGCACCTCTCCTGACATGTGCTAGAGACTAGCTCCTCAAAGGTCATTCAAGGGCTTAGCTTTTGCCTGCCAACACCACAAGCTTTTATTGGATCTGGTCATGTCTGGCACCAGGAATCATCTCTTTCTCCATGAAGTACCTTGCATTATGTAGTAAACAAACAGTAGAGTGGCTTCAACATGTCTGACTGGGTCAAGGACTCAGCTCTCTTGATTCAGAAACCTCCTTCTGCTCTGATCTAGCAAGGCCCAATGTGTTAAGATTTAGGATATGCTGTAAGGAATGTCTGTATTCCCAGGCTCAAGGGCAGGAGTACAAAGGAAGCGATTGGGGTTGAAAGGGGACAATTTTTTCTTTACTCCTGAGTAGCCCAAATGGGCAAAAGGGTTATTTGTTTTAAATGATTTGTTAATATTTTTAGCGTACATGTGCCTGGAGTGATGGAAAGGCCCATTTTTAAATACTGAGATCTATAAATCTCTGTGACAAACTTAAAGAAATATTTTTTCTAAACGGAAAGAACCCACAGAAAACCCACCCAACATGCTACAGCATGGATGTTAAAACCCTACCACGGTAAAACCGCCACTTTACTTTCATGATCCATTTTTCCAGCAACTCTATGTTAATTTATTTTAAACCTGTGGAATGACACAGAGGGCAACTCTTTTGGTAGACAGACACCCACACCTGTTTCTTAGCACGACAAGCAGTGTCTCCTAAGCCTTCTGGACCAGTGCAGTTCTGCCATCTCCCAACATTTCTCAAAGGGCATTAGACACCCCGATCAAACTTCAAATTTGAAGTGTCATTACATGGGAACAGTTCCAGTCACCAACTGGTTGGTCTCACAAATCATCTCAGGGATTGAAGCACTGATCTCAATAACACGGTTTGTTCTTCCACTGACTTCCAAATTTATCACAGTTTTGACGGTTAGGCAATTTGGACTATATATGCTGGTCTGTGAATGTGCACAGGGGTATGTAACTACAGCTACACAGATTTTAAAAAACAACCTGGCACTACCAAGATATTATCTCTAGCAGATGACAGTGTTGCTCCTCTATGCAAACCCTGCACTGCTTCCTTGGAAAGACTTCCACTTCAAGCAAGGAGCAGCAGATAGGTGTAATGCTCGTAATAAGAGCAAGATACTTGGACTGGGACTTGTAGCTGTAAAAAGGCAGGAAAAAGGAAATGAGCAATTCTGTTCCACTGTTTTAATCACACAGCAATAAAATCTAGAAGTTCCAAGTTCAAAGAAACAAAACCCATGTTCTTTTTGATTTAAGTCTATGAGTTTCACCTGTTTGAGGCTTGCGGCTGATCCTCCCACCGTTGTTACACAGCCCTTATCCGTGTAAATAACACTACCAGAATTGGGTCTGTGACAGTTTTTAAAGACCATTCCTTGATCTAATTACCTTTTACCCTTCGGAAAGCACCTGAATACTTATGAGTTATATGAATCTGAAAAAATTTTGGCTAGTATCACACAGGAAAAGAAGCGAGAAGGTATTCCAACCATAAACACAAAACCTTACATCTTCTGACAATGGCAACTGCACTGACTTTTAACATGAGTGATCCCTGGAATTCAATGGACTGAAAAGAGTAATACACTTTTCAGTGATGTGAGAAAGCAGAAGGATATTCATGCTTGGAAAGTAAATATTTTCCTGAGTTTACATTTAAAAAGCTATTAAACTCTCAATAAAGAGCCATTTTTAAAGACTTAAAGTTGAGAGGTACAATTCATTTTTCAAAACTCTTTCACCTTCTATTTCAGCGAAAAGGAAAATAAGTAAGAATGCCAGTCCCACATGCTGCTAAGGCCCATGCATTTCTTCGCGGTCCGTACACACACGTGTGCAAACACAAGCAGGCATGCAGGATGAAGGGGCGTGGAACCAGACTGCTGCTGGCAGCTCCAGGGCACCAGGGCTCCACTAAAGCGTCCCTGGGTTTTAGGCATGAGAGTAGACAAGAACAGCTCTTCATATTATCTCTGTAGCCAAGGGTGGCCTGGAAACACCGGGGGTCACATTCAGTTTGAAAACAATGGCCAGTTTCTGCCCAAGTCAATGGTACCCTGCCACTCCACTGCTCAGTTGGACCCTGGAGGGCTGACTCCACCACCCACAGCCAGCAAACAGCCTGCCACGCTACCACAGCCACCCTAACACACATGGCAACTGCCTGACAAAGCATTAGGTCAAAAACCCAAACCAAACTAACCAAACAAAAAACACAGTTCCTGCTGCAAAATCAGGCACTCAGAAAGCCATCAGAATCATCTGACCCAGCAACTGAGAAGAAGACACACCAAAAAAAGTGCAGGACAGAAAACCAGAATTTTCCTACTGTGGAGAATGGCAAACAACAGTGCTAGGGTCTGCCCTGACTTTGCTGTATATCATTATAAGATGAAATCTCGACACAAACGCATGCAGAAAGGCCAAGTTAAGTTAGAACAGAATCACAGATTAATTTCAGTTGGCAAAGACCCTCAGGATCATCAAGTCCAACCATAACCTAACCTAACTCCAGCACTAAACCATGTCCCTAAGAACCTCATCTAAACACCTCCAGGGATGGTGACTCCACCGCTTCCCTGGACAGCCTGTTCGAATGCCTGACAACCATTTCTGTGAAGAAGTTTTTCGTAATATCCAATCTAAACCTCCCTGGCACAACTTGAGGCCATTTCTCCTAAGCAACCTCCATTCAGCTGCCTCATCTTCGGAGTGCTTAACCCTATGTTACCAAATGTTCAACACTTTAAGCAGAGCATTAATTAACGAAATGTCGGAAAAAAAAAAATCTATCTCCACTGAATCTCCTGTGCAATTCTTTTCTGTGTGAATGCACTATTGGAAAAGATGGAGGACAACTGACTTACACTAGGGTGAAGAAACCAGTGTTAGTGACAGGCTGTTCTCCATGAACCAGCCTGGCAAGGGGATCAGTCTCATACTCTGGTATTCTGCTCTGTGTAGATCTAAGACAGGAGCAGTCAGGAGCCTATAGCACCAGGGGTTCCAGAAGCTGTAAAACTTTAAGAAAATTACAAGACAAACTTTCATCAGCTCTGTTTTCAAGATTTCCTTTGAACACAAATATTCATACTTTGTTAAGCTGGAGTTACTTGTTCCTGAAGGACTTTGACGCTCAATGAATCCTCAATATCTTTTAGTTCTTTTGCTGCTACTCTGTGTGAACTATCTAAAAAACCATTGCTGTCTCCTTCCTTACATTTCTCTTGCTCGGGATGAAAACGGTTCCTACTGTGAATTCATGCCAATGGCTGCAAGTGTGTAAACATGTTCCTTATTGACTGTTCTTCTCCTCCTATCCCTTGGGCCTCATCACAGACCTGGACCTGGTGAGGGCTCCCACAAATTCTGGAAGTCCACTTGAAGCCAAGGGTTTCTGCTCGCTGCAGCTGGTCACCACACCACGGCATGGGTGCAGGCTTCTTAGAAGCAGGGTTATACACAGCAGACAGGAACAGGAGACATCAGTCTGACAGGGAGACAGAAACCAAATAGTAACAAGGGGCTAATGGAAACTTGGCTCTGGATCTGCCTTAAAACTGAACTCCACATTATTACGTACACAACCTGAAATGTCTCTGCAATTTTCGCTTTAATGTTGTAGACTGTTCTGACTGTAATGCAGACCGGCTTAGGAGAAAATGGGAGTGGTGCTCCTTTTCTGATTTGCACATAACACAAAGGCAACCAGGCTTGTTCTAGAAACTTATGTCCATGGTTATTTCCCCCCTGATAAGAAATCTCAAGAGTGACACGTAGAGCTGCTTTTCAATGCAAAAATGAAAACAAGCCTAAGGATCTGGAACCGAAAACATGTACCCTCTGTGCCTCTTAACGCAGATATACTATTTCACAGTAGAGCCCTTTCCCCCTCAAATGCTTTCTCAAACACTTACCCTTCTCACTAACATTTAAAGCAATTAGGATTATCTTGGATGCCCACAATAGGGCACATTCATTGTGCATTTTCAAATAGTATTAATTCTTGGCATTAGGAACTCGGGATAAAAGGTAAAGATCTGAATGGAGATCTTTATTCAGCGTGCTTTACCATGGATTATCTCATTCTTTTCCAGTTCATGCTTGTACTTTTAGCAACTAAGAAGGCAGGGCTATAACTGATGTAATTAGAAACCAGAAGCTGAAAAAAATATCCTCTTGTTGAACTCACTCACCTCTGGCTTTAAATTTTCTTACAACAACGTGAAACAATCAAACAAGGCTTTCCACTTCTGATTCAGCACCAGTTAAGACAGGGAGGATGCACGGACGACGTTAGGGAAGCACGGGCTTTTTTTCTGAGACTCCAAAACCTACCTTGAAACTATACCAATCCATTACGGAGCAATCACCCTACATGCTTGCAGACACAATCCAGACCAGAGCAGTACTGACAAACCAACAATTTCTGCTGTCACCAGTGTTACATTCTGGGGCTAACTTGATGTCACTAAGCCACTGCTGTAGGACCAGGAAAGGCAGAGGGTGAAGCACCTCCAAAAAACCTCAGGAGGATCAGGTGTGTTGAGACGTGCACCTTTGCTTTGTATGACTGAAAGGCAATGAGTGATATTCAGCTGGTAAAAGCTTGGTTTTGGGGTGGCAGAAGTGAATGGTTACTCACTTCTTGTGCAAGGTATTCTTTAGAAATGCTCACTCTGCTTGAGCCGGGTCTCAGCAAGGTACAAAGAAGTTCAACTCTGCAGAAAGCTCCCCAGTTTAAATTTCACTACCAGGAACCCCGATGGTTAGTTCCCTCCATATAAAGAGACATGACTGTAATGGTTTCACACACATATTTACCATTTTGGAAGATATTAAGTGAAACATTCTGCAGGAACGGGGCACCTCAGTGTAAAGCAGACATTTCCCACTGCCAGGTAACAGGGTAAAATGCGCACTTCCATGAAGGATTTTTTGGGTAAACATTCTGTATGATTACACAAGAAGCACGATGACCTCAGCATCACAAAAGAGCTCAGATGTGGTCACGGACCTGAGGTATTTTCAACCTGAAAGAAAAGGCATCGCACTAAAATACCAAAGGCATCTCCCTTTTCCTTCCCTACCATTTCCTAGTCACTTATTTAAATCCTGCTACTCCGCCCTGGTGAGACCACATCTGGAATATTGTGTCCAGTTCTGGGCCCCTCAGTTCCAGAAGAACAGGGAACTGCTGGAGAGGGTCCAGCACAGGGCAACGAAGATGATTAAGGGAGTGGAGCATCTCCCTTATGAAGAAAGGCTGAGGGAGCTGGGGCTCTTTAGCTTGGAGAAGAGGAGACTGAGGGGTGACCTCATTAATGTTTATAAATATGTCAAGGGTGAGTGTCACGAGGATGGAGCCAGGCTCTTCTCGGTGACAACCAATGACAGGACATGGGGTAATGGGTGAAAACTGGAACACAAGAGGTTCCACTTACATTTGAGAAGAAACTTCTTCTCAGTGAGGGTGACAGACACTGGAACAGGCTGCCCAGGGGCGTTGTGGAGTCTCCTTCTCTGGAGACATTCAAACCCGCCTGGACACGTTCCTGTGGAACCTCATCTGGGTGTTCCTGCTCCGACAGGGGGATTGGACTGGATGATCAGAGAGCGGTCATGCGACCATATGCAATGCACTGACTTCCAGAAAAGGTGTATAAGACACTGTGTGAGGGATGTGGGTATTTGCAGATCTGCTACCAGCTGAGAAGCAGCAAAGGAATCTCAGAGGAATGAAGCGATTTACTTCATCACATAACAAGGCTGTGACAAAGCTGGGACCTTTCATCTCTTTATTCCTGGAGGTAAGATACTGCTTTTCTATTCCACACACAACACTGGAGACTGATTCTCCATCAAAAAAAGAGATGTCCCTGGTGTGCTGTACTCAAAACACTGGCAAAAGACAAAAGCATCTCTGAGAAAAAAATGGACTTCAAATCCACTTTTTGGACTGTTTTTCTTATTCCTATAGTGATTAAAAACAAGATTTAAAAAAACACATATAAATCACTTCTCATGAGAAACATCTTATTATCTTGCCAGCTACTAGTGTGCATGCCCAAACACCTATTCTGGGTATTTTATCCAGCCAGGACTGGTTTTGCAGAAAATTGCTGTGGTATGGGGCCAAGGAGGCTTGGGACTCACTGGGCTTTCCCATGAGCTGAGTTTTTTTGAAAAGGAAGGCTTTTTGGTTTTGTTTTTGTTGTATTTGTTGGTCTTTGTGTTTTGTTTTGTTTTGTTTTGTTTTCCCATGAAAAAGAAAACAAACCATTCCAGAGATCCAGGTCAGAAGAGGCCACACAACCATGTGAACAGGTGGCAACCTCTGGTGGCAAGGCAAAACCAGCAGAGCCAGGACAGGACCCACCATCCATGTGAGCCTGCTGAGGAAAGAAGGTGGGTGTCCAGTTGAACCCTCTGCTTGTCCCACCGTGACTCTGCAGGAATGTATGATTTTAACAAAAACAACCAGTAGGCTGGATTTTTTTCAGAGCTCAAGATTTTATCAGAACAATTTCCAGCTAGGTCTAAGGAGGAGAACACAGTGTCATCTCTCTCCACCCTACAGCCCCCTCAGGCATTGTTTGGTGACCCCACGCTAATATTCTGGAGACTTCTTACCATCCACCTCCTTTGGGGTCTGCATCTTCTCCTGTGCTGATGATGCAGGCTCTGCCACATGTCCCCAGCACCACCTAACCAACTGATAATGCCACACAGAGGTGACCGAAACGGACATCCCCAGTGGCCATCAGCCGTGGCAATGTAGTCACACACGCCTACTACAGTTGTCACCTGGCAGCATGTGAGAACGAAGGGGCAGAAGACTCCCCGCTGCTTCTCTGTGGGATGACTGCAGACACTGCGGGTGCAGAGGGAGAGAAGTGGGGTCTGCTCCCCGTTTTGAGGAAAGGCCTCACATGCTACATCTATCTGTAGTGTGACACAGGAGACAGCAAGTGACTCCAACTCATCATCTGCTTCTGGGCATTGCTATGACAAAAACATAGTTGTCTTTATTTTGCTTGGTATATGTATTTAAAATCTGTGAAAACAAGAAGTTCCTTGGGAACAACTGCCTCTAGAAGCATCATTGTCCTACCTAAAGCACGCACTGCCATTTTCCATAGGTGAACTGCTTTTCGAAAAGCAATGGTAATTTTAAAAGAAAGAGTGCACTCAAGGTTCAGGATCATGTTATCAAGCAGCAGAATAGGCCGAGAGACAAAATAACAGCACAAGATTCCTCCCTTGTGTAGCTGTACTAAAGAACAGAAATAGGATCCTAAGAGCTTTAACAATCATGTATAAACTTCTGGTGTTCTGCACAGAAATCTGAACACAACACTATTTTGGCTGAATGTCTCTCTGCTCCAGGGTCAGAAGGGCTGTTAATCTTCACCAGCACATCAGGAAAAAAGGGAGAATATCACAGTTTTCACAACACCAGGACTAACCATATAAATTTAAATGTTAAATCTGGTCACCCCTCTTTACATTTTTATTGTTGCTGATGTCACTTTCAATCTATAAAACAAAGACGAAATCCATGCCCACTGTCATCAGTCACAATGCTCAAAGAGTAACCAAACAGCTAATAATGACAGCAGCAACTCTTTCAGGTTTAATGACAAGTCTTAATTTTAGAAAATACTGGCTCACTGTGAAAGTACCATACTATACAGCTTGAAAGATTTTTTTGGATATGATTTGCAAGCTTTTGGAAATCCAGAGGTAACTAAACAATCAGAGAAAATGCTAAGTCTAATGAAAGTGATCTGTTATGGCAGACACAATAGATTTTTCACTTGCAAAGAACAGATTTGTTTTTTTCAATGCTCTTATAATGCAAGCTTCCCTGTTGGGAAGGGAGAAAACAAGGACCTACAACTTGTACCATACCAGTGAAAACAGCAGGAGGTTTGTCAGTGCAGCGTGAGTAAGACCGTACTCATCAACAACTCTGCTCAAAATTGAACAAGAGAGAAGAAAGAAGAAGTCTTATCATTTACAGCTTGCAATTTAAGCGAATTCACAGTTTAAAAAGCCAGAAGGCTTTAAAGTGACTCAAGATTACCATGGTATTACCATTTATAATATTAACTTTAATTTGGAAGCAAGTCAAGCAGATTCGCAGTAAAACGGTTCAGCAAGTATTGATGAAATACACAGCTCAAGATGGGTATATGCATGAACAGAGTAAATATGTTGCTACTTATTTTAAAGTGAGATTTATGCCCTCTGAAGTTTAGGCATCTTGCTGTAATAAGTCACAATACTTGAGAAAATAGGGACAAAAACCGAACACAAAACATTTTTGAGGTAGTCAAATAAGTTAAATGAAGTTTCACACAACATTAGGCTTAAGACAGACCTGCTGCATTATATTTATGTTTACTTCCATGAACACAATCGCAGCATTAAATGCAGACTGTGAAACAGTGGTACGGCATGGAGGCTGGTCCTGCTCCGAGGTGACCGTGTGCCACCAGCCACAGGACACAGGTTGTGCCTGATGATGCCTCCCCAGGCCCAGGAGGCCCTGCAGATTTCATACAGCCATGGCCATGCAGACCTCGTAGGACTGGGCCCTCAGTTCAAGAAGGACGGGGAACTGCTGGAGGGCAACAAAGATGATCAAGGGAGTGGAGCATCTCCCTTATGAGGAAAGGCTGAGGGAGCTGGGTCTCTATAGCTTGAAGGAGACTGAGGGGTGACCTCATTAATGTTTATTAATATGTAAAGGGTCAGGAGGATGGAGTCAGGCTCTTCTCGGTGACAACCAGTGACAGGACAAGGGGTAATGGGTACAAACTGGAACACAAGAGGTTCCACTTATATTTGAGAAGAAACTTCTTCTCAGTGAGGGTGACAGACACTGGAACAGGCTGCCCAGGGGAACTGTGGAGTCTCCGTCTCTGGAGGCATTCAAACCCACCTGGACACATTCCTGTGTAACCTCATCTGGGTGTCCCTGCCCCGGCAGGGGGATTGGACTGGATGATCTTTTGAGGTTCCTTCCAATCCCTGACATTCTGTGATTCTGTGACTGACAACCCACCAGTGTCCAGCACTTTATTCAGGATCCTGATAGCAGCTGCCTTGCTAGGAAGGGTCAGACTCCCCTGAGATCACAGTTTATGGTCTACAAGCTGAAGGTCACGAAGGTCTAAAAACCTTGGTTGTTTTAGTTTCCTACAAGGGTACTAGGTCATATCAGTGCTCTCATGCCATCTTTCCTTACTTAGGTTACTTGAGTGAGTCTGAGTGTATCTGACCAATTTTCAACCTGGGCTTTCCTTGCCCTTGCTTGCCACAGTCTGAAGTCAGAAAGATGGACCTTAAGTGGCAGAAAAGCTCTAAAATCGATCGATCAATCTCCTTGCTCCTTTTCAACTACAGTTTAGGCAGTTACAGCTCCATCTGGGTTAGTCCCTGCAAAAATGTCTGTGTAACAGCAACACAGCAGATGCCTCTCAACAAAGCAATGTTGTTTAACTCCACTGGAGACTCTGTTTGCACACAAATCACATGCAGTTCTATCCCTTAGAAAAATCAGAAACTCAATATGCAAAATTTAAGTCCCTGAAAACCCTTGTGAGTCAGGGAAGAGTTGGGGCAAGATGAGTTTGACACATCTGGTAGAGACAGCTTTATGAACTGGAAGCTCATATTTATCCAAGACATGGAGAAAGCAAAGTATTGACTTAAGAGTATTTAGGAGATTTTAAACTGTATTTAAGGGTACACAGCTAGCTCAAATCTAGGTCTGACTGAAATTTATCAAAATGTGTTTTATATAGCCAAAAGCCAATACAAAAAGATCACTAAAAAAAAATCTAGTGTAAACAGTCGTTTCAGAGTGGGAAAATAAAATACTCCTTGCAATGTCTGCAACTGCCCCAAGACAGAACTAGAAAGGGAAAATGATTTATAAGTGAACAGGAAAGAGAGCTCATTGATTTTTCTTTTTCTTTCATGTCCAGAAAGGAAACAAAACCAGTGACAAACTAGACTAAAACATTATTTTACTTTCAGCAGTCTAAGACATGATTAGTGCCATGCTTGGGGCAAATAAACATGCTACCCACAGCATACAGGGTGTGATGCAGACCTTACGCAAACCTTCTGCTTGTTCAACTTCACTAATTTAACAGATACTGTGAGATAAACATCAGGCATAGAGCTGTAAAAGTGGCACTGTAAAATTACGAAAAATCAGGAAATAAATTCAAACATGTAAATGCCAGTGTTAAAGAAGAAACAAAATCACAACTGCTTGGTTTATTTTGAAATGAGCCACGCAGAGTCCTATGTAGTTAACTTGGCTCCCACTCTTTCTGGATCACATACTAAAATTAATTTCACCAAATGAAGTGTTCAATCTTGAAGATACTTCAAAACCAGTCTCCAGATCTTCTCAGACTTGTAAGAGAAGCTTATTTCAAAAATAAATGCCCTGCCCCCCGCCCCTCCATGACCTCTTTCAAACATTTTTAAAGTGAGCTGCAATTCCCTCTCTGTGCTGAGATGTTTCCAGCTTCTGTCACATCTTGTCCCAGCTGAAGGGAGCACCCAGCTGATCCACGTCCTCCCCTCAAAACACCAACAGGGTAATGAAAATGCTGACACCCTCCTAATTACAGAGGGGAGAGCTAAGTCCACCTCTTATTTGGCTTACGCACAATGAGCATGAATATGGATTTGCATAGGATCTTATTTACATGCGTGGAAGCAATGAGGGGAAGTAAATACTTTCATAGCATGCAAAACAAGCTCGCTGGCTTCGTACCAGTGTAGCAAGATGACTTTGATATTTTTCCATTTTTCAAGTTAAAAACCCCTTTGTCTAAATAATTATTCGTGTGCTTTCGGTGTGGCAGACTAACAAAATGTCACTTAAATCAGAAGGCAGCTACAGCACTTGCATGTCTGATGTTCTTCAACAGGTTTGGAAGACCCGGAATGTAATTTATTATAGCTTGTTTAGCTCTGCAACAATTGCCCTTCAAAACCCGAAGGAGAACAACATAATTGAACCTACATGCCTTCTTCCCTGCAGAAACCTCAAACAGCCTCAGGCAAGAGCTAATACAGATGTAGTACAAGGCATTAAAAGAGTGCTGGATGCTGTAGCTAGCAATTATCCTGGTATTTAACCAAATCTATCGCTCATCAGGAAAGCGTTTAGTGCAGTAGTCGGAGCGAGACAGGCTGACACGGAGCACAGCTACTTAACTGTCCCCTCCAGCGATTACACTTTCTCAACCTGAGAGTCATGTCAAATTAAACAACTACACATTGACTTTTCACTTCTAGAAACATTAAGGTATGATTGACAATTCCTGGATGCTGCAAGACAGTCATTATAATCAGCCAACATGCTGTTAGCTTATTTGCGGCGTGTTGTTTCTTTTTTTTTTCCCCCATTATGAGCAATTTCCTCCTGGACTATTTTTACAGTGCTTTATAGATAGGTTTGCCTTGATTCCTTGCAGGGTCACTGTAACAAAATACCACCCCACCACAAGACCTTTGTATGAGTGTGAGAAAACAACATAAAATTAAGTCACTTCGCACACCAGACACGTATTTTTTTCCTTAGTCTCAGCCAGCACTTACCCATTTAATCCAAATTCAGAGATGTCTGGACAGCAAGAACTGGATGCCAGCACTGCACTAAATACTGTTAATGTTGCACCCTTCTGGAGTATTTTTACCAATTATTGCCCTAGCTCCTGAAGTCTCCTTCAACCTACAAACAGCAGACACTGCGAGAGGAATGAGTCATCTGTAAGAATGGGACATTAAATGAGAAGCTTTGCAATAGTGTTTTGATTATGTATTAGGTTGGTGCAAAAGTAGTTGCAATTTTGGATCGTGAATTTTAAATCATTCTAACTAGGCTCAAACACATCTCTATTAATCAAAATAGGAACCATTACAGGCAACACATTTTTGCCAACAAGAAATAAGTTTGTTTATTCCTGTAGCGTAAAAATCCATGATTCGGGATTTGAAAACTCTTGGGAAGCATTTTCTACATTCTGCTGGTTGTGGAAGCGTTTTCCCTGCAAAAAGTTGTCAAGATGCTTGAAGAAGTGGCAGTTGGTTGGCGAGAGATCAGGTGAATATGGCGGATGAGGGAAAACTTTGTAGTCCAATTCATTCAACTTTTGAAGCATTGATTGTGTGACGTGTGCTTGGGCATCGTCATGGAGAAGAATCTGGCCCTTTCTGTTGACCAGTACTGGCTGCTGGCATTGCAGCTTTTGGTCCATCTCATCGGTTTGCTGAGCAGATTCTCAGATGGAATGGTTTTGCAGGGATTCAGAAAGCTGCAGTGGATCAGAGCGGCAGCAGACCACCAAACAGCGACCATGACCTTTTCTTGCTGCCCGTTTGGCTTTGGAAAGTGCTTTGGAAGTTCTTCTCGGTCCAGCCACTGAGCTGGTTGCCGATGCTCGTCGTGTAAATTCTACTTTTTGTTGCACATCACAATGTTATTGAGAAATGGTTTGTTGTTGTGTAGAATAAAAGAAGACAACACTCCAAAATGACGATTATTTTTATTTTCAGTCAGCTCACAAGGCACCCACTTATTGAGCTTTTTCACCTTTCCAATTCACTTCAAATGCCGAACGACTGTGGAACAGTTGATGTTGAGTTCTCCGGCAACTTCTCATGTAGTTGTAAGAGGATCAGCTTCGATGATTAGTCTCTATTCGTTGTTGTCAGCTTCATTCTGTGATTCTGTGATACCTGTCACTACACTCCTCATCTTTGGGGCTCTTGTCTCCTTTGTGGAACTTCCTCACCCACCACTGCGCTGTATGTTCATCAACAGATCCTGGGCCAAAGGCATTGCTGATGTTACAAGTTGCCTCCGCTGCTTCAGGACCCATTTTGAACTCGAGTAAGAAAATAACTCTAGTTTGCTTTTTGTCTAACATAATTTCCATAGTCTAAACTAAATATAAAATAAACACCAAGGAATAAGTCAGTAGCAAAAAAAAAAGCATAAAGTGAGAAAAGTCCATTAAAATTATGTATAACATAACCATATTTATTTAAGAATGTATGCCAATATCAAATGGCAAACTTCAACAATGAAAAAAACACAATTACTTTTGCACTAACCTAATATTCATAAAGACTTCAGGCTTCCTAAGGCTATTACGGCATCCCTGTGTCAAGGCACCACTCACTATACATATCTGAAGACTGCAGCTTAGTAAACTTACTAGAAACTGAATGGGTACATAAAGCAGTCAAGGTTGTGAAGAAATATGTCCCTTTGATTTTATATGCAACATTCTGGCATGTGAAACCACTACTTTCTAAGTGACAGCTTTATTCTCCACCCCTCTAATTCAAGCCACGAGAGTAACATAAAAGATGTCTGAACTTTCCCCTCTCAAAATAGAAGGAGAAAGTAAAAAAAAATAATTGTAAATAGTGCTTAACACTTCCACCCCCTCACCCCCACCCCCATCACCTCTAAGAAACCTCACTGGATCCTCTAAAGCCTCTGGTAAAGAAGCACGTGAGATTAGTACTGTATTATTAAGCTAAATATGAATATAAACAAGTCTAGAATGCTGTTGGTATGCCTGGAAGCCTCTGTATTTACACAGTTAGTAGATCTGAAACTTTACCTTCAAACTGCCTGCAGCAGAGTCAAAGGTAACCTTAACAGTGTTGGGTTTTTTTTTTAGAAAATATAATAAATCAACTAAATAAAATCAGTAACAATAAGCACATTTGTGGAAACTGTTCTGAGCTAGAAAAGCATGATTTCACTGCAGGATTAGCACTCAAAGCAGAAAGCAACTACAGGACTTGAAAACAGCTGAGGAGGACAAATGAAGTATAGTTAGCTCTCCTTTCTGGTAGTACCAGCTGCAGTCCCACTCCTTTTTCCACATCTGAACTGTATTTAATACCCAAGCATGTGTCTCAGAAATCTAAAATTAAATATAATAGTATTTCACACATCCCATCTCTCCCTCTGGTTGAAAAGCCAGGCAATAATAAAAGCAAAAGGCTTCCATGAAGAGTCTAGAACATGCCAGTTCTGTTTCAAACACAGAGGTCAAAGCAGTCACAGCACTAAAGGCAGTGAAATACAACTTAATTTCCACGTTTTGCAGCATAGCACTGAAATAACAACAACATAGGAAGCACTTAAAAACTTTGCTGGTTTATCTCCAGTCTTTTCTTTCATTTCTTTTTACCCAGTTAGCTGCCACTGGAGCACCTAACGCAGGTTACTGTCCTTGTCCACAGGCCAAACCACACAGCGTGACTTTGTACAGCCAGCTCTGCTTAACTCCAGGTATATTTCTCAGGCTACCAGATCCATGAGACAGCAGATTTATTTCCAAAGACTCAGCCTCAATTTACACATACACAAAATGTCTTGGTTATATTTTGCACTGGCTTCCTACTTATGTAATGGACAAAGGCACCCAGTATTCTCAATGACCTTGTGTCTACACTGCTGCTGAAGGGACAACAAGCAGGGAGAACATCTGCCAACACAGCACGCACCCAGATGTACCAGTAACTTTTGTAGTTTATGTATTTTAAGGTTTCTGAGTAAATTTCCCTAAAATCTTCTGCTCAAAGTTGCATCTCCCAAGCTCTGAGAGACATTCACACACACAAAAAAACCCGAACCCCACCCAAAACAAAGCCCAGCAATGGGCCTTATCACTGTTTCAGTAGTTACCAGCCGTCTGCATTGTGTGTAGACATCAGAAGCAAGCTCTGCTTTGCTGGAGCCCCGTCCTCCCAAAGGCAGCCGACCAGCTGCACGTAACACACTCACCTCACGGGTCCCTTGGCTCTGCTACCGAGGAATTCAATCTTAGCACCTGCTATAGCCACCCTACAAAACCCACAATTAACCTAAACTAAAAATCCATCAGCAAAACTTCCACTCTGTATGTCAAGTCAGGAATCATAAAACTACCAGGTTCAAGGAACTGTGTTTTCAACAGTATTTTTTGAAAACAAAAGGCTGCTGAACAACTATCACTAAAATGCAACACTTCAGTGAAATACTGAAATATTTTTAAGAAACAGCATAAAAATAAGACAGAGTCCTGTGAGAGAATTCTGTATTTGAACACAGGTAGTGTTTGTATATAGAACGTACGCATAGCATGTGTGTATTCATATATCCATGTATATATACCTCTATATCGATATAGGCACCCACACACAAGTACAGGTATGTGTAGATTATATATATTATATATATAAAGCTAACTTTCAGTCCTCAGTAAACAAAAGCTATCCCCATATAACAGCCAAATTCCTACATAACTCAATTTCGACATCTCATCTGGTGTGAACTGCACTCATTCCTAGTGTAAACCCCAGCGCGCTCTGCAATGATATACTGTAATGTCACATCGCAATCTGGATTTACTATAAAGGGCTGCTGACGAGTTTCAGAGCAGTAAACATTGCTGCGAGGTGTATTTCACACTGAGCTGGTTTTTATGAAGAACACTTCACCGCCCAGCCACGGCACCCAGATGATGAATGGTGAAAGATGCATGACAAGCTTCATCATTGTTTGTAAATCTTAACTGTTCCTGCTCACTAACTCTGCAGGCAATTTTCAAAGACAGCGGCTGACAGAAGGACAGCACAGCTTTCCTGAAGGTTATTCAACTTGTACTTGGCCTAAGCTATGCCTGTGAGGAGCACTGGAAATAAACCCATTGGTTACACTGAAGCATAGAATTAAAAACATTTGATGGGGAGGCACGCTAATGGCTGCTAAATTAAGAAAGCCCATTAAGTAGCCTTGGTATCTGTCCCCCACCCTGCCCCGCAGGGTTACATACATCATGTGCAGGCAACATACCCTGGTATTATTTACACGTGCAATATCAATATGCATATTTATAAAACAGCAGAATGAACGATGGGCTGTCTACTCACACATCACGATCCCCCTGTATCTTGTGCAGCTACACACAGCGCCTGGCCATCCCCCAGCTCCTTTGCCCACTGCTTGTAGGAAAGCGACTCCTGTTCTCTTCTGTCAGAAGTTTACCCTTGCGACACGGTATAATGCACAGAGAGACTACCCGTGGTATGCAAGCATTGCAATGGGGAGAGATGCTACCCTTCTTTGTTTTCCCTGAGGTCATTCTGGTGCGGGGGCAGCACCATGGTCTGCAACAACTTCTTGCAAAGAGTCCCAATTCAGCTCATCACCTCCCTGCAAGAGGCAAAGCCAGTACACGCTGCTCCACACTGCAGAGCCTTAGTAATTCGGACTTTTTATCTTCCCTTTTCTTTTCTTTAGGGATCAGCAGGAAATGCTTCTTTTGCTAGAGCTTCTCACGATCTGCAGGGAGTTGCTTCATAAGCAGAAGAGGCTGCAGAAGAATCAGCTCAGAGACTCCCCGAGCTGCAAAGCTGGTGTGAACTGTGAGATGCTCAGTGTAGGCCCTCATGCACAGACAAGATTATAGCTGAATATGGAGTGAGTCCTCTCTTAACCAAACTACAAGGATGCCCCTGCCCATTAAAGCAAAGCGAAGAGGCGAGCAGCACCTCTGTTTGTTACAAGTACAAACCATGCCTGGGTAAGCATACCACTATCACCACTGTCCTGACAAGATGTCTCCATTTGTTTTATCACTTTATGGTGAAGTTTGTTTTGCTATTAATGATTTCTATCAATTTCTGCTTGCAGTGGGAAAGTGCTGTATCCAGAGGTAATCAGAATGTACCTAGAATGTACCTCTGTATCCAGAGGTAATAAGATCAGAATGTCAACACCACACCAGTTGCTTAACCTATGCTGTGTTTTTTTTCACTGAAGTATCCAACACCCTTCAAAGTGTTATGAAAAACCCACACAGCTTCTCCAGCTGCAGTTACATCCTCTGTCCCACGCAAAGAGCAGATCAAATATGCAGAAAGTCCAGAGGTGCTGCAGTATAAACCGCTTGTCTCTAAGATGCCCCTAACTGCAAAAGTGAATGAGAAGAAACTTCCCTCCATTAGAGTATGTAAAGAAAAAGACAGAAAGCATACAGGGAAAGGGAACAGAGCCATTACTTATCCCAGGACAGCACTCTGGCACGGGCTCACAGAGAGATGTTGACGCTGGGCACGGACCAGCGCTGCCCGGTGTCTCTGCAGGGTGCCATCCCCGCGGCATCGCTCGCCCCCCTGTCCCACTCGTGGCTGCACCCTCAGCCAGGGCCAGCAGGACTGAAGGGCAGGCATCAAAACCAGCTGGGATTGATGGGACACCACCAGGAACTTCTTTTCACAGAATAAAACTCTGAAAAGCAGAGATTTTAGCAGTAGGTTTAAACTGATTGCTGTGGATCTGAACCTGCCATAGCCCACTGCATCGCCAGTTTGATTTTCCTCAGAATGGAAGGACTTTCCGTAAACCTCTGTTTTGCCAACCCAATGCCTGCAACACTTAACCAAAATGCAGGCTTGAATGTTAAAACCCTTGCATCCTTTGAGCCATACAAACTGTAACAGCATAGATAAATACAACCCTTTCTTCAACTGCTTAGCAGCTGCCTGGCCTGACTCCCTTCTGGGTGGACTTGGTTCTTCTGGTGTGGGTGGATGGGGTCCCACTGCCACCTCCTGAGGGTTCAAGCGACCCCACTCCCTCGCTAGCTCGTTGACAAATGAAAGCATTCACACATAGTTCTCATGAGAGCTTCGCATTCCTCCTAGAGGATGCTCAGTCCTCGGTCCAGTAATATCTGCACTTCTACAAAAACAGATCTGGCGGGGGAAATCACCAAAAATATCGTTTGTTAGCTGCTCTTGCGGCAAGACCAGCAGCTTCCCCCAGAGCAAACAGCAAGGGCTCAGCAACCACCCCAGCATGAATCAGCAAAACGCATGAATCAAACCCGTAATTCTGCAATTGCCCAATGACAAGCTGCTTTGGTGCATGTATTATTCTTCTGTGCTTTTGAGTGACTGTAACATAAAGGTTGCATTTGGAGAAGAAACTACTTAAATGAGCCTTTTAATCAGGAATAAACTGAAGCAGAATGGGATGTAAGCAAATGCTTACATTAGTTTCTTTTCAGGAATTCCCTTCAGACCTGATAAAGTTATTTTAATATTGGTCAAATCTTCATCAAATCAATCTCATTTATTACACCACAGGCCAATCATTTAGAAAAAGGCTTCAAAACACGGAAAAATAAATTACCAGAGCTTATATGAATACGTCTCACATTCTCAAATGCATTTTGATAGTTGCTAACGAAATGATGAAATATGAATTTCACAGAGTTAGTGACTTGCTTTGTTTAAAACATTAAAAAACTTCAAGCCCAAGAACCATCTAGTTCAACTTTTTATTGAAAATGAAAACAACATGTTAGAAGGGCATCTGCCTAAAGAGGTCTGTGAAGTGTTGCAATGCACATGACCAGCTATGTAAACCAAGGCTTGCAGAAGCATGTTATAAAATCTGCTTGCCATCCTTTTAATGAGCACCTAAGGGAAGGCGCACATGGTGTAGCCACCAGGGACTGTAAGTGGCAGCAATGAGAATGCAGAAAGAAAGATAAACAGTTGCACAAAGATCGAGTGACCCACTTGAACTGACTGTTCAAAAATCTGCAGATTTAAAAGATTACCCCTTCATTTCTTCTTTTGCCTTATTTCAAAATTCCCTTCTAAAAGTCTGATGTAAGATGGAGAGTTAGCAGAAAATATAATGTCGAGTTTTCAGAAAATACTGCTTGCTCCCTCATCACTAAGGATAGCATACTCTTGAATAGAGGTTACTTTTAGAGCAAGAGATACACAGATACGCACACACAGAGAACACACAAGCTAAATATTGCTGAACTGTATCGGTTCTAGAAGCAAAATGTTTTCCTGCCCACATAACTCTGCTGCTGAAGCCCCTCCAAATTCAAGATGTATTTCTGCTGATGCTCTGCTAAAGGGGTGTGTAGAACAGAAGTCGTACCTCTGATACCTGATAACACCTGGACCCCCTGGGTCCCCCTACTCTTTAGCTTACGCGGACTGTTTCTATCCCACTGGTGACGAACACCTTGGGCTATTTTATACTATTGTGCCCCACTTCCTAAGAGCTTTGTTGGCACAGCTCTGCCAGTGCAACTTCTCAACTGGTTGCAAATAAAGAGTAGATAGATGTAAGGGGTTTTTTCTGCCCTTTGGATTGATTTCTTTAGCCATACCAAACCAGCCTGCCTTGTTGCAGTGCCATCTGTGTAACCTGAATGCTTGCAGAAAGCAGTTCAAGTTCAAGGACATGGTCTCAAAGACCTTTTGCATACCAGGACTCCCTCATCTTTCTGATCCTACAACCAGGTGCCACCTGTGGCTCTGGAGTGTTACTCTTGCATGGCATTTCAAGGACACAGGTTCACGCAAAACACAGGAAACCTCAAAAAAGGAGCATAACTCGTGTGTGGTAATCCAGTCTGAAGGAAAGAAACCTCCAACCTCTTGTGGTGTTTCTCCCGGATGGCATTCCTTGCATTCCACCAATGTTTTTGCTGAAATGTAACTTTTTGTCTTAAGCAGGGAAACTGTTCCTAACATGCCCTTGATTGCAAAACCACTGCAAGAGACTCTTTACAGAGCTGCTCCATAGTCTGGGCAGGTTTCTTCAATGGATCAGCACTGTTTTCCATACAGCATCCAAGCAGAGGTACGGCAGTACGAGTCTCTAAATGCAGCCCCTGGAAATATTTGTGCTGCACTAATTTCCACAGCTGTAAAACTGGAGATACGAGTTATTTAGCTTCTAGCCAGGCCTGACTCTTTGGAAAGTGTTTTGAAAGTGTTGGAAGCTGTTTTGCTGACAAAACCCCCTGTTATTGGAAATGGTCTCCTTGGGAAAATGCTGTTTGCTCATTTAAACAAAACTGTTGACATTCTCCATATCAAAATGAACACTTTATACAAGTTCTCATTTGTGTTTGGGAAGAGTTTCAGCCTCCTGCTTTATGTTCAGGCTGCAAATACAGCACTTCTCCAGTGCTTCATCACCTGTGTTACTAACTATCCTGACACTCAGACAGGAAAATGAAAATTCAAATCTATTCATCAGCTAGTGCAACGTTTTAAATGCAAGCCATCTCCTTCACCAGAGGCACGACATTTCACATACTAATGCTGAAGAGAAGTTTTTATTCCATGCTAACTTTAAGGACAATGTAACTAGTTTAAAATCAAAGGTGTCTGCAAACAGAGGGATATTTTTCCTTTGCATCCTATTCAAACGCTATTTCTTTCTGCCAGTGTCCCAAACCTGTAAACTGGCCCCATACAGATAAGCAAATGCTCAACTCACTCAGTGGAAACAGAACCCAGAGCAAGGCACCCAGTTCTGATCCAAGCATGAAATCAATGGGAATAAGGCACTTATAAGGCAGTTGGCTCTTGGAGATGAAATACCCTGTTATGATGCATCCTCATTCCTCCACTTCTTGCAGAAGGATCTCTTGGTTTGGCTTTTCCAAAAGAAAGATATGTTTAAAGTATGCTTTGCAAGAACAGGGTTTGATAACAACCTCTCGTATGTATTTTCCTGTAATTGCTCTTGTTTTAAAAACCTAGCAACAAAGTAGAAAAAAGGAAAGGAAAAATCTTTTGAAATACAGAGTACAAAATCCCTCTCCTATCTAGAAATTATTCTATAAAACTTACAACCTGGTGATCTAAGCAAGCCCTCTGAAAACATCCTTTTGCCATTTGTCACAAGTTTATCTTCTTTTTTCTCCCCATTTTGTCCAGTTTCAGCTGGAAGAGCAGCAGCTGTGCTTAGTTGGAAGCAAAACCATTTTACTTAGAATCACTTCAAACTGCAAGGAGGTTGACTGATGGTGTTTTGCCATTCAGAAAATGTCAGCCCATTACTATATGCAACACACGGTAACAGGGTATTGACCTCATGTACAAATGTCAGAAGCTTCCTGAGAATTTCACATCATTCATAAAAACAAAGAAAGTGTAAATCAGTGGTCTGCTAGCTCATCTCCCTTTCGACATAACTGGTCTAAGCAGGCAGTTAACTTAGCAGAACAAAATTAATGAAATGGTCTGACTGAAATACTAACTGAGATAATATATGAAGTGGTAAAACCTCTATAAAGCTGAAGCTACAACTGAAATGTGGGTAATAGAATGCATGTGTTCTAAGACCACCTCTGACTCGTGGCTGGGAATTTAATAATCATTTTTGTTAGAGATACAGGTTTCCAGTGTTTTGAAAATTCAGCTGTAAAATCTTTCTTTTGACCTGTTGGTCTTCTATATGCACTGTCACCTTCCTGTAAAATTTCTGGATTAACAATACAGAAGTCTTCACATAGATATTAAAAAATAATTATGGGCTTGCTGCAGGAGTTATTAGGTGAAGTTTTACAGTCTGCAATATACAGCAAGGAAGATTAGATGATCCTCATGTTCCCTTCTGACCTAAAATCTATAATCATGTGTTCTTAGAAAGAAAACAAGGCTCTGAGCACGGTTATCATTTCAACAGCAACAAATGAAGAATGAGCAAAATATTACTTGCTCACTTAAAACACGGACTAGAGTTCTCTTTAACAAGTAGCAATCACTAACCGTGCAGAAACATGCCAACAGTACAGAAAGTTTAGCCCAGCAATCAGTGCAGAAAGGCATAAGAATGTGGTATTTTGTACAAGACAACACTTGGCAGCACCAGCGGTCAGTCCTTTGGGCAAGTGGGCCACCGTCTTCAATACTGCACACAGCCTGGTGGCTGACTTAGTACTCACACAGATGACAAAAAAGAGGCAAAACCCCTCAAACCCTCTGAGGACTGTGAAAAGCACTAGAAGAAAAACATCATGTGACTCTAAATCATTGACTAACAGCCAGTGAATATCATTTTGTTTGTAGATGGAAAAAGTAAAAGCAGCCATCTCCTCCAAAACCAGGAATAACAAGAAAGGAGACGCTTCTAAGAAGCCCATGAAATGGGTACAGTCCTGCTCACATGTCCAAGTTTCTCATAAAAATATTGGTGCCTCTTTCACCCACTAGGTCCCTGCTATGGAAAAACACTTCTTCAGAGTCTGGAAAACGCTGTTTGATTTCAGTAAATTACATCTCACTGCTTGTCGGTTTCTGATTGATGGTGTAACTTAGGGAACAATATCTGTGTGTGGAATACTGTCTGGAGAAGCAGTCAGGGACTATTGAAAATACAGTATTTATGCAGTTTAAAAATCAGTGGCACATTACACACAACTTTGTTCTACAGTGATGAAAAATTACTGAAGTGCATTTGGGAACAAAGGGTATAAGGTCTTTTGTCTATTTGTAAGAACACTCGACTGGTAAGACTTCTTAGTGAGTTAGTAGTGATGGATGCAAGAAAAAGTGTCAACTGCAGTTAAGCATAAAGCCAACTGCTTCTCCAACCAATGGGCAGAACGGAAGACGTCACTGTTCAATGGTGGTCAGAAAAGAGGGAAGAAAATAAAACTGAAGAAAAGAGAAGGAAAATGAACCAAGGATCACTGATTTCTCTAAGCCATTTAAAATTACTGGAGGGGGAGGAAAAGTCTGAAGTTTCATCACACCATGTGTTGTTTCGTCATCTATCTGACATGTTGTTAGTTGGAAGACATTCAGAAAACAGCCACTACAAAAGAGACCTCCTCAGCATAAATCACTCTGGAGTTACTGAATTCAAGGTCTAAATGCTGATTTACACCAGCCACAAGTATGACTTTATAAGCACCTCACCTTCCAAAACTTCATTTGTGTCTTAAGGTCCTGTCATGACACAACGACCATACTTTTCATCACAATAAAAAAATGGAACAGACACCAGGACTTCAGTCACAGAAAGGCCATGACTGAAAACAACTACAGAACCTATGTATCCTTCCATCTGATGTAAAGAGGAGAAGATTCATTTCAATGTATAAGCGCATCAGAGAAGCAAATGAGGATGGATGCTGATGCCAGCAGTGTCACTCTGTGAAAAACAAACAAACAAAACAACAAAACCACAACAAACAAACTGCACAAAAATTTGGCAGGTGTAAACTAAACGAAAGGAAATACTTCACACAGGCTACACAAAACTGAAGAGCCAAATCCATTGCTACAGAAAGATGGAAAGCCTGAGAAGTTCACCAAATGGCAAGCCCAATTCATGAGGTGCAGGTCTGCTCCTGGTAACCAAAAACAATGTTTCAGAGGCAATCCACAGCTCAGGATGCCTTTGAATACTGTAGGAGCGTGAAGATTTTGGATATATGAAGTAGGGCCACCCTACTCTTTGTTTCTCTTCTCGTTTCTCTAGCACCTGTTGCTGTCCCATGCCAGGGACAGGGAAGCGGCTCCAGCATGGCCATGTTAACACCTGTGTGTGCACTCCACCTGCTGCCACTGCAAGGAACAAGAGAGAGAAACACTGTGAAAACCACAGTGTAAATTTACCAATGCCTTCCTGGAAATTACTGCAGATTATAGTAATCGTTAGGAAAACCAAGAAACACTGGGTGTGAAAAGACAAATTTATATGCAAATGTTTTAAATTAAGTAATATGGCGTGATGTGTGAAAGCAAATGAGGAAGCAACTCTGCCAAGGGCTTCTCAACATGGTTGCGACACAGGAATAGTTCCCACACACAGTTCAGAAAGGAGAGCAAAGGGTCAGTGGGAGGCCTGTGGACAAAATGATGGACAGCGTTTCTGAGAAGAAAAGAGAAGAAAGAAAGATAATTCTTTGGTTGGGGCAAAGATATTTCTTTGTTCTTCTGAAAGAGCTGGTTGGGTGGTGGGCACCAAAGATGGTACCTCAAGTGACTCTTCATACAACTTAGAGACATATATAGGAGCAGAAACGTACAGACTCACTGCACTCCTGAACCATCAGGCTTCTGTTGGTGAAGTTTAGCTGCAGTCACCTGGTGAAGGGTTTGGAGAGGAAGCTGTATAAGGAACAGCTAAAGTCACTTGGTTTGTTCAGTCTGGAGGAGACCGGGGGGAGACCTCATGGTGGCTACAGCTTCCTCACAAGGGGAGGAGGAGGAGCAGGGCTGAGCCCTTCTCTCTGGTCACCAACAACAGAACCCAAGGGAATGGCAGGAAGATGTGTCAGGGGAGGTTCAGGTTGGACATTAGGAAAAGGTTCTTCCCCCAGAGGGTGGTGGAGCACTGGAACAGGCTCCCCAGGGAGATGTCACGGCCCCAAGCCTGACAGTGTTTAAGCATTTGCACAACGTCCTCAGACACATAGTGTAGATTTTGGGGTTGTCATATGCAGGGACAAGAGTTGGACTTGATGATCCTTGTGGGTCCCTTCAAGCTCAGGACATTCTACAATTCTGAAATACATGCTCGTACTACTGTACAGTAACAGCCCTACATTGCCACCACACTACAAGCCCTCCAGAAATTAGCCACTGTCTTTGTAAACACCTACTTTCTGACATCTAACTTCCTTCCATCAGCAAGCCACATCTTCTGGGTGCTTGCCCCAAGCCAAAGTGGTCCCAGGTGTCCTGGTGGGTCCACTTACCTCTTGCTTTCGACTCCGAGTAGGAAGGGACATCCTCAGAGGTCAGGACTTGGGGGAGGCATGTGGGAGCGCCAACCCCCTGTCCCAGGTAGGAAGCGGGTGGGTAGTAGGAGCACATGCGGTACTGGGAGCTGACAGCGTGGCGGCTCTCCATGCCCTTCACCTGTGGAGACAGAAGCACAACAGCAGCCTGTGAAAGCTGAGCTCCAGCACCACGTGGGCACCCGCTGCCCCACATGCACGTGGCTTTGAAGGAGGTCACAGCACGTGGATGCGAAGTCAAGTCCTGACATGCTGGCCTTTGCTTTTTGCTTTGGTTGGCTCATGGTGTGCCCACACTGCTCAGCTACAGGTGAGCTGGCATGGTATGTGATGTTATCTAGCAGCACCAGCACACCTCTGGCTGGTTTATCTTACAGCAGGTGAAGCTGGCACACAAGCATGTGTCCTCCACTGCAAGGAGCCTTCTGGCAAGTCCCCTCCTTATGGCACAGACTCCATCATGGAAAGCTTTCCAGACCTCTTCAGCTGCATGCACCTGGCCAGCAGCAGAGGTGAAGTGTCGTCCAGCCCCTACAGCTCCTCAGAGACTAACCCATCTCAGACTGGTGGCAACTGCCCTGCCAGGTGAGTGGCTAAGGATGACAGTCCTACCAGCTGACTCAATCAGGACACACTCCACAACATCTGAGCAGTGACACATGCACACAAATACACCACTTTTCTTACAACCCAGTGAGATGGAAAAATATTTTCCTGATTTGCCTAAAGAAAATTAGTTATGGACAGACTACATGGGAAGGCTGTAGCAGAGCCACAGTTGGACACTAGCCAGCAAGTCCACTGTCTCAGCATGGTGTCCACCGGACAACCCCTCCTGCAGCCTGCAGCAAAGTTGGCAGCACTCAGAAACCAGAATTTATCTCACTCCAGTGCCCAGAAATAATCCAAACTGATCTCCTCAGAGACGTGGTAATGTTTTTTTAAATGTTTGCTTTATGAAAGAACTACCATCTACTATTATTTGTTCCAAAGTCCTACCATGTAACGTGCTTACAGTGCTGCAAAAAACACAGCCAAACACTTTACAAGATCAAGATTTTCAACGGGAAAGGTAACACTACCTTGTTTCCTTAAGTCTACCAGGCAGTGAATGATCTTAAGATGGAAAGATGCTTGATAGCCTTTTCAGCCGTGTCTCACCTCAGTTAGTGCAGTTCTGCCCCCTCCACTGCGGTTCCCAGCCAGCCACACACCCAGCTCTGCCCCTCAGCCCTTCCCAAGCTGCACAGCTCAGAGCTGGGGAGCAGCGGAGGTGGTGGGCGAACCTGCTGTCCCGGGCAGCCACATCACCCCAGCAGACCCCCAGCATCTGGTCCAGGCAGAAGAAGCCACCCCCACCTCCCAGCGAAGTGGCTAGAATGCAGTCACCCCTTGTTTTCAAGGGATCCCTTTAATAATTGGATATTCATTTTAGTATGCTTAGATGGAAATTAGGTGTCCCAAGTCACATGAAATCAGGCTGGTGCTCTCTGAGGCAGAGATCATCCTGCTTTCCACGTGGAGCCAGGTTTGCAGAGAGACTGAGCGACAAGAGACCGGCGGCTGTTTACAGGAGGCAAACGCAACTCTGCCTGCCTTCTGACAGCAGCACAGCCACACGGTATTTGCATGTGCACCGAGGGACTGGCAGGACACACTTTTAGTCTCTGAAAGGGTTTTTCTGTTATAAATTAAAGCAATACTTACACGGTGATTTTTCTACCATCTGCACACCACACATACAGAAAAGTTCAACATGCACCGAAGTTTCATCCATGATAAATAGTAAATTGCTGTTAAAAAAATTTAATGTGTCATCCCAAGGAAGCCTGAACTCAAAAGAGTCACTGACGTCCTCTCCTTTATACTGAAAAAGGGCAGTTTCCTCTTGGAAACAGGCATCTGTGTTTTGCACAGACTCCCTCAACAAACCCCAGGCTGCCTCTGCCCTGAAATTATGGATTAGCAATACAAACTGCCCAAAAGCTCAGCCCGAAGGCCATTTTGCATCTGCATATCTGCACATCTCAACAGCTCTAGAGGTACTGGGAAAAAAAAAGTGAGCGAACTCCCCTCAGCCTGTGCTCCTGCACAGAGCATCTTCCATCCCTCGGTGGGGCAGGGCTGTGGACAGCACCCATGGTCATCGCATCTCCACCTCTCCCTTGTGCAAGTGCACGTCAGAAAAGGTCACCTGCAGGAAACAGCATTATTCCAGCTGTCACAAAATGGAGGGATCACTCCCTGACGCTGGAACGACCACGATCACCTGCATGTTTCCTTTCCCTGTAGAGTGGATGCAGTGGGTTTTCTCCATTTCTTAAAAAAAACCAGCTCACCTAAAATCTCTGGATGCAATGAATTATTACTACTAATATTATTAGTGTGTGGTAGCCGGCTAGCAAGAGACATGTTTTATAATCTTATTACCCACACCAAGTCTACGAACCACAGTTCAACCAACAGCCAGAAGCTCGGCTCTGCAAAGAATATGCTGTGTATTAACCGCTGGAGAAAATCTAAAAGCTTTTGGTTTTGTTTTATTAAACTGTTTAGAATACACACCGCAGTAAATCTGAACCATAAGGTTTCCTTTTTATAGTGCTTAGCAATCCTATTTTACAGTAACAGTAAAAAAAAAAAAAGCCAAAACCCACAGTCATAAAAATTCTTGACCTTAGCGCTGCATTAAAAAGGGGCTTAGGAGATCGCTACCCCATGAGGAAGGGCATTCACTCTGTATTAACTCCTGCAGCTCTACAAAGTCCTTGCACATTTTGGGTGCCAGAAAGGGAGATAACAACAGCCCTGGGGAGGCCTTGCAATATTCAGATTATTTCTAACCCAGGACAGCTCTGCCTTCCAAACACTGCAACCAGGCGTGAGGTTTGGGATCATCCCTGGGGGAATGCTGGGGACACGGAGGGCGCACAGGAGGAGATGTCTGGCCCCTTCTAGCCCTACAGCAAGGCCCAGACAGTCAAGGGCTGGGATGGTCCCACAAGCCACTCTGGTTTGTACCACCACAGGCTACGTGCCATAAGAGCAAGGCACATTTAAGATGAGGAACTGCTCCCTGCAGAGAGCAAGGTGAACTCCCGAGCTGCTCATTTACAGTGCATCCCCGCCCAGCCACATGGTGCTGGTGCGCTGCTGCAGGACTGATCCACCAAGCACCTCACTGACTGCAGTGGGAGACACAGGTCATTGGGGAAGCACATTTGGCCTGTTGAGCATTTACAGTTCCCCTAAATTGTACAAAACAGGGCACACTCAGTAGCTTTTTAAAGGACACACTGCAAGCAACAGTGGGATGCTTGTGATTCATGAACAAATAAATACGCCCTGATAAAAACACCATGCACGCAGTGGAAATTCTTTCCCTGTTCCCCTGAAAAGCCAGAATGGGCAATCAAGAGGCGGATGCAGCTCATCCACAAACAGGCAAGCTGGAAGCACGATTTGTCTGTCACTAAGCACAAGAGTCAGTGCAGCCCTACAGTGACAGAATACTCAGCAAAAGCCAGGGGAGCATAGAGAAAATGCTCTTGCATCAGTTTAGACCACTCCTGCAAAAAAGCTTTCTTATCAGCTGGTGGAAGAGCAACGTAAAGCCCAGCTCCTCTTTCCAAGTTCCTGGCAGCATCTGCATGACCTCTACACATCTTCATGGAGGAAGACCTGAGGAGAGCAGGTAGCTAGACCAGAGAAAGCAAAGAAGCAATGCAGGCACCAATGGTGGTTCACTTTTTCTTCCAGCTTCAGAAACTAGAAAATTATTCTGCCCTTCCCCGATGATTTATTCAGACAGAACATCACCCAGGTAATTCTTTCACTTGCAGAAGCTGCCAGTCGCAATCTCCTTGCAAGCAAATCAGTGCTACTTTTAGCGGCACCTTCACGTTTTGCAGTTGATCGTGACTATGGGGCTTATTCTCAAGCAGGACAAGGAGGAGATTGTGGATGCTAATCTTGGGTGACAAGGGCTACAAAAAATTCAGAGCAACAGAAGAGATCAAAGTAGTATCCTTTGGCTCTGCCACTAGTGTGCCATGGGATCTTGGCCAATCACTTTACCCAGGCTTTCCATCCCTCTATCTCACCCACGACTCATCACCAGCTACCTTAAAATAAGAACAGTAATTATGGAAACACCAGAGAAACTCTCATAAAAGTTTTAACATAGCCTCCTCCTTTGGCCTTGATCTCAAAAACAAAGCCAGCCTTAGGAGGCATAAAACTGCATGTTACATTTATGTGTCATTGCTTGTAAACAACAGAATTCATGGGTTGTTTTTCGGCATGAGGCTAGAAGGCATCAGCTGGGAACCTGGGTGGAAATCTAGACATCAGAGATCCCAGCTCTGTCACCTGCGGGTTGCGTGACTGTGGGCAAGTTATCTAACACTTCCTTGCCTCAGTTTCCCCAGCCGTAAACCAGGGCTGCCGCTCCCCTCCCACCTCGCTGTGCTACTGCCCATGAGCTGACCCCTGGCAACTACTGCTGCCCTCACGCTGCCCAAGGTGGCTTTGTTTCATTCCTAAAACCAGCTAAGCATATTTTCCAGCACAAGGGAAAAACGAGCCTATGATACCCTGCCTTGACTTACTTTGATTCTAGCACAGAAAATACAAGAGACATCTATATCTGTCCCTCCTTGATAGACAAACTTAATTAACCTTTGCTATTCTGTTCCAACCTATTCTTTTAGACAAAGGCAGTGACCCATAAACAATATGTTACCATCAGAATCTCAACTGCGGTGACACCTAGAGATATAGCCCTATCAGCAGTATCGGAAAATAAACCGCTTAGATTAGCTCCTCCAAGAAATATGGATTGCATTCATGTCACACATGAGCTGTCAGAAACATTAGGATACTTTTAGCATAAATCTGTAGTGTGAAGGGTATGTTATGAATACAGTATATAATACACTGCTTACACATAAAATTGGGATTGTGTCGGGTGACTTGCACCATGTGTATATATTTACACACACACACATTTTATACATTTTGCACCTATTTCTGGAGAGTTAGACTGCACATTTACATAAGAAGACCAGGCTCACTAGAGGAAAAACTGTGACGGAAACTAGAAACAGGTTGCAGAAGTTGAAAAGACCAATCTTTTTTACTAGCAAGCAGCTATTCTTAAGAGATCAAACTGTTAGCTGCCCTGTCATGGCCACACTTTTCTGTATTGGGTAAAATACAGTTTAATAGGTTTGCCACCTTTTAATAAATCCTTTAAAAGTGTAAAATATTACACTTCCAAATGGTAAATGTAATTCCCATGTTAGAAAATGAGTTAAAATTTCTTAGTCTGACTCTCACCAATATTTAATTTCAGGTTTTTTACTTTAAACTGATTTAAGAAAAGAACAAAGAAGTTGAGGTTTTGGAAGCAAGAATACTGTTTTGCCAAGCTGCATTAAAAACAAAACAAAACAGACAAAAACCTCACAAACACACACAAAACCAAAACAAACAAACCTCAGAGCATGAAATAGAAATGACATGAAATTCTGAAGTTTGTCCAATACCTCCTGGTCAGCCTTAACCTTTCTCCAAAGCCAGAGCCCTGGAGTTACTCAAGTAACAAAGAAAACGCAGCCACTAGTCCCCACACATGGGGGCACATTCTATATCTTGCAGATTTCTTATAGTCTGTCTGTAGGAGCCAGAAGAGTTTTAACAGTTTTTGGGAGGACGTCGACTCACAAGGAGTCCCAATTATCCCTATGCTGTGGGTCAAGCACCAGCAGTTTTACTGCCAGCTTGCAGAATTAAACCTGATTAGATTTGGATGTGTCCATCCAGGTTTTACTTTTGTTGTGGCAGAAAATACTGCAGTCCCCCCATCATTTTCCAGTTACTGTCCCTAAGTGGGTGGCAGCAAGATGGGTTTCAGAAGCACCGGCTTCCACTGTACACCAGCGTGCTCTGACCTGTAGTACTAATGCTGGTGAACTCATTTAACTGTTAATTGGATTGAATGCACATAAATTCCTGTTGTAATGAACAATTATGAAAGCTTCAAGGGAGGGTCCATATGCTCACACAGAAGTGGAATGAAAAGGAGATGCACAGTAACCATCACATCTGCTACACTTCCTCTCTGATCTAAGCTTGTCTTTCCTTCAGGTGCACCAACAGACATCTGATCATCTCATTATCTGCCTCAGAGCTGGCAAAAGCAGCAGAACATAAATGACTGAAGGCATCTTGACCAAAACTATCATCTTCATTAGTCTTCTGGGATAACGATATACAAATGAACAAAACCTACACAGAAATATCTAAAAAATTTGCAACTCTATGAATCCACTCAAGTATGCAAGCCTCTGAAAAGAACAAAGACTAATGATAACTGACATTAATCTACATTAAAGATTCAGTGATTCAGCTTATTTGCCAAGGCTCAATGATGCATTAATCCTCATCCCATCCCACACACATGCACATGTTTCCTCCCTGGCTTTTCTCCCTTGCTCCCTAAATTCTGAAACAGCACACAGCTGGGCTGTTCAAGGCCTTGTCTGCACCCAGAAGTTATCTTAATTTAAGTATGTAATTCTCCTTGTGTGATTACAGTTATTCCAGGACAAGCGAGCCTGCACCCACAGAGCCTGGAAAAGGCTTGTCTACAGGGCTTAAACTAGGATACCTTCCAGTGAGCACATGGGTGGCTTACACCAATAAAGAAACCCTCCTGTGGGCTCACAGCTCAGCAAACTGACCTGGTTTGCTTACAGCAGGCATTGCGCAGCTTTCATTTTGGTAAAGAAGAATCAAAAACCTTGATCAAAAGAGTTATAGCACTGCTGGTCACATAAGCAGACTCATCCCTACCAGAAGACTCGTTAAGAAAGCCTGTGCATGTAAAAAATAAACCCAGTCAGTACAGGCAGTCCAGCAAAAATCCCTGTGTAGGTACAGCTCTGTGTTTCCTCTGCAGAGAAGCAGCCCCATACATCTGCCAGCAAGGTGTAAGCAAGGTCTGATTCCTCTCTGTGGATCACGCTTTGAAACTTATTCTGTATCTCCTTAACATGCTTGATAGAGAAACTCATTCATGCTTCTCCATTTAACACTATATTTCTGTGATCTTCCCTTGCTGATAACCTCCATGTGCAGAATCAATGTTTAACCACATGCAGCAGCTGGGAGCTCTTACAACAAACCATCCTCAGTGCCACTCAGTGTTTTACAACCTCAGCATCACTGCACCCACTGTCATCACACATTATCTAGTCTAGCTCTCACTAAAACATTTTATGATTATTCATGCAAAGTTATGCTGTCATACCAGTATGCAAACCCCATGATTTGCAACTCTTCCAGAAATAACAGTCCTTCTTGCAGACCAGCCTCTGAGAAAGTCTGTAAGTTACATGACACTGACCGTGAACTGCACCTTGCCCTACTGAACAGGAGAGCAGATCCAGGTTTTAGGCCATAAGGAAGCTGGGGAGATGTCACTTCCAGTCTGTCTGCACACACATCTTACCAAAACAGCACTGAGAGATCCCAAAAGTTTGGTCAGGAGAAATGAAAATCTTAGGTGAGGTAAATCACTAAATTCACATGGAGGTGAATGGAACCACGCACCACATCCTGCAAGTGGGAATGAACACCCAGCACTTGAAGCCTGCTGCTGGAAGGAAAATGGTCCTTTTTGACAACAACCACCTCTTCTTGTCCTTAATTACCTCTTTGGTGTTCCACTACTTTGAGTACCACCTAAGCAAAAGTTAGTTACAGATTCTGCATAGCCCCAAGAGAAAACTGCATGGAAAACACGCTTTTGCTTTTATTTAAGGGGTGTCAAAGGTCCCACAAGAAACAGGCAATCTCACAGTGAGACCATGGGCCGTCTAGGCCAAGGCTTCTTACACATACAGTCTAGTTTCAAATGGCAGTACATGACAACAGAACCGAGAGGACACCATCTTCATATCAAGGTTTAACATACCCTCATGTATCTCTTCCTGAAACTCTATGTGCTGGGATAGTCAATACTTGTGACTTACTTTCCTGTTTCCCAAGCAAATAAAATCAATGAAGTCTCTACTGGCTGGAGCAATGGTGAAGTGTGGGACTAGCAGCCTGCAAGAACGTTATTTTTACAAGACATACGTTGCTGTCCCTCGTTTGAGTTGTGACTGTGTCTACATGCATCAGCTTTGCAGTAGGTTCCTACAAATTAGGTATTGCAAAAGCTTCAGAAAAGTAACTTTCTATCTGAAAGACTCTGCTATGACATTCCAGGTTAACCCAATCAACCAAAATGAAAAAGCTAAAAAAATCCTGGCACCTCACCTCATTACCACACATAAAACCTATCCCCGGCTTGCCTCAACTCATTCTTCCACTGATCTGGTGATCAAATTCAGCAAATAGAGAGGATGCTATCAACTAACCTAACTGAAAAAGCGTACCTCCATGTATTTGAAGGTGACTGTGGTGAAGCCTATCAACACACTGAGAGAAGAAAGCCCTCATGATGTGGGCTCAAATAGCAAGAGGAAGGGAGACAGCTTTTTTCCCTCTATGCAGCTCTACTCATGGAGAAAAAGGTACATGGAATAGTACTAAATGCATACTGCTGTAAAGCCATAATCTTAAAACTCATGGACCTGCCAGCTGTTGCACCAGGAGGCCTCTGCATTTTCAGAAGGACCTTTCCATGAAAGAAGTGTCTTATGATAGGAAAGCCTCACTGAAGGTGATGTGGACTGGTACAGTAATTGTAATCACCCTGGTCTTAGCTTCATCTCCTTAGTATCAGAAGTTAACATGCCCTTTCAGAGTTGGTCCCTGTGCTAGAATTGCAAGAGGAATTCCCTGACAGCAAAGGGGACAACCCATCTGCTCTCTTCAGAAAGGAGGCTTTGGTGGACATTTAATCTTTCATTGTTGAGTGGTTTCACAACAGAGCCTTTGCAGAAGCAGCCTGCCTTCTCTTCATGCTCTACAGGAGAAGTCTGCCCTCTCCTGCCTTTGAACAAGGGACATGGGTGTATGCTGACTCAGAGGTTGTAGCATCCCAAGTTCAATCTCAGACAAAAAGGCACCACTGCAGCCCAAGACCGAACAGTATCGGGATCACTGAAATGGCTCCACTGATTTTGGCAAGAATCCCATGCCTGGGTAGATTTCCCCTTTTTCCTGTCTCCGATTGGTACTGAGTTGGAGGCTACAATTATCACGTCCTGGAGTGAGAGGGCTTGGTTGACTTTGTGCCCTACCTAATGACGTACACAGAACTCTGGTGTGAATCTGTGCAGCACAGCCTGTAACTTCAGCTACTCACATTGAAATTGCAAGCCTTGGAGCTGACACTGCCAAAACACACCATGAGCAACACACCATGTCACATTCAACTGACTGCCACCAACCCACTGCACAACAGCATGGTCTCCTGGGTCACTGCAGTGCCTTGGATGTGCCAAATGGAAGAGAACAGGTTCCTGAAGAGCAAAGCCTCTCAGAAATCACACCTGAAGCTCCCAGGATGCTATACTGGGTAATTCAGTTAGACTCCTCTGGAGAACAGCCCATAATCTACTAGGGCGTAACTCAAAACATAAAATCAAGTGGGTGCTCTTTATCTGTGCTTGCAGAAACCTGCCTACACCTGTATCATCACTTTCATTGTGCCACCTCTTTTGGCTAATTTTCCTAACGTGGGTTCTAATCCCACACTGGAATCTGGTTCTGGTTTTGCACTGCCACGAAACCAGCAAACAGGAGGTCAGAATCAGGCCCAAGAAACAGCTCAGTGTCCACCTCACTTGTCTGTGTAACACCTCTGTAACATCATACCTGCCACTGCTTTCCCGACTGGGTTTGCATGTACGTTGCTGGGAGGCTTCGAAGGCTGTTTTTCATGGCCGACCCTACAATCGTACCCCCCGTCTCACTTGAGGAAGGCTCACTGGCCACTGCCATTTGGTACTGGGAGTAGTTGTACAGGTTGTTATAGTAAGGATACAGGGATGGCTGGTAAAAACTGCTGTAGTAGGTGGAGTCCACAACCAAATCAGACGTGCTCTCCAAGTGCCCTCTGCTGGGGATGGAAGGGATGTCCTGAATGAGCATCCGTCCCTCTGGAAAAGAAAAAAACAAGCCATTATGAGACAGGATGCTCCATGAAGACCATTACCTTTCACCATTTGTCCTGAAGGCTGGAAAGAAAGTAGTAAATAAGAAGAGGCGGGAGTTGAAAGGGAAACGTGGCTGGATGTTTGGTGGAAACTCAAGTGGACTGATGTCTACTCAAAGGCCAAGACTACAGCCTACACACACGGCAAAACAGGATGAAACCAACTGCAGGTTAAGACAATGCTCCGAGTCCTCAAGCAGCATCAATTCATTTGATGACGATTTCACATCAGCCCTCTATTATTTTTAAATTTTAACAGTGTGCTAAGTCTCTTTTAACTCCCTGGAAGCAGAAAGGCTCTAGCTACAGGATGACCCCTCTCCAGCCAGTGTCCTGTTGGTCAGAGGACACTTTCTAAACATGCCTCTAAAAAGGACAAACAACCACAAGGCCAAGAGATGCTACAGAAGGGAAAGCACCACATCATCAGCCAAGGTGTCTCAGAAACCCACATGCTACCTTTGAGCAGTGAGGCCCTCAATCCTTGCCCAGCTTCTATAATCAAATTTAGCTTCTGTTTACCTACAAAACCACAGAGCAAACAAGCTTCCACACCACTGGCAAAAGAGGAGGCAGATTGCTAGTGACTTGCTGCCTGCTCTCTGCAGTGCCTCCAGACCCAAGGCCAGCTGGCTGCTCTCCCTGCAGGCTGTCCCCACACAGGTCTGTTCCCCCATTGCTCCCTACAATGGGAGTGTTTCTCAGGGGATGCTTTAAGGCCCATTTTCCACACTCCAGTGTCAACCAGTGCCTGTGACATTTGCAAGGCTGAAAAAGAAAGGTGCTTGTCAGTACTGTTTCACAGTCGAGCGCTACCTGACATGGTGCATCAGCTACCTGGCCAAGCCAGACAAAACAAAAAACTGCCACAACCTTAGAAAGTCTAAGCATACAGTGAATATACATTTAGATCCTGAACACAGGAGCAACTGTAAATCCCACCATCTCTGCAGCTCTGGTTCTAGCTCACACCCTTGTAACCTGCCCTGTACCAACCCTTACAGTGTTCGCAGCATAACAACCCCTTCTGCAAGGAGCTCATGCTCTTCCCATGATGTTGTCTAACTACACGGTGGAGGAGAACAGCATGTAGCTTAAAGAATACTGAAGAGCTCTCGAGGTCTACCGGTATGGAGATGAAGCAGCACAGACAATAGGCACATAGAAAATAACAGCCCTAAGAGACATCAGGCAGGCGTTGCCTAATTCGCTTTGTGTCTTTCTTTTGGTACATCTGTACCTTGGTTACCTTGCAAAATGAATATAGTGGCATTTAACAGCCTCTCAGAGTCATGGTAACAACTTCCACTGTACTACGTATTGGCTGCACACCAGATGCAATGACCAATTTTACCAATTATTGACATTTAAAATGAAATTCTGTTTCACTTCTTCAACTGTAATGAAAGTTCTCTGCAATCATGGATAGTCTCCTTCCAGGTCACTAAATTATATAGTGCCCTCATTCAGCTCTTGCTGGCATTTTGTTGACTGAAATGAACTATACTAATTTATTACCAAACAGAGTATTTTATGCTTCCTGCATCTGATTTTTCTGTCCCTCACCCCTATGCAAATGAGGACCAAGCCAGCTGGCCTTTTTCATTTCATTATTGTGAGTAACTCTCAAATTTGCACACAGAACAGAGGAGTCCAAAATGCCACAAAAGATCGTACACAGTTTTGGCACTTTGATATATTAATGAAATTTTATTATTGCTATTATTCTGCATCTGGGCAGGCCTATCTTCAGGTCCTTTTGTCCATTTCTTTGATACAATCAGAACTTAGACCAGTAGCACTGAAAAGCCAACAATTCGGATAAATCACAGCACAAACCTGACTTCCCTCCCCAAACTTAGTTCCCGAATAAAGCTGTGGTCCAACTGTTCTGTTTTTCATGCTGTAAAATAGAAGCCAAAAGTAGAATCCTTGAACATGTTCCCTGCCAAGACACAGATTTCACAGGAGACAGAGCTACGTGGGGCAGCCAGCTGGCCACAGGACTTCTGGCAGGGCTATGCTCCTGAAATCTCTGCAGTGTCTTTCCACTTGCAGTGCATTGTAAGAAGGGATAATACTTTCCACTAAGAATACTAGCACCAGCAAGATGGAGCTTCTTTACACCAACAAATTAAAGGTGAGCTACGCTGAGGTGTCCGCAGCTAGAAGGAAGAGGAGGGAGAAAGTAGGATGTTTTCCTGCAAATTCTGGAAAGGTCTCACACACTTTACTTCCTAACATGGGATGAGATGGGCTAGACTAGAACAGAGACCTGCCCATAAATATCCACAAAAATCAAACAAGCACCCTTTATGACTCTCTGATGTTCCAGTGGCTGGTAGCGCTACAGCTCCCTCGTAATGAAAGAGCAATGGTTGCAGTCTTCTGCTATATTAAGTAGGAGAAAAAAATATGCCTTTCACTCCTTCTTTTCTGTCTCTACGTATCTGTGGTTGGGGCTACCAACATTTACCACCAAAGGTGCAAAATAGTTGACTTGCTGCCACCCATTGCGGTTCAGTGCTCACCAGAACAATCCTCTGCTTCACTTCAGCTGTCCCCCAGCTCTCCAGTAGCCTCTACAGGACTACCAGCTGCCCTCTCAAGACTCAATGCTGCATTTGTATAGCTGGTCACCTGCTCATTCAGCCATGCATGCACCCATACACATAAATCTCCAGGTGTCAGCAACCTGGGGCATTTTTCTGTTATGAATGCAGAATTATGGAATCCATGGTCCTTGCATCATCCCTGGCGCACAACCCTTGCGAGATGCAGCCACACCACAAGGGTGTGCTCCGGCAGACCAGCAATAAAAACAGGAGCCAGGAGAGAGGGCAAAAGTGCAGGTGAAGGGAGAGACATACCCACCTCCATACAGAACCAGGACTCTGGCAACAGCATTGCAAAGACAGACAGAAGAGTTCATTTTCTCTAAATCCCAAGCCACATCATGCTTCTGAAGATGGAAGGACTGGCAACATCTGACAAAGAGCAGGAGAAAGCTGCCACATGCTTCTACTCACACTATTCTCCAAATTTAGGACATGAGATTTTCTTTGATGTCACACTTTAGGACCTGTCTCTGCCTTTTTTCTGAAGCGTCTGGAGCAGATTGGGTGCTTCACCTGGGAGAAGGAAGACATCTCATACAAGACATAGCTTTGTGCCGTCAGGACTATGGGCACTATGTCAGGTCAGACCAGGTCAAAGAACCCCATGGGTCACTCTAAGCTCCTCACAGTCCTGAAACTGCCAGCCTGAGGGAAAGAAGTTTCTGGAGAGCTGAGCTCTTGCAGGTCTTCAGCACCCAATGGGTCACAGGCAGGTCTGCAGTGCAGCTCTACTCTCTTACCCCATCCAGCCTGGCTGAATCACGTAATCTCCTCCTACTAATGCCTACATCGTACACGTACAACACATGCAGAACATGCAAAACGGTAAATACATTGAGGGAAGGAGTTTTGCTATTAATGGAGGAAGCCAACAAAGTCCTGACTTTTCATTTGAGCAACGAAAGCTCAGGAAGAAAAGCAGTTCAGACCAGTCAGCATCTACATGGGGTACCTGCAAAGCAGTGCAAAGTGACAAGGGGAGCAGAATTAAAGGCCAAAGAACCCTGCTAAACTGTCCTAGGGATACAACAAGCCACTTGGAGATCTGCACAGAGATTCCATGTTTATGGCATGCCCAGGGGAGTTTTTGCACTATCCATGCTGGTTCTCTCCAACTGAAGTCTAACAGCCAGCTGGCAGGCAACCACACTGCTTCTGGGCTGCAGCACCCTCAGGCATGGCCACTGTCTGCAGAATAGGGCAGATCTATTGGAAGCAATGGCTGCCATTAAACTTTAACTTACTGGGGTCCCTCTGCTTGGTCTTTGGCCTGTATCCATAATTCTTGACTTCTACCTCTGTGTGAACCTTCCTGCAGACTCACCTCTGGATGCTCAATGAGCAAGGTGTTCTCCTCAAGGGAGGCTGTCAGCCCATGGCTCTGTTTTCCACCAGCAAAGAGAGAATACCAAGGTTAAGAAAGTAGCTTTCAGTTGTTTGTTTGTGGCTTGGGTTTTTTTGTTTGTTTTGTTTTTTGGGAAGGTGGTGGTTGTTGTTTGGTTTTGGGATTTTTTTTCCCCTAAGTGTAATTCAGCACAGCTGAATGGCTCTACTGGCAAGGAGAGGGCCTTCTCATTCCCCAGAGCTTGCCCCATTACAACATCTGCACATGAGAGGCAGCCCTGGGGTTCACTGCTCTAAGGAGAGCAATTTTAGAGAGAAATTAAGCTCTCAATGAGGCAACTGCTGCTGTGCTGTCAGACTCCCACTCTGGCCCTCCACCTGTGCTTTAAAACAAGAGGGCTGCTGCATCAACTGGGCTCAGCCCTTGGCTGTCTTTATCCTCCACATGGAAACCGGGCTCCTCAGTCTTTCTCCTGCCACTAGCCACAAACTTCAACATTTTGCAAGTTGCAAACAGGACATGATTAAAAATATGTGAGTGAACCTGTGCATGAAGGAACAGAAACTAGAAAAGCAAACAAAAAAAAAAGAGCGGTTAAAATTCTTGCTTAGTTTCAGGAATACCAAATCTATAATGTAGGGCCATCAGAGGCTCTCCACATGTGAGCAACACTCTTGCAGTGAGACAAGCAGTGTCCCTTCATGCAGCTGTGCCCTTGGATCTCTAAGCCCTTTTCTCTGTCTTTACTAATTCTTGTACAGAACCGATGCTACTTTTTTTGCACTATGTACACAGTGTGAAATATGGCCCACTCTTTCATAGAAGATCAATATGATGCACAATAAATACTGTTATTGATCTTGCAGTGTTGTAGACGACTCCCTAGCTCTATGGCATATTAATAGTAGTTAACCAGTAATTCATTTCAGGACAGCTGGGATTTTCTTTTAAGGAAGGTGAGTTCTTGGGGTCAGTTACACATCTGGGCCTTATACATTCAGTAACGTATGAGGGGCTCCTGTCTTCACTTAGCAGAGCACGGTGAAAAACAGTGGTCCGGTCCTCGGTTAATGTAAACCAGTCTCAGACCATTTACCTCAATAAAGCTATGGCGATTTAAACGAATTGCGGATATGCATGGAAAAATCAACAAGAAGCCAGTATATAGATCATTCTTTCCCTTCTTACTTTTGGGGAGAAGAAAGGAGAAATGTCACGGAACTTACAAGAATTTCTATTGGCATCTCTGTTCCACAGATCCAAACATGTTTTTAAGCATACACACCGAGAAATGCAAACACTCAAGTTCTGCCTGTAACATCCACTCATTCTCTATATAAACATGGAGTATTTTCTATTCCTACCGGTACTATTAAGGGCCAGTTATACATCTCATTATACACTGATAACAGTCATTTAAACATGCCTGGACAATTCGCTGATGCTCAGGTCAGATTACACCGAGTCCATACTACTAGATTTCCTCAGCATCTACAACAGGGCAGAAGCACCAAATTGCCTACTGGACCACATGTGGTAATCTGGGCAGAATATTAGTCAGCTTGGGACAGACACACAGCAGGAACTGTTTTAAAAATCAGGATAGCACATACAGTCATGTTTCAAAGTCCCAGAGCGTGCAGTGACATGGTTCAATTTACTCACATGGCCATAACACCTGGTAAGTCTCCATATGATTGTATATTTCAGAAAAGGGATTCTGTGTATGCAGTGTGGCAATTAAGATAATTTCATTGTCTGCATTTATTGACGTGAGTTCTTATGGTTAGCAGTTTTTATTTCTTCTGTGCCTAGAGACTACACATACACAGATAAGAAAATGAAGAATTCTGTCTACTCAAGTAACACATTTAGTAAAGGAGCAGGAAGGCATAGCCATTGCCCAGTGAGCAGAGTTCAGCTTCTGGCAGTTTATATTTCCTTTAGTTTTCAACTCAGAGTGACTGTTTTCATCACTAAAGTGTTAACAACTTCCTACAAGCCAGATTCTGTGGCAGGAGACAGCTATGCCATTAAGATGCCAGAAATTAATTATTCAGTCAGGAAACACTTGCCTTCAAGACCTCAAAAGAGTCTTGGATCCACACCTGACAATTTCCCCTTTCTCAGAATATAAAGCATGAGTACAGTCCTATTAATTGGTTTGGCAATATTAAGTCTCGTAATGCGTTACTTCAATTCATAGCTAGCTTTGAGGTCAAACAGTAGCCTTGAATGAAGCCAGTGTGAAATCACTCCCTACCATCATAATCAGAAATGCTGGAACAATATGTTTCTCCCACCAGACAATCACGACAGAGGTATTTCAGATGTCAAAGAAAGCTGGCACCATTACTTAGTTTCTGCTGAGACACACCATCTCCCAAGGAACAAAACCTGCATGCTCACTCTGCCTTTGGGAGGAGTATTTCAGCTCTCTTCCCATTAGAAGTTGCAGATTATCTTCAGTTCCAGCGCTGAACTTTTAGCTTGCTATAAAGTTAATGTGCTAGACAATGTTCATTCCAGGCAAGGCTGTGGGGCTGTGTATTTTCTGCCACCCCTAAAAAAGGCCATTATCTGTAATTACCCATTACCATGCATAATTATTTCTTCTACTCTGGTCTATGGCCCCCAGGACTTTATGCTGTTACAGCTCACTGCATTATCTTATCAAATTTGTTAAGGAAGCTTTTTTGACCTTTTGAGCACTTGTGACAACACATACAAAAGCTGGCAGTAAATTGTCTAAGCATGCAGTGGGTCATTTATTATTTGTACCCTGCATGGTGATACCATACAAAACCCTACACACTAGCACCTTCCCTATTCCCGCTTCCTGCTATAGCTAACATGAGGAGAGGAAACCGCTTCAGTAAAAGAAGGAAGGAATGAGAAGAGGCTGGAGTCCCTCAATGTGAATGTGAAGAACATGACAGCAACACAAGGCTAAGGCTGAACGTCAGGCTCTGCCGAAAGTCCTAGCTGTTCTCCTCTCCAATGCTACCTTTTCTCTTTCTCTCCTCCCTCCCCAGAGTCTGATTTCACCATTTCAGGTTCTTTTCACACCTGTGTAACTCTGCTGAGCCCTGCTCTTCCACGCAGAAGCCCATTTATTGCTCCTTCACTAGGCAGAAAGGGCGCTTTAAACAACATCAGCACAAACCACTCCCATCCCAAATTTACAGCTTCTGTAAATGCAATACAGGTTCCTAAGAGACAAAGCTGGGCCAATATAATATTCACAGTGATGGTCCTTTATGTATACTGATGCGAGTCTGCAAAGGAACAGGTTTTTGTCTCCATTGCTGTCAAAGCTCCCAGTGAAGGACCAGACACGGACCTGTATCCTGGTACCATTCGCTCTGGCTAACAGCTAATTGCATTGTGAGCCCACACAACGTTCCTCTTCTTCATAAGGACACTGGAGCTGGACCCTACGGAGAAGTAGGGCTCTCAAGCAAATAAGACAGCTTTCTGCATCCCGATTTTGGTTTTGCCCTTAGTCCTCTTTTTACCAATATACTCCAAAAGGTGCTTTATTTTAAAACCTCTCTTTTGGATGCTCCTATGTACAAACTCATTCCCTTCTGAAAATAGATATTTAAGAAATCATTGCTTAGCAAATTCTAGTAAAAAATAATTTTGATACTTCTGAGCTGTGTGATTAAATAAACTTCCCAAACACAAGAAAATCTGAGATACTTTTCTGGCATCATGACAAATAAACATCAAGGATCTGGCCTAAAAGTTCATAGTATGATTGACTGTAGCCTTTCAGATCTGCCAGTGAAAGCCTTCTCCCTAAAAGCAGAGTGACTCCTGAAAGCATCCCTGATTTCAGACCTTAGGAGATGACTACCTGAGCCACTGCTGGGAAGACAAAACCCTTCTCTGTGCTCCTCATCAGTTTGCAGACCTCAGTCCCACCACTCTGTGCTGGCTCTCAGTGAGCGGGGAGGGGGGGACCTCAGCAGCCGTACAGGGAAGGGAGAGTCACCCTGCGATCTAGATGAGCCAGCAAACACAGGCAAAGAGCAGAGAGGAGCTTGTGCTTGTATCCTGTCCCAGAGCCCAGATTCTGAGATGTATGGGGCTGTCAAACTCTCATTCTCCTATGCAAAACCACCTTTGCAATCCTCCCAATTGTTTTGACCAGAGAGGTTTTTGAGAAAATCATGTTTTTTCTTCCCTCTCCCAATTGCCAACGCTACAACCCCATTTCAAGCCCAAATGTGAAATCCAATGGCTCTTTTTCCTCCTTGTTTGGGATCACCTGCCTAAACAGCCTTGGATGCCCAGCTGTGGGAGAGGTGCAAAAATCTCTTATCAGCGATATCAGATGCGTGGGCTAAAAGCAGCTGTGTCTCCAGACTAGAGAGAATAAATCATACCAAAACAGCTTATTGCTACTGCACTCTACAGCTACCTCTCCGACTGTACACAGGAAACACAGCTGCTCATTGGATACGTGACTTTCTTCTCAGAGCAGAAATAAACATTTTTTAAAAATGAAGGAAAAAAAAATAAAAAATGTGTGGTCCAACAACTCTGAGCCTCTTGCACCTCCTGGAGCTGAAGTGGCCAGGGACAGATCCATCCCACCTCTTTATCACAGCTACGCCTTGCCCAGGCATTTACCACCTGTCAACTCCTACCATGCTTTTCACCTCCTCCCACAACCCCAAGACAGAACAACCAGTCACTGTACCTTTCCTGCAGCAGCTAGGGCAGAGCTGGGGTGTCCCACAGCACCACTTGCTGGATGAAGCAACTGGACCACCAGTTCAGCTGGCGCTACCCATGAGGAGTTGGCATAAAGGCAGGAGCATCTGCTGGAGCAGGCATGTGTCCTGGGGGCAGGAGATGGCTTTATTTGCTCAGACATTAATGGCTGCATTCTCCTGCTTCTCAAGATTCACTTGACAGCTAGAAAAATACTCATTTTCACCCTGAAGGAATGAGTATTACTTTTCCTCTCCTCTAGGAATAACTCTTGAGCTTTTCCAGTTCTGCCTATGAAGGGCTAAACCAGTCCTAAGCAAGACAGCACATCTCACCAAGAACAGCATTTGCCAGAAAGAGGCACTCTAGGATAAAAGCTACACAGCAGGGACAGCGCACTTCAAGAAAATCTGGGAAATCCCAGAATTAAGGTTGTTATCACCTTGCCTGAGCCTCATGGTGGGTGCACCCAAAACTTTTCACAGGATTCTGCATCCGCATGCTGCTTCTGTTCACAACATCAAAACCCATCCCATGAAATGACACAGAAAACTTCAACTCAAGTTGGTCTGGTCCGGCAAAGGCATAAGCAAACCGTAACAATCACACCGGGGATTAATTAAATCTTAGATAAGGGGGTCACTAAAGGGCAACATAAATTGCTGTCTCTTGTGCCAGGACATGTTTTCTGGTCTTCTAATAATTTATGTGTCTCCCATCTGAGCCCTTCCAAATTCAAGCCCATATGTGAGGGTCCAGACCACAGCTATATCCTCAGCACTAGCTATGAAGAGAAGCCTTGGGAACAGTACAAATGGGGCAAACAGATGTTGTATGTCCCTCACCTGGCGTCCCAGCCTCCCATCGCTTTGGCCCAGTGACGCTCCTGAGCCTGGTGTGAGGTGCCTGCTCAAAAATCACCAACAATCTCCTTTACAATATCCACTTTGAGCCCACTTTCCACTGCGTTCAGGGTCCCCAGGGAAGGAGTCCCACTAGTTCCACAGGTACCTCACCAGTTTCAGGCACAGAAGACACCAAACCTCCCTCCCATCACCACAGGTCTGCCTGGAAGGGCTGTGCCAGTCCTTGGTCATCCTTTTCCACCGGGAACCACCAGCATTCAGCACTGTACCCTCTGGCCACCAGCTCATGTGCAGTGCCAATGTTTCTTGGGGACACACTCCTCTGTTTTTCACTTCTGGTATGGGTTAAAGTGGCTATAGGTTGCACGTGACCCATCATCTAACCAAGCCTTCCCACAGTGCATATATGTCTTCTGCACTGCTTGCCAGGCCCTTCTTGTCACCTACCATGATGACCTGTGGTGATTCCAGGCTTGCTTTCAAGATACCAATGGAAGACCACACAGCTTACAGCCAATAGATGTCTCCAGAAACACCGTCCTGTTAGATTCCCCGCTCAGACCTATGTTGTCAGATGACCAGGATCATCCTTCTTAAAACCATGTAACACATACAATATCGATTTTCTGTCAATTCAGTTTACTAATCAAGGTGTCAGCGGGTATAAAAATCAAATGCTTCGCAGAATTTGATGGCATCAATAGGTCACTTTGTCAAGCAATTTTGTAATGACAGAAGATTACTAACTTGGCAGAATCTTTTACCCATAAACTTCTGTTAACTCATGTTATGTGAGCATCCCGTAACAGCTGCATTTCTCCTTCTCTTGCACATTTCAGTTTGCTGCAGACTGTTCCACTGTTTTCACAAAAACGATGTCAGGCTGATGGATTTGTAGCCACCCACCCTACCACACTCACTTTTTAAAACACTGGCACGATGTCAGCTTTCTTCCAGGCCCTAGGGATTTCCCCAGTGTTAAAAGACAAATCAGCATTAATGGACTAAAGAGGTCCTCAGCCAAGTTTTCTGTTATGTTTGTTTGTTGTTTTATAAATGCCGTATTCACGTTATTCCGTGAAAGCAAAATGTCATCTTCTCCATATACAGCAATAGCACCTGCCTTTTTTTCAAAGCAAAGATCATAAAAGAATATTGAGCATTTCTTCCTTCCTCTCTTCCAGATGTAGAATTATTATCCCATAATGGGTCAAATTCTTGTTAATTCTCTGTGTGTGTATGTGTTCTTAATATAATTCAAAAACCTCCCAATTTTAAGATTTTTTTGTTAATCTTAAACTTCACACAAAACAGTATTTTTTAAAGGAAAATATGATTTGGGAGAAATGCCATTCAGAAGACTGCTGCTTGGCATAATAAGTTTTCCAGTCATACACACAGCCTCAATCCAGCTCCAGCTAAGAGGAGCTGAAATACCACCACTGATTTCAGTAAAACAGGAAAAGGCGCATTTGTTCACATTTAGTATACACTTAATAAAAATGATCTGCTGCAAACATTTAGCATGCAACTTAAAAATCCTCCTAATATGGCTGAAGAAATAAAACCTACAGAAAAATAATTTTTATTTCTACACTTAATGCAAGTTTCAGGCCCTCAATAACATTGTCTGCAGTAGCAAATCCCACTTTCAATGTCTTCTGCCACTGACTAGAGCAGAGTAGCTGATCTGTTTCTGCGAGGTGGGGGGCACTACTTGCTCTTTCCTTACTTGCACTGTTGATCTTTATAATACGGCTATAGTGATCATATTCAAAACTTTATTGGCAAAAAAGAACAGCCTTAGTCAAGAAAAAGCATTCGAAAACGTTGAACACGGCTTTGAGTCTGTGGGGATGCTATGCACTATTTTAATCCTCCAGGATATGTTTGTTCATGCTGAACTGAGACAGCAGGATTATTTACATATCTAAAATTATTAGCAAACATGACAGCTAACAGGATCAGGACCAATAAAATCAGTGCTTCAGAAAACTAGGAGCATGAGTAACAAGTGCCATTTTCAATCTTCAGTAGAACAGGTGGGAGTATGACTACTATGTGTGCATATATATGTTTAAATGTTATTAATCATCTTAAGATACTTGATAAATACATTTACAGCCATTTTAACTCCTTGCATTCAGACATCCAACAAGCTACTAAAGGGTGCAACAGGAGCAAAACCTAAAATCAACATGACTTAAAAAAAAAGGAAGAAAAAAAAAAAGAGGAAGAAATAAAAAGAAAAGGAAATTAGGAAAGAAAACCAGATTTCTAGACAGTGATGGAAAACAGCCCAGACACCTGCAGGCACAAAGAAGCAAATTGCGAGGAGGAGAAAGAACTCAGTGTGGATAAAATGTAAAGGGATTTAAGTCATTAACAAGAGATCAAAGAGAACATTAGAAGGGAGGGAAGGCTTTACAAGTGTTTGAGATAGGAGACCTTGGAGGAAATATGACTGGGATAAAATCATTATGGCTGACACTAAAAATAATAAAGGGAGTAGGGCAATGGTTGGAATTAGCTGGAGTCCATGCTTGGTTATAAGCTATATGATGACAGAAACCCAAAAGGTTTCTAAAAAAGACCAACTAGAGATAACAGGAGGGTTTTTTCACTCTGCCTAATAGATGATGGAAAAACTAATATGAGGAGTGGTAAAGAACCATTGTGGACCCCACTGGGCCTGGGCAAGTGAGCAAAAATCACATGCACGTGCATCACTTTTGTACAGGATTGCCAGTGTTGCATGGAAGCAACAATTTTTGCCTTCGCAAAATCTGCTTCCATGCAAATGCAAATGGATCACTAAGGAATTTTACTGATAGCACAACTGATAGACAGAAATGCACAGCAACTACAATGGGTTACATCAGCTGAGCTTCTGTTGTGCCCACGATTATAGGTCTCCAAGTCAGAAAATGGTGGGCTGTGCTGTGAGCAATAGAAATAATGTTAATAGAGAGCAGACACAGGAACTGCGGAAAAAAAAAAAAATCATAAAATAATTAGGCATCCAATCTCATTGCAAAGAAAGGGAAGCTCAGTGGTAACCGACTATCCACAAGCTCTTCAAGAAAACATAAGACAGAAGTGCACAAATTATGTTTGTACTTCAGTAACTGACCTATTCACAACTCTGATTAAGACTAGCAGGTAGTTAAACTCAGGAGAAAGTTCAGCAAAGCTCAGGAAAAAAAAAATTAGAATAAACATACAAAAGTGTTCCTACAAAAGATACCTTTGAAACTACATTTTAGTCCCCATATAAGTGACAAATCTATTGAAAATGGGCCAACAGGCTGAATTAAGAAATTATTTGCTAAACAAAGCAAATGAAAGCAGTCTTCAATGTGTAAGAAAGCATGTGAAAAAAAGGCAAGAAATCACACCACTGCTCAGTTAAGGAAGCGTGCAGTACTCCTTTCACTCCCCACTTATATCTTTTCTAAAAACAAAAAGAAAGCCCCACACATTCAGATAAGTCATAATAACTGTTTCAAGGACACGGAAAGGAACGAGGTTAGATGCAGATAGAGTAGTAATGTGCCCTCAGACAGAAAATTCTTAGTACATCTTCTGCTCCTGCTACATTCCTTATCTTGGTGTTCATGACAAATGGAAAGCACAAGCTGGCACAGATAACTCTCTAAATGTGAATGCACATATGCAAATGCCAGCGTGATGGAGGAAGAGCTTCCAAGGCACAAAGAACAACAGGGGCTGCACACCAGCCCCACTGGCCTTTGGTAGAAAGAGAAACCCCCAGCTCCAGGTATGAGGACAGTGTACAGGGCAAAGTCTGTTCAGAGCTGCTCGGTGGGGACCTTGCTCTAGGTCTGGAAACCTCACCTGATGTGAGAGAAGTCAGAGAGAAAGACGCTGTAAACACAGACAGCACTAGGGTGAAAGATTTCTGGGGGGAAAAAAAAAATCTACTCAAAATTCTTTAGGGGAAAAAAAAAAAGCTCTTCTGAAACGTGAAAGAAGGATGGAAATACCTGCTGAGCTGCCTGTGGGTTTCCACCTCCACCCCTCCGGCCAAAAGGTGTTCACAGAAGCAGGTCTGGGTAGGCCGCGGCCAGCCCAGCAGCTCCCCTGATCCTCTGACATGCTGCTTTCCCCAGGCCCAGCCCCACACCGGCCCTGCACTGAAAACCTTCTGCCAGCTTTTCCAAATCTTTTTACGCTACTATCTGTTTTTACACATCCACTGAAGCTTCAGACAGGATCAAACGCCTGAAAGGAAAAGTAAAACTTCTTAATTTAGAAACTTAATTCTGAAAATTGCCACTAGTTCTGCCTGTTTCACCGACACGACAGAAATACTGCAGTTTTGTCAGGGTCTGTGCATCACTGAATAAACATGCATGGCACTTAAGACATTAGCTCAGATAAAACACAGGCACCTACACACACACACAAGGCTGCAAAGACGAGGAATGAATGTTGCTTGAAAGGAGGCGCAGGGAAAGTGCAAGCTTTGCAAGCTGCAGGCTCCAGAACTGGAGAATTAACTGGAAACATCTAATCAGGGATGCAGAACCCTGTAACATTATGATTTATTTAACACAGTCAAACAATGGCCAGAGGCAATGAATCATACAGGAGATGAAAAAGCTGCAGGAGATTTCTGTCATCTAGTTTAACCTGCACACTGATCAGAGTTTACCCCCATATTAATCACTTGAGATCGTAATCTAACACACTCTTAAACACCTCTCCTGATTATGCTTCACTTACCCCCTTGTCCTTATGCAGGTCACTCCATTGCTAATTGCACTTCTAGTTAGGAGAAAAAGTGTCTACTGTCTAATTTAATTTTGTCTTTTTTAGTTTCAAGCCGTTGCTCCTTGTTATGCTGTCTCAAGCACTGTAAATAATCCCTCCCCCTCCTCCATATTATTACCTCTCAAATATTTATAGACTGTTATATCCACCCTTAGTCTCCTTTTCTACAAGCCATACATCATTTTTGTCACCCTTCTCTCTATACTTTCAGATTTATCTATGTCCTTTTATAATGAGATGCTTAAAACTCCTTTGCAGCATTCCCAAGTACAGGGAAACCAAAGCAGTGGAGAGTGTTTCACAATCTCAAAGTGAAACACTCCCCACATATTTACTTAGTCCAACATGAAAGAGATTTAGCAACTGACGAAAGCCCCATACAGGCAGAAGACCATCTCCAGCAACTGATCCACGAAAAAATAGCCTGTGTTGTAGAAATAATACCAGTGCAAGAGAGGTTAAGACAGTTCATAGAATCATAGAATAGAATCATAGAATGTCCTGAGTTGGAAGGGACTCACAATGATCATTGAGTCCAACTCCTGTCCCTGCATATGACAACCCCACAGTTCACACCATGTGTCTGAGGGTGTTGTCCAGTCTCTTCTTGAACACTGTCAGGCTTGGGGCTGTGACAGCTCTGTGGGGGGCCTGTTCCAGTGCTCCAGCACCCTCTGGGGGAAGAACCTTTTCCTAATGTGCAACCTGAACCTACCCTGGCACATCTTCCTTATGGATGGAAAGGTATCAGTTATTCACAGGTGAAGGATGCAAAACCTATTTCTTTGCCAGCTGTTACAATCCAGAAAACACACATTATGTCCAACTATGGTCTTTTCTTTTGAACAGGGTTGTTGCCTGTGGGAGAAGCTGAGGAAAAGCACCAAGAATCAATGGCTGGAGCTGCTTGGCTCTCAGTATTGAAGGAAGGCCAGCAGGACCAGGAGACAGTCAGCAACCAAAACTGACGCAGCAGCAGTAGTGGGTGCAGCAGAGGAAAATCATCATTAGAAAGTAACGAGGAGACAAAGACAAAACGAAAGAGCAGGATGATGGACCTGTAACCACTGCGCGCCCACCAGGACCTCTGAGGACATGCTGCTATAATGTTAGCCCTGGCTTGTGCCAGGCAGAACACATAATGCCTCCTTCTCCTTCCTGCTGAGGCTGCTGCCACCTGAACCAGTAATCCTCTCCACCACTTGTCAAGCCCCATGACGCTGATTTTCTGTTGACATCTACCATAGATTTAGTCATTAAGTGTTTTTAGGTCAAAAGAGTCAGCATTTCTTTCCCAGGATTGCAAATTCCGATCAGTACCGAGGCTGACTGAATTTCAAATCTCGACACGTTAATGTCAATACAAAAAAGTGGGCATTTCACAGACCTCTTTTTCACAGTGGGCATTTCAAGGGCCTCTGGAAGCCAGCTGGCCAAAACTCTGTTCAAAGCAGGGCCAGCGTCACAGCTGGATCGTGCTGCTTGGGCACCATCCAGCAGAGTTTTGAGTCGCCAAAAGGATGGAGGCTCCATAACCTCTCTAGGTAACCTCTTCACCTCTTAACCTCGAAAGATCATCCAGTCCAATCCCCCTGCCGGAGCAGGAACACCCAGACGAGGTTACACAGGAAGGTGTCCAGGTGGGTTTTGAATGTCTCCAGAGAAGGAGACTCCGCAACCCCCCTGGGCAGCCTGTTCCAGTGCTCGGGCACCCTCACTGTGAAGAAGTTTCTTCTCAAACTTAAATGAAACCTCCTGTGTTCCAGTGCTTAAGCACTCTCACGGTGAAATATCCATGGCAGCTTCCTCATGTTACCCAGCAATTGACTATAATGAGACTTTTTAACAACACTGAAATTCAGACAGCATGTGACACTATACTGTAAAGACTTAAAATTACTTCCTCTCAAAAAGAAAATTTCTTTTTTTTTTAAACCAGGACATGATACCTTCCAATTATAACATTTTAACCTCATTAACTATGCAGCACAACATCTGCAAGGTCATGGCATCATTTTTTGAAATCACAATACAGTGTTGTGGAAAAGGTCAATGCAAAAGAAAACATCTAAAAAGCAAAGGAAGAGTAAAGAGGGCAAGGTATGGATTTCAGAGGCATCTAGAGCACTGCAATTTCAAAGGGATCACAGTACCACCATTCATTAGTCATAGTTATTATTGCAGACCCCACTACAGTCCGTATTTATGAGCAGATAAAAAAATACATATGCTCCTCAAAGAGTTTCAAAGTGAAGGCAGCACCTACTTGGCAAAATGTGTAAAGAACACTATTTTGCTTCTGTCATGCATAATAAACATAGCAAGTGGAAATAACAAGCGCAAGCTTATTCCTCACAGTTGCTGACAATGATACGTCTAACTTGTCAGTCAGCGATACTGTGAAGGCACCTGAACAATGCCGTTATTAATGGTCATTGCAAAGCCAACAGGACACCAGCCGCCATGGAGCACAGGGGCAGGGGCCAGCACTCAGCACCAGGCAGCAACCCCGTCCACAGTGGATGCTTGTAAACTGGGCCAACACGACCAGCAGAAAGCAGGGGTGCTTTCCAGCACCTTCCAGTCATCAGGTGACGTGTGCTGCAGCCACCCCACCCACCAAATGTGACCCTCAGTCTGTGACCAGGACCAAACAGAACGGAGGAAAGGTGAAACACACTGTCTCCTTCCTTTGGGGCGAGCAGCTCTCACTTGAAGCTGTTTCAGGATCACGCTTCCCCCACTGCCACCCCAGTGATCTCTAAATACTAAAATGGCAGAGATACCAAACTGACAGGGAACAGGGAAGAACTCAGGTTTTAAAAAATGAGTATGTCTGAAAGGCACATTTTAAATGCCTCACCATAATATTTTCCTGAGTTTTCCACACTAGTTAACCTAACAAGATGTACTTACCCTACAGAAAGAAGGGCAATTACTTTAGATGCCCTGGTATCACAACTTCTTGTTACTCCGTACAATTAAACAGTCTTTGCTCTCAGCAATCTGCAACTTTTAAAAGGAAAATGCACAGAAACTACAAAATCTATTTGCAAAAGGTTCTGCTCATGTCCTGTGACCATGGTCTGCTCCCTTCCAACTACCCCGCAAATTTCTAGTTTGTGTTTGAGTGGGGAAGATATGCTCCATCTAAAGTAAACACAGTTTCCAAGCTTGTGATGGTGAATGCACAAACCCCTAAAGTATGACCATGATGACTCATTTTTCCCCTTTTCAAAAACAGCATGTCACAAAAGGATCTGAAAAATTGTCTCTGGTCTCTCCAGGTGTCATAATATTTCTGATCTGCCAATAAAACGGATACAGCAAGGAAAGACTCTCTCTCTGGCACTATGTCTGATTTGTGTGACTCCTTCATACATTACTCCTCCGCTGGCAAACAACACTCTGCGTGACGGAACTCCAGAAGAAAAACTGCGCTCGTGAAGCTAAAAACTTACAGGAGGAACAGAATTACCACTGACACAACCATCTCTTGCCCAGTCTAGCATGTGTGGTACAGGGCACGTTGCATTCCCAAGCCCCACAAGGCTTGCATGGAGCTGCTGACTTCCCCCGCCATGAAGGGTTTTGCTCTCTCTGCCTGCCTTAGCAATCACTGTAAAATCTTGCAAAATCAGCATCTCAGCCTACCAAACGGAGACACTTTCACGGGGTCTCTCGTTTTGCTTGCAGTTGAGGGTACCAATAAAATGATATAGCAGCAGTGCAAGAATCCTTCAAGTAACTGGTCCTAAAACAACCTGACACCTAAAACAAGAACTTCATGTCACTTATCTAACAAAATATCTTTATGTGCTAAATAAAAAAAAAGAAGCAAGTATAGCTCGCTGAAAATAAATCAGTCTTTCCAGGGTGAACCTTGTAGTCTAACGTCTGATGAAGCCACCCCACATGTCTGGACAAACACAGAGCGCCTGATGCAGCTTCAGAGACAGCACACAGTCACCAGTGGCATTAAATCCACACCCACGAGCACCTACACTGCTTTCAACAGATGAACCTACCAGAGCTATTCGGGACAGAACTTTACGCAGTGCAGTTGCCTTTGAGCTAACCGTGAATTTCTGCTGCTACTTAGGTGCCCAAAAACAAAATTAGGAACACGATTTCCTGTTCATTCCCAGGTTCTTCCATTTCTGGTTAACAAAACTGACCCTGCCTTGATTCTTGGGTGTAATCACATCTTCTATCTTGATATGAAGCTGTGTATTTTAAATGTTGTCACCCACACACAGTTATTTAGTAAGATGCTTCAGAAACAATGTATTTGAATTGCTCGCAAAGAGAAATCCACTGTAAGAAAGATGACTGCAAACCTTTTACAATTGCTTTGACCAAAAATTTTCAAACAATTCAAATTGCTTCAAAATTAGGCATTTTCATCTTTTCAAGACTTTATTCAAGCATGTGAATTGCCTTAAGCTTGTTTAATTAATGTTTTTCACTAAAATACCATAATTTCATTCAATGAATAAGAAATTATTAAAATGGGATTAATAAATTAAATACTTCCACTGACATTTTAAAAACATTACCAAAGCTTAAGCAAATTTTGCTGACAGTAAGACAATTTCATTTTTTGGCCTTTCTGTATATGCAAGGGTTTTCTTGTTCTCCTAAGTTACATGCAATCTCTATACATTAGTGAATATACTACTTTAATCTCCAGCCAGCTTTTTCCACATCTATAGACAAAGCATGCAGTAATCAAAATATGAAAGGAGTAATTGCCTCAATTCAAATGTGGCACTAACATGACTGCAATAATGAAAACAAAAAAGCTAATAAAAAGCTATTTATTGTTTTATCAACCAGTTCTTCTACAAGCTTTCCAAAGAAATTCCTCCACATTGGTCTGAAACTGCCTATCTGCAATGGATGCAACAAATCCACCTGACAATGCTTTAAATGGCCTGCAAAACAGAGTGATGTTGTTTGACAGACTCACATATGTGCTGTCCTTTTATTAGTTAATGCAAAGCACTGTCCACTTCAGAAGCATCTTTTTAACTAGGAATTATATTCACCTGTATTACCGACATCAGCACAGATCAATAAAAACGAATACAATTTCATTTTCCTTTCCTCTGTTTGCCTTTTCTCTTTTCTGTCTAAACAGCAGAAGTCAATTACATCAGTTTCGTTTTTATACATATTCAATTAATGTATCTGTCACGCATAAGCTTTTCACTGGAAAAAGCGTTTTGCCTAGAGTCTTCACTTCAGCTCTTTTAAGTCCTCATTGTGCTGAGCCATAGTTCTACTGAATCTACAGACAAATGGTTTTTGGTTCTGGGTTTGTTTGTTTGTTCTACACGGGTTAAATGCAATACAGTAACATGTAGCAGAGTGGAAGGGCTGTGTCAGTCCTTCATAGTTCATCACACCTGGCCACACAGAACAGATCAGGTCACATAAGGTGGCAGCTCTCTGCTGCTGGGGCCAATGACATTACCTACATACTCGGCTCCTATACAATGCTGAAAACTCTCCAGCTCTGAAGAAGTTACACAGCCAGCCAACAACCTGTGGCCAGGACTGTGATACAAGCACAAATCTTGGGAGAAAGGAAAAAAACTCCTTATAAATCTCTACCTGCAGGTATACACCCTACTAAATTCAATTACAGCGCTAGCTAATGCCAAATTGATTTTGATTTTCAAGTAAAAATAATCAATTAACATATGAAAAGACCAAGCTTGGGTTCTTCCCTCCTGCTGACCATACCAACAGCGCCACACCATTCCTGGAGAGGGGATTCTCCATGACCCCGCCGCTGCAGCAAACAGCAGGCAAGTGTAGCAACGCCAGCCCCTGCCCCCAGCAGCCGCCATCCCAGCGCTTTACCTGACGCTGTGCTCGCGGCCGTCATGGCTGTGCTCGTCGAGTGGGTAGGGCTGCTGTTTTCCAACAAGAGACAAGAGCTGCCACCACTGTTCTTCTTAACAAACGTCTCCGGGGCGCTGGGCAGGGGCACTGGGTGGCTGATTCCCAGCTCCTCTTCCTGAGCTTGCTGCCTTCTCAGCGCAACCTGGGAACAAGAAGACACACGTAGGGCATGCTCTCTGGCTTCTGCACAAAGTATAGTGGCACCACGGAAAGACTCGAACTCAAGGCTGTTTTTTCCTCTTGGTACTCTCTATGGTGTTGATGTCGTGACCCAGCCAGTGGATAGAGGAAGACATAAAGGAGGTTATAAAGATATTTAGAACAAGCCCCCTTTTCTGTCCAAACACATACAAAGAAACCTACAAAACGCTGGTGCTTTATACATTTCTCTCCAATAAAGCCAGATGAAGACATTAAAGCTGACTGTACTTACCCAACAGAGGTGCCCCTCAGCAAAGTATACTGTAAAAAGCATAGAATCACTACCCTCCTCTCTGCTGATACACAGCAGCTGGAAATAAGAAATTTATCTGCTTGCAAGGCTCTGCTGTGTCTCTTCATCAATATAAAGCAGCCATTTATGAGGGCTTATACCTGCAACCTGCTGCTCTGTCCAAGCCTGCTGGGCAAGCTTGCTTGCTGGCTCTTTGCTGGCAATCTATCCCTTCAAGGCAATTTCAGTGCACAGAGAGCTATCATGGCAGAAGCACAGCAAACGCACGGAATCATCCTGCAAGTATCTCAGCCAGCATCACACACATTGCAGATAGCTGGCCAGGCCTGGAGGAGCAGGAACTCCCTGTGTCTTTCCCAACGCACATCAGTAGCTTGCTCCATAGCCTAGCTGGCACTAGTAAAGCCCACAGGTACCATGGAGTCTGGACACGGATACAAACAAACCACATTGCCTGCTTACTGAAGATACAGAGGATCCCTTCTGCTGCCTCCGAACTGGCAGATCAGTTTTGCACAGTGATCCTCCTGTGCCAAGTATGACGTGGTCTAGGCAGTAAATGCTGGGGGCTTTACAGAAACCTACCCTGCAACTTGCCAGGTGACTGATTTGTATCTGCATTTGAACCTTAGAAATCTGTCCCAGATTACAGACTGGGATCATGGGCTTTTCTTGCTGGAATTTCTCCTGGGTAACCTGGACTGAATTTCCCTCTATATCCATGTTTAACAGCAACATTTTTCTAATACAGACGCATAATACTGTTAAATACCAATAGCGCTTGCAATAGAGGCAGCCCAAACAGGGGGTGTAAACTTGCAAACACCATGGGTAACTTTGACTTCACAAGCCAACAACCTTGACCTGCAAAATTCCACCAGTGCCAAGGGGCTTATTGCAGAAATATATCAAGAGAGGGAAAGTCAGATTTTCAATGTGTTACTCCTACACAGATAAGGTTCCATTAGGGAGGCTTTCAAAGCCACTTTCAAACACCAGGCTGGGAAGAGAAAACCCCCAGGAGGGTCACTGCCAGTACCTGCTAGCAGGAGGCATTCACCTCCTAACAGAAGCTGCTGGGCAGCACGACAAGAGTCTGTGCAGAAGGGGACACTTGCTCGGGCAACACCCTATTTCGTGCTCCCTCCCCCGAGGCAGACAGCAAAGGGATCTACATTTATTATTCAGTGATTCACACCATGCAGAGAAGGTGCATGTTACTTGGGTATAATACCAATTTCTGGACTACCACGCCACCGGCAAGGAGGAATTATTTAAATGAACAAAAGCTCCCAGTAGGTTCAAAGGACGTTTCATATACCTGCACTGAATAATTAAATTAAAAAGTAGGGAAGGATTTAATCCAGGGGTGCTAAGGTTTTTAAAAATCTGTCAAGCGGACATTCACTTCATGCACGACCACAAAGCTCTGAAAGCACTATAGCTGCAAACCCGGTCGGTGACTCTGATACCCCTGCCTTTTCCTGCACCGGTAGCCCTAACGCCTTACAATTAATTTGTCTGCAATGGACTGTTTGCACGAACGAGAACGTGGAACTCGATTCACAGAGGTCAGTCACGCTTGTAGCCCTAACAGTCCTCCTGTTAATGTCCTCCTGCTAACAGGACTCCTCTTAATGAAGTGTTCAAGATAAAGATCAAAAGGACTAATACAGCTGCCATTTGCATTGCCAAAGAGTTGTGACTTCAGCGGTACTACCTACCGGAAAAAGTTACACAGAACTGGACGCAGTTCGGTTTCTTAGCGAATTCTATTGAATCTTCGTTTAGATTTACGATGACCCAACTACGGAGCTGTCTATAGAGCCGCTCTATGTAAAATCAGGAACGCCGTTACAAGAAAAGTCTTTTTAGAAAGGCGCTCAGCTAAAGCCATCTAGCATCAGGAAAAGCAGATATACCGAATATGACACCGCCAGTGGGAAATATTCTCGCTAACCAATTAATTGGCTAAATTATTCATTATCTATTTTAAAGCAAGCTGAAAATCGTCAGTTTGACGCTAACTACAAGCCCTCCTCTCTGAAGGTTTTAAAACAGATCCGCGCCCTGGGACTTTGCCGGTTTTCTGACGGGGACGCGTGTTCGGACGGGAGCAGCCAAGCGCTCACGGCTGCCGCTGCTACCTCACCGGGTCTTAAATCCTACACGCTGTCAGGTCATCTCCTACTTTTATGCAAAAAAAAAAAAAAAATTAACATACGGGAGAACTAGAGAAAAGCTTCGCCAGTTAGGGCGGTGGCCTAAGTGCATCCCGGGACGCGGCTCCCCCGCGGCCGCGCTGTCCCAGCGCACCGCACTGTCCCAGCGCACCGCACCCCGCGGCACCGGCCGCCTGGCTCCTGCGGGCACCGGACCCCTCGGGACGAGGAGGCACGACCCCACCGCCGGCAGAACGCCGGCACGACAGCCCACCCTCCCCGGGCAGAGCCCGCCGAGGCGGCGGCGGCTGGCGGGGGCCGCCCCGCGGGGCTCACCTGCGCTGCCATCACCCGCTGCCGCTCGGCGATCAGGCTGCACTTCTTGCACTGGCAGTCCCGCCACATGCAGAACCGCTTGTGCCCCTTCAGCGGCGAGGAGTAGCCGTGGTTGCGGCAGCGGGCACACTTGGGCAGACGCGGCGGCTTCTTCCCCGCCGCGCCGGCGGCGACCCCGTCCGCCGGGGCGGCCGCCATGTGGGCCGCCGCCTTCCCGAAGCCTCCCGCCTTGTCCCCCGGCCCCGCGGCGTCCGAGGGCTTGCTGAAGGCCGGGGAGTCACTGGGCATCGCGGCGGGCTGGGGGCAGCCGGGCGAGGGGTCGGCGCGGCTCTGCCCTGCCCCGTCCCGCCACCCTGCGCGTTTTGGCGGGCGGTGGCACGCGGGCGTCGCCCCTCCCGCCGCGGCCCCCCCGGCCGGCCCGAGCGGCCATGCAGCCCGCTCTCCCCCGCGGGGCAGGCACCAGGGGTGGGGAGCGGCCACCCCTGCCGCCCCCCTCCTCCCTCCCGCCCAGCCCGGCCCGCGGCAGTAGCACGCTGGGGAGAGGCGGCTCCCGCCCGGCCAGGCGGACGGCCGTCGGGTGCCCGGCGGGGCGGTGGGTGCTGGGCTGGGGCAGCGCCAAACGCCGGCTTCGTGCTGGAGGGGCCAGCGTGGCTCGGCTCGGCCGCGCTGCCCGCAGGCCCCGCACGGCAACGCGCCCCTCGCCGCGGTCGGAGGCGGCTCGGCGGCCGCCCCGCAGCCCTGCGGCTGCTCTGCCCTTCCCGCCGGGGCAGGGCCCTGCGCAGGCCGCGCTGATGGCGAGGCCGCCGGCCGCGGTCTGCGGGAGCAAGGCGGGGGGTGGGGAGGCCATCATTAAGCCCTGTGTTGCTCTGGGTTGGGTAAGCCAGGTTTGGTTAGGCGACCAACATGGCCTGGCCCAGGTAGAGGTGTGACCCCCAAATAAAACACTCGAGTTTGCAGCAGCTCAGGTGCTCTCCTTTGTGAGGCTTTTGGCTGCTTGCTGCATTATGTGCCCTGTTTGCAGGTTACCTTACACTCATAACCCTAAATGGATATGGACATAGATCAACATCTGTGTGGGAAGTGAACCCAACACATACCGGCAGTGCAGCTGCGGCCACAGCTCCGTAACCAGCACCTCTGGAGCGGGTGTAGGTGGCTGGAGCCGGCATACTCTGCGGATGATCACAGGAGAAGATGCTTTTGATTTTCTTTTTGACATAGGCTCCCCTTCCAACTTGGCACTAGGTGATTTATAGACCCATGCAGCCCTACAGATATTATTTACAGTATTAATATTTCCTCTGTTACACCTTTAAATCTTTCCAGGCTCGACTTTAGATGACGCTATCTTCATGCTGAAATGAAACTATTAAATTACATCTCAATCTAAGATGAATGACAACTGTCAAATGAGGGACTCAACAGAGATGAAGCAGAAAGCGCCTGAGATTATGTGAGGCTGATTTATAAAGATTGCATAAAGATTTCTATAACCCCAGCTTCATGACTCAGCATATCAGATGGTAATAAGTTACAGTAGGTAGAAATTTATTTCTGCTAGAAGTAGAAGAAGCCAAGGAAAGCTTCTCTCTCTTCGAGATCAGCTATCTCCCAGCTAATTCTGCTCAGACTGAGCCTCTCTGCTTGAAACAATCAGTGCTCATCCCAGCCTGAAGAAAGCTGCAGATCCTTGCTGCTTGATGCTTTCCATTAGCTTTCACTAAATTACATTTAACTAACATTTTCCTTCATGGTACAATGTAGGAGACATTTATGGCACTTTCCATCCTCTGGAAAGACCACATTAAAACACTCCTGTTAAGACCCAGTCTCCTGCAGTCAGGTGGTCCTCAAGCGAGGCATCAGCAGAAGCTGGGTGGGCTTGAAGCGAAGGTGTGACAAGCACTCAACTCATGGAAACTTAAACTTTTCCCTTGCATCACTTTGCTGGGATTGACGTTTCTGATGTCAGTAACTGCCCATTTTCCTGCAAAAGAGGAGCAAATTAATACAATGTTCAGTGGAACAAAAATATGATTTGCCTATACACCTAATGGTGTATATCACTAATGTTTAAGGAGATGAACAACACATACAGGCGTGCTTAGCCTCATATATTGAAATGTGAAATTCCACCCTGAACAGAATCAGTTGAGAACTTCTCAGCTCATAGGGGCATTGATCAAGCTCCAAAGCTGCTGTCTAGACGTGACCTTGAAAGTGAAAATCCACTTTGTGAAGTTCTGTGCACGGTTGAACACACTGCAGGTATGTTTTCAGGTGCTCGAATGCGAATTGTCTTGAAGTCAATTGACAATGCAAATTAAAAAAGGAGATGAGAGGAGGCTAAATCAAAAGAACAAGAAAGGCAAAACAACAACAAACTGAGGTATGAAAAGGTAGGAGAAAAAAAGTACATCAACAATGACAGAAGGAGCAAGAGAAAAACTGGAAGGAGTGAAAAAAGAGAAGCACAATGCATAAAGCAGACAAAGACAGGCAAAGGAGAGATAATAGCAGTCACCAGCTGCTTATATATGACATTTCACTGGGAACTAAGTGGGACAGCCAAGCTCAGAGATGAATCACAAGATGCAGAAAATGCAACAGTTCCAAGAAGAAATTTAATTCAGCTGTCTTTCACATAATTAGTGTTTTCTACTGCTTTTCAGGCTAACTGCACAGGTCTGTATTATCCATAATGTTACTGAACCTATTTGTGAGGAACGAAATATTAATGTTGTTAGTACCTGTCTAGTATTTTGTATTCCGGATGAATACCACCAAAATACCTAGCTGCCTGATGAATACAAGTACATGGTTGATCCTTTAATGATTAATTGCTTTGGTTTTGCTAGCTCAAGCCGCACCTTGAGTATGGTTTCAGTGTGTAATGTTTGTCTCAAATTTTTTAACAGGTATTTGGTGAGAATGACAACACAATACTGGATTTGATATCTGTTGGAGTCATGAAGGAATAGGAGATGGTTATAAACTGCCAGTGGTTCTAACACAAATCAGAGCAATCTCACTGCAAGTCTTCTGGAAATCATGGTCATTCATTTAATGTAAGTCTGGGCATCTCTGATTTAAATCCAGTGATGTCAGTGACTAAACATTACTGCAGTTTGCTGGCACCTTTGGAAATAATGCTAATGAATGTTTCTGGTCAAAAAGAAAAAATAATCAAATTACCTTTTGTCTTTTTTTTTTTTTTTTCCCTAAGTAGCTGACAGATATCCTTTCATTTTAGTTTTTTTTGCATAAGTCTTTAAAGTACAAAATGTCATCTGCTAGTGACAATCTGTCCTTTGCCAATGCACGCCTTTGCTGATCCTTTGAACATTGCAAAAATGTTTTATTTGCTCATAAGATCATAATTTTGAAGTACAGATGTGAACAAGCCATGTCCCCACCACACTTGGCATGACTGAGCATCTCTGTAGAGAGGTCACAAATTAGAAGAGGACATGATTCTGGCACCGTGGCATAGTAAGTGAAGACCTTTAGTTTCGCAGAGGTCAGCAGAGTTGAGAGCATTGAGTAAGTCCATCTTCGATATCTGCTAAATCTGATTCTATTTAATATGGTGGGTTTCTTTGTGTTTGTTTGGTTTGATGGTTTTGTTTGTTTGTGTGTTTGGTTTTGGTTTTGTGGGTGTTTTTGGTGTTTATTTGGGGTTTTTTTTGTGGGTTTGTTGTTTTTTTTTTGGTTGGTTGGAGGGGCTGGTTAGTGGGTTTTTTTCTGTTGTTTTTCTGTTAGTGGGTAGGTCTGATTCTGTTTAATATGGGTCTTTTTGCTGTCAGTGCATCCAGCCAGAAGGGTTTTTCCCCTGACAGTCCTCATTGTTTGAAAGCATTGTGACCATAAACACTCTGGACATTTGGAATGAAATATCAAAGACAGCCAGAAGGGGTCAACCAAAGGAGAGAAATGGTGCGAGCACGTTCCCTTGAGTTACTGATGGGATCTGGGAAACTCCTCAGTGCTGGACTTGAGTGCTTGCCTGCAGTGTTTAGCATCTTGGCTGCCCTACAGCCATTGTGTTAGTAGAATGAACAGGTGTACAGCTACCCCCATCTCCAGTCCTGGAGCTGTGTTAGTCCTCACATTTCATCTCCTCATGAGTCATTGGCTTGATATCAGCTGGTCTACTTGTGTGAGTAGCCTCCCATGCAAACTTAAGTATTTGCCAGAGTGACAGATGGTCATGACAACTAAACCAATTGAAATGATATTTCGGGAAAAATCCAGTAGGTGGCATAAATAAGCCATGCATTTTTTTTCTCTTTCACTTGTGTACTTGTGCTGTTCTCTTTCTTTCATTCATTCCTTATTTAAACCTCCTTTAACTTACAGGAAAGCTGAAGTGTTGTCCTTTGGCTCTTAAAATGCAACCCCACAGGCAAAGTTTTTTGTTCCAGGCAGATACTTTTATTGACACCTTCTGGCAGCATATAGCTTTTTTGGGGGAGGTTGTCTTCTGTATTCATGTTTTGACATTTTCTGTTTTCAGGTTATGCCTGTAGAACCACCTGCAACACAACAAAAGGTCAAGGTTTCTTCTTAAGACAGGCAGATCCAAACACAAACCTTCCCTTGAATTGCCCAGTATTTACAAGAGTTTAAAATCATCCCTAGAGGTGCCTCTCAGATACTTCTCTGAGGTACTATAAAAGAGTGTTGGCCCCAGCAGCATCACTCAAGATAAATGAAATTGGATAGGTCACTGGTGACTTTTGCTATAAGTCAATCAAGCTGAATCTTTCAGTCATAAGACTTAAAGTATTTAATTCTTCCTTGCTCAAAAAAATATTTCTAGGGCATGTGGCCTTTAGGTGTAGGGTGCTCCAATGTGGTACTTGGTCCTTTTGTCCTTAAACTCCTTTTTCGTTTGCTGTCTTGGTCTCAGGAGTTCATGTTCCCTGAGTGAACAACTGAAGCAGTTTTTAGCATGGCCACCACTTGGCTATTTGCTGCGTTTCCTCTGTGAGACCTAGGGGAGTCCCTGAGGAGGGGTTTCACTTCTCTTGGTGCAAATCCAGACCCATAGGGAAGATAAGGTATGAAACCCATCCAGGAGACCCTTCTCCGAAGGGTGCAAGAATGTGTGTTGGCAAGGGACAGGGAACAGCATCAGCTGTATCCCAAATTAGAGAACAGGCCTGCCACAGCAGGTCCCCCACCTTAATGACTCTTGAAGTTTGAGTTTCATTCACACTCTGCTTGCTGGTGTCCTCCTGACATGTGGAAAGGCAGCCACCACATCAGAAACTTCAGATGAGCTACAGCTGAGAAAAGTCAGCAGAGATTCTTACCCGAGCAAACGTGTTAGCAAGATACACACTACTCAGGATCTAGAGTTTAATGGTCCAAATGTCAGGGTTATGGTAAAAATTATTTATGTAAAAATAAAGAAAAACCTGCCTGTAGCAACGGATGGCTCTTCTTCATAGTTGTGAGTCCAGTTGATGACATTGGCCCACAGTGCTCAATAAAAATGTGAGTCACTGGAAACAAAATTCACTCTATTGTCCCAAGTACAGTACAAAACTAAAGCAGTATTCAAGCATAATGAAGCTAATAGAATGTAGATATTTTAAAAATGCATTTGTTTGTCTTGTCCCTGATGTGACTAGTTTTTACTAGTGACAGGGGTAAAAAAAAGAAAAAAATATTTTTTACAAACATCTACATTTTCCATTTCCTCATTTTTTGTGCAAGTCAGAATAATTTCACTGCAGATTTAAAGGCTGAAGAGAATACACTGTCAGCTCCTTGGAAATTTCAATCATTGCTAATAATTGACTTGGATAGCTATTTGGAAGCATTATTAGGTCCGACTTATAGAAGTAAAAAAGTGAGTCTGGGGAAACCACTGGATTGCTTCTTCTCAGTCTTCATTGTTCATTTTAGGCACACTTAAAAATTAATTGGATCCAGTGACTTAGAACATTGAAGACTCCTGCATGACTCATTAAGCTGACATTTTGAACATTTGTAATTCACACTGTAAGAATGATAGAATCACATAAGCCATCTATACATTCAAGCTCTTTCATCAGGGTAGAACTACTGCAGAGAATGCCCTTAGTTTTGAATATCATCATCAATTCAGCTTAAGACGTCTGTAATGGAGCTGAGTTTGATAGACTGCCAGAGTGTGACAAACTAAGCTCCAGCCTCTTAAAAATAGGCAACACAATTAATTGCTACTTTTTTATTTATGGTCTTTTATCTTTTAATGGATACAGTTAAATTCCCACTTCATTGAGCAAGCCCATTGGCATTTAAAGGAACAAATAGATCATTTCAAATTATAAAGCACTTGCTTTATTACCTACAATTTATTTTGAATTGTGCAAGTGTTTATTATTTTATGTTCTTGATCTTCAGTAACCCAAAACTGCTGGAATTCTGTGATAGTGAGGGGCATTTTCAACTGAGGTATCTGAAGGGCCAGTGCTTGCTGTGTTGATTTGTTGTCTGGCCAGTTTACTTAATTATTTGTGCATTACTTTTTGTTGCTCCTAATTCCAGTGCTTGACAGAAGAAAAAATACTCTTCTAACAGCTCCTTCTGAATGTATTGTCTTCTTTTTTCTTTAAGCCTAAATAAATACGAAGTATCTTTTACACATAATATTCTGCTCCCAGGGGATCACATTTCATTCTATGGGACTTCCTATTAAAATCAGTCAGTATAGCACACATGTCTAAGAGCAAAGTTTTGTACTGCTTTTCCCTCATTTTTTCCCCCTTCCCACATGAAGGCTTTCAAATCCACTGAGGAGGTGCAGGGCAAGGGGGGCGGGGGAGTCAGAATTGCCTCCAGCCACAGCTGAGCTCTTCCAAGTGTTTTAATCAAAGTCAAATGACTGTTACTTAATCAGCCATGCTGTGAAATGACTTTATGTGTGCCGCTGACCTTTCACATCTAGGCAGGGAGAGAGAGGGTTTCTTCTTCCCTGTCAGCCTGGATCTCTTTGCCTGCCGCCTCCCCCATCTACCCCCGGCGCCCCCAGAGCAATCAGGCAGTTCAGAGGTGGTCCCCAAATGCTGCAGACAGCGTGCTGGGTCTCCTCATCTTCAAGGGCTCATGGGCTCATCCCTCCTCCACCATGGGAATCCACTTCAGAGGAACAACCTGGGAGATTTGGGTCCCAGTAGACATACAGCTCTCAGGATAGGCTTTGCTTAGCACCACGGAGATATTCAGAGCACTTAGCTGGCTTCCTTAGGTAGTTTTCTTCTGTCACTCGCACGCCAGTCAGTTGTGTTGGGGTTAATGATCTCTGTGCATCTTGGAAAGGCATTGGCTAATTAGGAGTAACTGAGATTCTCCAATTTTATTGGCTAGAAGGTGCTAAAGAAGATGACACATTGTTACAAATGAGTTCAGCTGTCAAGCTATTAATTGTAATTAGGCTGGCTTTGTCTAGACATGGAGATACCTTGTCAGGTGGTGGGAACATTGTGTGGAAACTAATTAGTCAGACATCTTAATTTTCTTTCATCCCTACACAAACAGTATCTCTTGCAGATGCCAGAACAAAGGTGTTCTGAGCCCCAGTTGGCCACCCCAGCTTGGTACATGCAAATATTCACATTGCCTGAGTAAAACATTTATAAGTACCCTCAGAGTTTGAAATGGTAACAGATAACACACAGTAAGGTTGAGAACAAAGAGTAGCTTTCCTGCATGGTTGTTTAAGCTATTATTTTCTCTTACCTATTTTTAACAAACTAAGGCATAGAGATTGCCTTTTCACTACTGGAAGGCAACTTCTGTGAATTCACAATAATTATGTCTTAGAAGACTGTTCATTAGGCACCTGAAGGTAAGCAGGGTGCATCTCTAGAATTGCCCAAGGATCTGTTAGCACAATAGACCATAACTCCTCTCTGCAGGATGCACTGTGTTCTACTAGCTGAATGATACCCACCTGGATGCTCACTTACCCGATGGCCCATCAGCCTGGTGATGCTCTGGTCCACTGGGTGAAGAACACATGCCTTAAGCAACTTTCAGTAGCTATTCATTCTTATGTGCTCCAGTGAGATCCCTCCTATCATTTTTTCAAGCAAACTTTGGGAATGAAAATTACACACACGCCCCCTTAAAAAAAAATATCTACTCACATGGTCACATCATTACATCCCCTTTGTTAGAATAGGAGCTGTTAGAGAGCTTGGCAGTGTTGTTACTATACAATGAATATCTTGTACTTGCCTCTTCTTCCTATTCAAAAAAGGTCTCTAAAGTCATTGCTATCACCAGTATTAACTTCTTGATGTTAACCACGAGACCACTCATGAAAGACATTAAAAATAGCTGATGTCCCAGACCAAGTCATATGAGATTGCACTGTTAATTGTAGTTTATTAGTGGACCGGTGAAGGTAAAGGTGGTAGAGCAAGACAGTGCTAGTTCCAGCTCTGGAATTTAGGAGTGCCCTGGCCTCAGAATGCTGGATAATACAACCCTCTTTCTGGTAGGGAGATGTGACTTTCACACTCTGCGTTGTCTTTTTTTATGTTATCAAAGCCAGCAGGAAAGGCAACCTCACTATAAGGGACTCAATAGGTTACTCACAATCAGGAATGCTGGAGAGAAGTACAGGAGGCAAGGACAAAAATGTTGCGCATTTCCTTGCAAATTGGAACTCATGCCTTCCCCAAAGCTTCATTTAAAGCCAAGGCTAACTTTCCACATGCAGCCTCCACCTTTGCTCCACACGCCCCTCCAAGAGAAGACGTGGCAGTTCAGGGTGGTAACATAAGCATCATTGTGCTGTGGTTTTGTTTAACGTTGAGACTGACATGCTCAGCCCTGCTCGAGCACAGAGAAGCATCAGGTTTGCTGCCTGTGGAAGGCAATCAGCTATTTCAGGTACTTTCAGGCCATCTGTGTTATATTTCAGGTGAAAGTCTTCGGGATAGCTAGGCCCTCAGCTCAAGTATTTCTGTGTTGGAGCAGCATGTCCATCCCAAATGTTTTTCCTGTCCCTTGGTAATGATGTGCGCCAGCAGCAGACTGTGGGTTCTGCTGGACAGACCCATGGTAGATGACAGCCTGTTTTCCAGGTTTGGCCCTGCCTTTGAAGAACCTCTTTCTTTCAGGCTTGAAGAAAATAATACACAAACCTTTCTGCAGTTGGAAGAGAGTTTGTCTTGATCCTCAGCTGCTGCAACTCAGGGCAAGTGTCTCTTTTGATCTGGCTGCTGGTCAGGAGCAGGACATGACGTGTTTGTGTGTTTGTCACACTTTAGCTGGAAAAGACGCACCTGGGCACCAGAAACATGTCTCCTGAAACAGGCTGCACAGCCAGTGATTTTGTTAGCATCCTCAAGACAATCATCTTGTAATTTGAAGGAAACTTCAATTCCTGGAGGAGAGGTAGATCTCAGAGCCTGGGTAGTCATCCTAATACCTCTTGCTCTTTGCTAGACGAGCCTCTCGCAAGCCATAAATACCACCCCCAGAGATTTCCTAGTAGGTAATGTCAGGCTCCTAAACTTCTTCCATGCTGACTAGGTAGAAGAGCTCTAGGGGTTTTGCAGTTTAGCACAGGGTTACACGGCGAGGCTCCTTTTTCTGTCTATGGAGCTTACATTTCTGTCAGCAGTTGTTTTGTGATGCTTGATACTTCTTCCGAAGGCAATGCTAGGTCACAGGACACAGCATTTTTCCATCTCCTGACCTCACATCTCAGGAAAATATTGCTGGGCCTCCATACAAGAACAAAACTTAGGAAGAATACGGGCTACTAATTCAATGTTATTTTAGCTAGGGAACATAATTCTCTAAGACCAAGACTTGCATATGCTTGGCTTGTACATGCAGGCCCTGAAATGTCAGCAGTTGAAAGGGGGTAATTAAAAGAAGGAAATGACTGAAACAATACCAGAATGCTAAAAAAAAAAAAAAAGAAAAACACCAAAAAACCCTCAAAAAACTCAGAAAACCCAAACCAAACCCCAACAAAACGCAGTAACTAACCGCTCTGTCAGAGGCCGGTTATTTTCCCCGGCAGGCTTGCGGTGCTGGGTTTGTCCCGTCTGCAGAGGTCCCCATGCTCCCGTGGTGGGAGCACAGCCATGGCCGCTGGGCGCAGCTGGGCTCTCCAGCGGGCCGGCGCAGCAGAACAGGAAGGCGCTGGATCATTTTGTTCACACAGCTTAAATGAAGGATTTACAGTCTATCATCTGTAGAAATTTTCAGAAACTCACACACATACTTACCCATTCTCCTTTTTTTCCAATTGCTGATCCAATTCTGACCAAATATGAGCTGTTGTACAAAGGCCAGAATAGACAATTACCTTGTGATACAAAGAGATGGTGACAAGCTCATATTCATTTGAAAACTCACCCAGGCTTCCCAAGAGCTAAACCCCATTTTTTGCAGAACTAACTGGAAGAGCTTTCTCCCTTTCAGCTGTATCTCTTTGCTTTACTGCCCCTTTGCTAATCATCAGTGTGACTTACTATTTTAGCAGTCACATACTGTGGGATGTTTTAAATTCCTTATTTACAGGGTTTGCCTCTTAGCAAAACAAAAGTATCCCCTTTAAACTTCTCCCCTATTTTCAGCTTCCAACTTGTTAACAGCTGCAGTTTGTGGGGTTGATGGTGGCAGCCTTTAGAGCTGTTTCCTTGGGGACACACTGAACATGAATGGTGTCAAGTTGCATTCTGTCTTCCAGGGTCAGGTGCTTCTGTCTTCCAGGGTCAGGTGCTTCCCTGCTCGTCTGAAACGGACACAAAAAATGCATGGGTCTTATCATGCTGCCAATTCTGGTCCATTTTTGCTCTTATTGCACTGCCAGCTCTTGTTTAATTCACTCTCTGGCAGGTTCTTTCAGCATTACAGATACTTAGCTTTTTCTCACTCCCACAAACTTACATTATTTTTCCTCAGTTGTTTCAGTCTGATTTTCCTAAACCAAATCTCATTTTATTATCAACCTGTGTTTTTAATCTCTCTCAATCTCTTTGTACAGCTGTTCTGCTCACACTCCTCCCAAATCAGCATCCGCTGCAGAAGCCATTAACTTGCTTCTTGCTCCTCCTGCTAAGCTAGTGATGCAGATTAAACCACCACAATAAAGGGCCTCTGAGCAGATGTGTGTGGTTGGACTGGAAAATTCTCATGATAAATTTGCAAGATTGAGTACCTGGTGAGGGGGGAGCATTTCCTGGACCAGCCCCTGCCTGCTCACACCTCCCCAGTACCAAGGACTTGTAACTGGCTGTCTCCAAGTCCCACTCACCCCTGAGCCTGGAGAAAAGTTGCTCTTCTGGCCCCAGAAAATGCCCTAGAGCAATGCAGGGGCGCTGTGGGACAAGTGCCAGAGACAGCAGGTGGCTTTTCATGTCTCGAAAGTGTGATATCATGGCCAGGAAGTGGAGAAGGATCTTTATTAATCTGCCTCTTCACCATGGCATGCAACAAACTGGTCTGTCTTCATCTCAGTGAAGTTAATGTGTCTCAGTGAGGCAGGACAGCGTTCCTGGGGGAGCATGAGCTGCCTTTTCAGCCCTGCAGCTGGCCAGAGCTCTCAGGGAGAACACAGCAAGGGCTACTCCTGCAGCAGTGGCTAAAGCCAGTATGTGAAAAGCTGAAGAAAAAAATTAACAGTGCATCTCCTAGAAATATCTCTTTGCTACTTCCATTCAGATCAGCAATTAGAGGTCATACAAGAAGCACGTGCACTGTTTTTGAGAAAACATTAGCCCTTATGTTATCTAAATAATATTCCTGCAAATGGCTGTATTGGTGTTTAGACAACATGGAGATTGACTTTTGCTATTCATGGCTGAATGTATTTAATGATACTGTGCTTCAGAGTATATGCCTCAAATGTAGAGGACTTTGGAGGGCAGTTTTGTATAGCAAGAATTATTTAAAAGGCAATTTGTCTTTTCTGCTGCTGACTGTTTCTCCTGGTGATCTTCTCATTCCTGAGATCTCTTCGGGGATCACACATGGGGTGCGTGTGTGGGTGTGAGGAAACATGCTTATCTTTTTATTTTAGCAGGAAAGCTGAAAGTGCATATCATTAAGGAAGCAGAACACTTAAAACAGGGGTTTGGAGGCACTGAATTATTTAATGACATATAATAAAGAACTGTCTGATATATTGACCAATGTGTGTATACAGCTGTAAGGCTATACTACTTCCAGCAAGATTTACTCACCTGCTTTGCTCCCATTGCCTAAAAACCTGGCAGGAAAACAGATGTGCTATTTTACAAACAACTTTAAGAAGTGGTTAAACTCATCTTTGGGGAAAAAAAAGAAAAGTTATATTTCCTTCATAGTATCTTAGAGAAAGGTTCCCAAATATTCCTGCAGGTAGCATGAAGTTCTGGAGCACTTTGATGTCCAGTGGTACTTGTTGAGAAGAGATGAGGTGCTGATAGGCTGGATGATGTCATACCAACCAAACAGAAAGTGGAGCAACTGATGGAAGAAGACAGCAACCAGGTAGCTCAGCTCCAGACAGGCATTTCTGTTCAGCATATGCATGTACAGAGACTCAACAGCCAACGTGAAGTAAAACAGGCAGGAATTTTTAAACTGACTTCCCTAGGCATCACATTAGGCTGTGAGTAGTGAAGGCTAATACTTCCACAGTTCCCAACTAAAATCTGAACCAAACCTGAATCTGGGCACCCATTTCCTCTAATCTCATTGTGGCCATTTTTAAGAGTGTTTAATGCAAAATCCTCCTTGTATGTCTTCCAGTATTGTTTCCTGATCTCCTACCTCTGTCCCTTGTCCTCCATCAGGCTCTCAGAGGCAGGCCCAAGCATCCCACATGAACTGATCATCTGAAAGCGTCTATTTTTGATGAGGAAATGCTTGTAGTTAAGCTCTTGGTTGATGGACCTGGGCGCAGACAGAAGAGCAGGAAGGGGTGAAGTTTCCAGGCCCATGTGCAGACGCAGAGCGCACTGCAGAGAGCTGCTCGCAGTGCGGTGGGAGCGTGAGTGCTGTTTCAGCCAGCTCTGCTGCTGCCTTTCAAAGGCAGGAGGACCTCTATATCCTTTGGGCCGCTTCCATCCCAGCAAACAGAGCCAGTCCTGTGCATCAGGGATCAGCGCCAAGGCTTGCATTATTCACACCATGGCTGAACTGGACCCAGGGCAGCCAGACTTCTCAGCCAAAAGTATGAGACACGAGGAGAAACAGACATGAAAGCTATTTCTAGAATAACTTGAGTTCTTCCATCTGCATCAAGAAGATAAAACCTCTGAAAGTACATCTTCCAAAAATGTCTTCTTCAGCCATTGCATTTAGATCAATATTGTGTTGGCTAATTTCCATAATTTTAAAAGTTCATACCAGTAACCATCATCTTCTATCTCTTAGGGTGATTTTAAGTGGCAGGTTCACTTGATGTGTGACAGTATTACTGGAAAAAGACAGTGACGTATTTTACAGTCTTGAAAAAGTGCCAGAGCTTTTATATATTCATTGACAGAGTTCAAAGGTGATGACAACATCGTGCTTGAATATACTGAGTCAATCATCATCTGATCTGAACTGAGAAACGCTGGGGAGAGTGTTGGCGGGAGTTCTGTTAAGAGCTGATACGCACGGTAAACCCCTTAATCCCAGCACCTGTGATAAATTCTATCCAGCATTAGCAGGTAGAATTAAACTTGCTGGCAGAAGGCATCAGGATACAAACACTTTTGGGAACCTCTGAACTATTTCCCAGGGAAGGGCCTGACTTCACAGTGTGAAGTGCTTCAGGTGTCAACCTCTTGGAGACAGGAGGGCCATCCAAGAGAAACAAATGCTAAGGGAAGCTAAGGGAGGTAATTTTTTTTTTTTTTTTTTTACTGCTCAATCCATTAAGTCTTCCCTAATAGGATCTTAGGCCAAAAATGATATTCAATTACTTCATTAAAACAATCCCTTTATTTGGTATTTTCCCCCCATTTCCACCAACACATCGAAAGTTTTGGTTGCTTTTGGCAATCTTCCTGACATGGCACACCACAATAGTCTGCTTCACCCCGCAGCTGAAACTGGGCACTTTGCTTTACAAGGCATTTTACACCAAGGCAAAGAGCTTTTGGGAAGAAACTGAACATTGCACAGAAATGCAGAGCCCACAGCTTCATCTAACGTTTTTCTAAACCTCTAGGTGGCCAATTCTGGGTCAGCCATTTCTCTTACCAGGAAAATGGCATCTAAATAAATCCAGGAACTCCGAGTTGCATAACCTGACTCTTGCATGCTGTTGGAAGGGTCATGTTCCTCCCCAGACTTATGGCAGTCAAGGCCATTAGAAGCAATAGAATCACAAAAAAAAAAATTAACCCACAATATTTTGGTTCCTGATACACTAATTCTCTACAGGGGTAAAAAACAAACAACAAAAAAAGAGTGTTTATTTCCACATTCCTCTTCCTATGCTTTTTTCCAGGTTAAAAAAAAATGTATTAAAATACATTTGGTGACTCTCCCTGTGCCACTAGTCACTCAAACCACCGGACCAGGTTTTTACAATTCTCCTACAATAGCTGTGTGCCTAGGACTCCCATTGATTTCTGGAGGGAGAGACAGGGACCTGTGCCAACCCAGAAAATAAATGTCAGGGCCCCCTGCTCTGAAAAACTAAATTCACAGGCATTTCAGTTTTTTTTTTAGCTTCAGGCTACAGTATGTACGAATGTGCATGTCTGCAAATGCAGCACAGTAGCAAGGTAGGAGTGCAGCAACAGAGACCCATAAGGGTCATCAAGTCCAACTCCCAGAGTTAAAGGTATGATTACTAACTTCCTTAAGAAAGCATGGTTAGACTGTTTTGGATCAAACCAGTGCTAAATAAAGATTATATTATTGGTAAAACTGAAAGTAGAAACCTGTCCCTCATCCAAATTCTGTACCAGCAATATAATGTCTCTCCTCTAGACAAGAATGTAATCCATTAGATACAGGCAAGTATGTACAAATAAGTGAACTGGATTTTCTGTAAAATTTGAGCAAGTTCTAGAGAAAGATTAAAGCAGTTACCCTTTTTCTCCACTTCATCAGCTTGATTTGTTTATCTCCAGCACCATGTGTGTTTTAAACTCATAAAGACAAGGGCAGATTATCTTGACTTTGCTTTCCAGACAGTTGTTCGAACTGTTGCAAGAAGTGGCAGATCAACAGATCTGGAAATTAAACAAAAGCCACTCTTGCCAAGCCCAAGGCAGAGAGATCCAACTTGTACTAATGCTGTGGAATGAGAAACCCACCCAGCCCCTAAGTGAATGAGGGATTTATTGGGAAGCCTGTGCTGGTGTCCTGTGCTGCGTGTGACCAGGTCTCAGGACATGGCGTGGGGGCAGGTGTGGGGCACAGCTCAGCTCCTTGCTGCACAGGACAGCCTGCACCCACCACCTCTGACCCAGCGCGGCCAGCAAAGCCAGCAGCGTTTTCTTCTGTTTAATCTTTTACAGCTGCTGCTGCTGCCACTTGCCGTCAGTCTGGTGTCAGAGGGAAGACCTTATTTTCACAGTATTTTGGCTAACCGGTGACATACTTCTGTAATTGGCAGGTGGGACCTAGGTGAGACAGCATCCAGTGTTAGATGCTAAGTGAAAAGTGGGAAGAAAATTGGCCAGAGGGGGGCAATAGCAAAAATGGACTGACCTCAAAGTGGAGGGGGCCTTTTTTGGGACAGCTATGTTAAGATATGTGCCCCTCAGCAGAAAGACTGCAGTATCTGTGGAGATGGACCAAACCAGCTCTGAGAGAGCTCACAGAAACTTCATTCAGTCCAAAACACCGAGCCCATGTAGGCCAAGTGAAATGAAGATGGCTTCAGTGGGTCCCTGTTCCAAAGGGACTATATAGGAACTTAAGGAGTGAGTGAGGAGAGACACAGAGGAACAGAAGCGTATAGGTCCCTTGAAGGAAAGCACTCTCTGCCTCCTCAAGTAGGTCTGAACTGACAAGGATATGGATGCCCTAGTGTATAAACTGCTCTGGTGCTTTTAAAAAGCATCCCCTTCACTAAGCTTCCAGGACTGTTTGGAAGATAAAGCTCAAAGACTTTCATTTCAGTCGGTAATTACTTGGCAGAGGGCTAGGTCAAACTGCTGGAACACCCTTTGATGCCTCTCCATGATGCTGCACATCGCCAAGAGAGAGGCCACTTCTCTCACCAACAGCCTTCACAGCAAGTGCAAGACCAGTGAAGGCAGATCATCTCAGGCAAAGCTTTTTACTCGGCCAGTCAGCAGGAAAAATCTAGTTTGGGCACTGATGCTGTTTGTATCAGCAACCCCCAAGGGTTGAGTTACCCAGTCTTCCCTGCCTCGTCTTTCCAATCCATCCTGTTTTGCCTCTGCATATTTGGATGACGACAAATCACACGTAAAACAGGAGAGAAGTAAAACAGCATAATGAAATTTTATTCTGAAAATATGGCAAGAGTCTAAGGCACTTCAAACATTTCAATACACATGACTAAAGTGAATGTGACAAGGTAATAGCACTCCATAAATATGCACCGAGAACTACGCTCAGTTCCACTCAAGGGGAATATACAGCTGGTATCTAATTTTACTCTCCAATAAACACGTATGGAGCTTATAGACTGATGCAGTTAATAAAAATATGGTAACAGGACATGTAATTCTTCATGTAGTTTTTAATTATTAAGGAATATAAAATGTTGAAAATACTGTGCGAGTTAATTTTATAGATACTAGTATCTTTCATATAAAAAGTTACACATTATCCCCAATTAGCAACAACTTATTTAGTGAACTTCAGACCTGACGAGAGGCTCTATCCCCAACATCTACCCACTCACCCACCAGCTCAAGATCCACGAAGCTGACTATATAAGCAACTGCAACTTCTGAATTTCAAAGTAATTAAAAACACGAAAATCACATTGGAATGAAATTTATTAAAACATTACTGTGATAAAGTCTAGGCACAGTAAATATAAATATGTTTTAGAATGATTAAAACAAGTCACTGGGAGACCCCTGCATGGATAGCTTTAGAAGTCTTAGGCTGCATAACATAGGAAAGGATAATCTATAGCAAAGAAAAACAGGATGTATGCCAGTGTACATAAAGACAAGCAGGTGAGCAAAAGAACAGTTCTGGCTAAGGTTCTCAGCTGAGCACTACTTAACTATACGCTCGCTTCAAGTTTACAGTTTTCTATCTTTAGCACTAGATCTCTGCTTTCACTTTGCTGGTGAGTTCAGGCACAAGACAATTACATTCAGTATCTGTCTCAGTAAAACAGTAACATTTAGCAGCTTAAAGATGGCATAGGGATTTTTACAGATATTCATGCACTACTACTCAAACGTGGCTCTGTGGGTGGGACCAGGAGATGTCTTTCTGCTAAGCCTAGGAGTGCCCTAGAAAAGAGGAAAGAACAATTAATCAAAGGGAAATTATTCCAGCCAGCCGAATAAGAACACAGCGCTCACAAGCACCCTGCTCAATTCCTTGCCTCTAATTGCACAGATTAATTTTTTTTTTTCATTTTAGGAAGAACAGTGCCAGCTATCACACAATCTGCTAACTGTGAGTGCGTGTTGTTTAGACAGCGAAATGTTTAGCAGCAGTTTATCAGGACAGTGAGTTGAGGCTCTCAGAGCAGGTGGATATTTGCCGTAACACTTAGGACAGCTGTAACTCTAGAAACAGCTGCATTTTGGTGACCAGGTCAATAATCAGCATCACAGTAATGGAACAGCACCTCTGCACAATAGCCAGTCAGTGAACCTTGCTAGTGTGCTGTCTTCACCCCCAGATAAAAGGGAGGAGGTATCCATCAGCCAGGGTCCAGCCTTCTGCAGACAACCGGTATTTAAAAATGTACACTTCACTTACCAGCATAAAAATTATCCTGTGAATAAACCTGAAAATTCATACGCTGTATGGTGGTACAGCTGCTGAGTGTGGTTGTGTAATTTGTTGTTTATGTTTTACTACTATGTTGAAGAGCAGCAAGTTAAAACGTAAACTGCAGGAGGCTGCGTACTAACCGGTGACTGGGTTTTGGAAAAGTTGACATGCGCATAAAGAAGAACTGCTATGTCCTTATGTCCAGCTTCCAGGGCTATTGAAAGTGCTGTGCTGCCATCCTGAGAGGAGAAAAGAAGAAATAACAGAATTTGTACTTGTGTGCATTAACAGACCTCTTAAAAGCCCCAACAGCTGGGTTAATTTAGAGTCTTGTTTAATTTCTTTTATTATAATTAAGTGACAATAGGCCTTGCACTGCTGTTTTATGAGGCAGTCCAATTGTCAGAGGCCTCATAATTTCGCTCAATGAGCAGTCTCGATTATTGCTGAGGAAGAATGAGCATGCCATTATCACTATAACGTTACATGTAGTGCTGTGTAAGACCAGTGATTTCAGAAGATTGGTCTGAGAGAAACGACAATGTCAGTGAGGAGTGGAAGAGAAGATAGGGGAGGGATAAATGCTAATCAAATATCATTATAACTGCTGTATTATAATGATAATTGTTGTGTTATGGCTCCCACTAAGAGCAGTTGCGTTCATAATTCCAAATGCTCCTTGATGCAAGTCTTACTGCAAACAAATGGACTTTTCTGGTCAAAAACTGTCTTTGTTTTTCAGAAGATACTGCTTTCAGAAACCATAGTTGTTGAGGCTGCTAGAAGCAAAGACTACTTTTGCCTAAAGGATAATATATTGACCTGCTGGTTTCCCTATAGACCATGTTTGGTCCAGGAAGAAGCAGATGTCAGACAACCTGTGATGTGAACCCCTGAGGTGTCAGAGGGTCACAGTTGTACGATGCTGCCACGTCCCCAACTATGCCTTCCTTGTTTCCTTCCCTTCCTGAAATTGGTGCATCATGTGGGTACAACCCCCAACACTGGGCAGCTGAGCTGAGTTCTGCAGCAGGTGAAGTCAATGAACAGAAATTATGTCTCTGCCTCTCTGCAACAGCTTCAACAAATAACCACCCATTGCCCTCCCAAATCCCAGGCCCAGGCTCCACTTCAGTGCTCAGTGGGTGAAAGCAATAGGAAGAACGGAAACATAACCCAAGAGCTGATGTTGTTAATGAGAACACAGTACTGGCAAGAAAACAGTGAAGTCAACATTTTCAAGCTTGAGCAGTCTGGAGATCCAATTGTCTGCTGACAGTGTAGGCTCCAATGATCTTTGCAAACAAGAAATATGCAAGTGTCCCATTTGGTACTGTCAAGCCTGTATTTGTTTATTGTTAGGACAATGTAGCTTCATGACCAAAACCAAACCTGTAAGTCATGGTGTAGATACTGTGTGAACATTCTGTGAAGAGAACTGTAGGTGTTTGCCACAGACACAGAAATCAACACAGGAAGGTCATGAAGTCACCAGATAAGGTCCTAACTGAAAACTGTAAGACTCCTGGGAAAGAGGGAAGGAATGTGAGAAAGGAAGACATTTTACCATGAGCTAGCAAATGGTTTATCTCTTCTGGTGAGACTGCATCTGGAATGTTGTGTCTAGTTCTGGGTCCCTCGGTTCAAGAAGGACTGAGAACTGCTGGAGAGAGTCCAGCGCAGGGCAACAAAGATGATGAAGGGAGTGGAGCATCTCCCGTATGAGGAAAGGCTAAGGGAGCTGGGTCTCTTTAGCTTGGAGAAGAGGAGACTGAGGGGTGACCTCATTAATGTTTATAAATATGTAAAGGGTGAGTGTCAGGAGGATGGAGCCAGGCTCTTCTCGGTGACAACCAATGATAAGACAAGGGGCAATGGGTGCAAGCTGAAACATGTCAGGTTCCACTTAAATATGAGAAGAAACTTCACAGTGAGAGTGACAGAACACTGGAAGAGGCTGCCCAGGGGGGTTGTGGAGTTTCCTCCTCTGGAGACATTCAAAACCCGCCTGGACAAATTCCTGTGTAACCTCATCTGGGTGTTCCTGCTCCGGCAGGGGGACTGGACTCCATGATCTTTTGAGGTCCCTTCCAATCCCTAACATTCTGTGATTCTGGCCACTGCCACTGGTTTCAGCTGGGACAGAGTTAACTTTATTCCTAGTAGCTGGTATAGTGATGTGTTTTGGGTTTAGTATTAGAAGAATGTTGATAATACACTGATGTTTTTGTTGTTGCTGAGCAATGTTTATACCAAGTCAGAGACTTTTGAGCCAGAAGGTGCAGGTGCACAAGAAGCTGGGAGGGGGGCAAAGCCAGGACAGCTGACCCAGACTGGCCAAATGGTTATTGCATACCATGTAATGTCATGCTCAGTCTGTAAACCTGGGGAGTTGGCCGGGGAGCGGTGATCACTGCTCAGGCATTGGCTGGGTATCAGTCAATGGGTGGTGAGCAATTGCATTGTGTATCACTTGCTTTTCTTTTTCTTTTCCTTCTTCTTTTCTTCTTTTCCTTTCCTTTTCCTTTTCCTTCCCTTTTCCTTTCCTTTTCCTTTTCTTCTTTTATTTTCTTTCTTTTCTTTTTCCTATTACTATTACTCCCTTCCTGTCCTATTAAACTGTCTTTATCTTAACCCATGAGGTTTAACCCTTTTTTATGATTCTCGCCCATTTTGCTGGGGTGGGGGGAGTAAGCAAATGGCTATGTGTGGTTTTTAGCTGCCTGCCAGGCTAAACCTACATCTACCGCTAACCACAAAAATAGTTACTGGGTAAGTCTGTTAGAAGAGCAGAGACACTAGCTGAATAATCACAGCACTTGCTACCATTACGCAGAGGATTCATGCATTGGTACTGTGGTGCTGTGAGTCACGTAAGCAGATTTCAGCAGATCTCCACTGCACCAAAAAAACTGAATTAGAAAAACATTCCAGAGTGGAGAAACGGTCTGATGAAACACTGTCAGGAAATGCAACTCACATTGTCCTCGAGGGTGCCATTACACCCAGGCTGAGCCAGCAGAAGTTTGACAATCTCTACGTGTCCGTGCTCACTAGCACACATCAGAGCTGTAGAGCCTTCGTCATCCTGGATATTGACGTCTGCACCACAGGCCAGTAAAGCTTTCACCATGTCTATCCGCCCATGACTCACAGCTAGCATCAGTGCGGTCTGACCAGCCTGCACGGAAAGAAGAGGAAAACCATGCAGACAATCAGTGACAAAGCATGCACACTTATTTTTTGGCACTGTGCTTCTTCTAGGGGGAAAACAAAAATTGTTATTATTTTATACAGCACTCAAGGCTCTGCTTACCATAATTTAAACACCTTTTATGTATAATATACCCTACATGCACACAGCTATTTACTACATTGAAGTAAGATAGTGGATCTATCTCCAGACATCTGGAGTTCTTTGGAAGGAGCTAAACATTGCAGAATTTGTAAATGACTCCTAAAATTCAGTAATGATTCTCTCATATAATATATTTATTTTTAGAAGAGATCCAGACCTGAGGCTCAACTGTTCTTACACAGCTCTTTTGTATACGGCAATCAAAAACATAAGCACAAACATCACAGACCGCAGAGGGTGAGAGTGAATAAGTGCAAAAGCTGAACCGATGGAGCGGGGATGGCAGCGTGGAAGGAAAGGTAAAAAGCCACAGGAGTAGGAATGGTGTTTCATGAACCGTGACTGACCTGGCTGGCTTTAGCGTTCACGTCCCCACAGCTGAACAGTTCCTCCACTATCCTCATGTCCTTTTCTGCTTCCACAGCTGCAAGCGCAGCAAGCATGATGGGGGTATAGCCGGCCTTGTTCTGATGATTTACGTTACAGACATCTGCAGAGGGATGAGATAATTTCTTTGGAAAGCAGGAACCCAAAAAGCAGCAATTGTGCTAATGAACTGAATAAACTGTTAGTAGAACAGCCTATAAAAAGAAAAGGCAGCAATTGCTCTCATAATGGAAGCAATTCAAGGGAAAGTGGGGAAGAAAAAAAATAAACAGGGGTGCTCTTGAGTCTGAGAAAGAAAAGGATTCTCTGCTGCTATGTGTGCAACACAAAGGAGAGGACAAAACCATTTTATATGCCATCATTTAGGGCCTTCTTTGTGCATTTTTTATCTTTTGTAAAAGCAAGTGGTCTGAAATCTGACATGACCATTGGGGTCATGGGTCCGAACCCCAGGAATACCATAAGGAGAGTCTTTAAGCTCCTCTCCTGATGGGATCCACACTGCACACCAAAAAGGCCCAGCAACATGGTCAGTGGAAAAGCTGTTTCTCTTCAGCACAAATATTTTCCTGTAACTGGTGTTATTTTAAAGATCTGCAAGTATACTTTGACGTGTTTTGGAGCTGCAGAAAAATCCTTTCAATTAAAGACTGTTTCCAGCTCTTCAGAGGATTTGACTGGGAGCAAAAGTACTCTGGGAACAAATACAGTCAGATCTTCTAACTAGTGCCAGTAGCTAACAAGATTTCTCCTTTTCATTGAAGTCTAACATCCAGTCTCTCTCTGTCTCTAAAATTCTGCAGAAATCCAGCAGGGTAATTAGTCTACCAGGCAGCAGGGCTTTCAGTGTGCTCATCGTATTGGAAAGCAAGGACTCATACTTACATAAACAGTATCCCTAGGCTTGAGTTTAACTTGCACAACAGATATCTTAACAAGCAAAAATGCTTCAGGAAATCCTTCAGATTTATTACCAAAGGCACTTTTTTTTTTTTTTTTAAGTGAAAAGAACACTGCAGAAGCAATACAAGTGCAGATGTAAGAAAATTTACATTTTTTCATGTTCCGTAGACATCACCTGTGATACCTTATAACCCGTAGCCCAGCCTTACTTTCCGACGTCACTTCTGGGAAGACTCTGAAGCCACAGAACACAACACTCTGCCCCATGCATTACTTCACGAGTAGTGAATAATTACTGGAAGTAATGTTCTCCTACCCTGACTAGACTACTTAAGCAGAGGTTCTGAGATGACATTTCAGCTCCTTTTCTACAGGGCTAATGACCAGAACTGTTTTCCTATTTGTCCTCTTGGTAACACTGCATGGTGATACGAAGAGTCTCTTGTCTCATCTGTTCTTCCCACCAAGAACACAGATGTGGAGTTCTTGGACCAGGAATCTGCCTGTGATATAACAATATTGCAAAGCTGACTGTAGTGACCATTTAAACATAATCCAGAGGGAGACAGTAGAAACCTGAAGGAATTTGCCAGTTTGCAAATACTTCCCAAGCACTGGCACGTGCAGCGTGTTCCCGCACACCTGGCACTAGCTCCGGTTGTTGGATTTTACAGCTAAAACCTGCTGTCTTCACAGAAATATACCAGCTGCTGTAAACTACAGCAGTCTGGACTCCCAGCAGCAGATGAGGGTGCTCGTGCTTCCCTGAGGTACCCAGGGGAGCGGAGGGGCAGGTTCCTCCCAGCGCTGCGCTGCAGAGCCAGCCTGCTGCTGTTTCACTGTGCTCCTGACATTCCCTGCATTCCCCCGCCGTGACTCACTCTTCCCAACAGGCTGCCTTCAAATGGGACCACAGATTTCAAACCACTCACTTTCCTGCCCAGGAAGTCTCTGCAGTGGCAGATGCACTGGGTTATCAAAGTTGAGATTTGTATCATTAATACCCTTGTTTATCTGATGTCACCCTTCTGGATTTGTAAATATTGCTAGGCTTACACTCCAGGCATGTCACTGGTCTAGTTAAGCTTCACAACTGTGACAAGTTTTATAACCAGTTCAGGAAAACAAACTTCAATCCGGGAACAAAACTAGCTTAAACAGATTGCATCCTGCTTAGGACCAGCTTCCACGTGTGACACCTTCTGCTGACTGCCTTCTGGCATAGCGCACGCAGGGAGCAGATGCTCTGGAGCCTCCCCTCTGCCATTACCCTCTCTGAATGTGTGCGGCAATGGGATTGAGAGAAGAAAGCAAGAACAAAAGCAACTAAATGAAGCATCATCACGTTGCTCATGGATCAGGGAAATGCTCCTGCATGGCCGAACGCCGTATTGCTCCAGTTTCTCAGGAGAGAAGCACAGAAGTGCCAAGGCGGTGGCCAGAAAAAACTTCGGTACTGCTCTAGTAAGATAAATCTAGACTACTTTGAATGTTTAACATCAACGTTTATACCTGAATTCATCTTCCTTCACCAGCACCCTACCTTTGGCTGAGCAGCAGCTGTGCTGCCTCCAGAGAAAACTGCTGCGGGCTGGTGCTGCTGAACTCGGACTACAGTCCAACAGTCAGGGATCTACCTAAGTGTCCCAAACACTGGTCAACTCTGCATATAATTTACTTGAGTGTTTTTGTAACTAACTCCTTCAAGAGCCACCACCGTCACCTCCAAACTTAGCAGCAGAAACAAGGATTCTAGACTACCAAAGTGAGCCACCGTGTAACTGTTAACAGTTAAAACAGCTGCTGGAGGAAGCCCAGAAGTGACCCCTTGCTCATCAAGAATTTGATCTGTGAGGATTGCAAAAAAAACAAAAAAAATTTTAAAAAATATGGAAACAAGTCAACCTACTTGCATCCAGAAGAAGCTTTACAATTTCGAAGTTAGAATGTGAGACGCTGTAATGCAGAGCTGTGTTTCCATTTCCATCCGCCATATTGATGATATGTCTGAGGACAGCAGGAGAAATCTCTTCAAAAGCAGTTATGTAGTCTCCAACCATTTCAGGAACAGCCGACTTCTGACTTGAGACACGAAACCACTCGTGCTGGATGGTATTTAAACAAAACCTCTGCCAAAACCAAGACAGAAAAATTGACATACGGGCAATCTATTTAAAGGATTTTCCGTCCCACAAGTCAGTGATGCAGGAGGTCAAGTCTTTTTTAGTCAAATGTGGGAAGAAAGTATTCAGCTCACAAACAAGATGTACAGACTGCAGCTTCCTCTCTGACTAAACCCCTCTTTAAAACACCAATTCTTTATCTCCTCTCATTTCACCTGATTTTCACCTCTGAGGGTGTGTAATTTTAAGATGAGTTACCCCCAGGATTAATGGGTACCAAATACTGCTGAACAGAAAAAAGACTTGAAGTAACTATTGCCATGAAATCCTTAACAAAGTTCATAAATCACTGATTAACCCAAGACTATGTGCAGTGGAAATGCACATTTTTTGGGAACTTAACAGCATGCAAAGTAATTAGGCCCAGTCCCAAGGCATGAATTATCAAATGCACTAAGTATGGGAGAACTGTCTGGACAGCCGTTCTGCAGGAGAAGAGCTGGATATTACAGAGGATCACAAGCTGAACATGAGCCAACAACATCACACTGTCATGAAAAAAGCAAATACTGTTTTGGGGTGAATAAAGAGATTTATAGCTTTCACGGCATGTGATGCAATTCCTTCAGCAGCTACAAGATCTCAGTATGTTGGAAGAGGTAGGGACAATTTATACAGATCTCTAGCTGTACTGAAATTTACCCTTTTTGGACAAAACTTCTTTATCAGCAGAGAGAGAACAAAAGCTGATTAGTCTGCAGTTTTCAGATACAAAGCACCACTTGTGCTGGCAAAGACTTGAAGCACAAGAAAGAAACAAGTAAATTCAAATTACACAGAGATCATCACCTGGTTATGACATTTTTGACACTTTCCACTCTGACCTGGCCTGAAGCATTTGTTATTTGAATGCCTGAACTACTCCTGAAGGACTAACAGGTGATCAAAAACTACTCATCATGACTGTATTATATTAAACCACCTTTCAAAACCCTCGTTGGACCACAGATGTCATAACTAGGCACAGACAATATCTGCATCTGTTATGTTATTAAAAGACAATGTTATTGTCTTCAAGAAGCTGCAGATGCTTTGTAGCAGAGGAGACTGGCACTGGATTGTTGCCTTTTACATCACCACACAACTGTAACAAATGCAAAATTCAATTTCATACCACTTAGCAGTGTTCCTTTGCTTTCAGACTGCCCTCAGAAAGTAGCATAGACAATTCTTATATGAGGCATTTGGGCAATTGCAATTTGAAGCAAACACAACCTTATTTCTTGAGACTAACCATTAACAATGAATCCTCCTTACTCTCTGCTGGTAAGCGAGACAGGAGCAGTGTCCCCGTGCTTAGGAGGCAGAGCACGTTCAGTTTCAGAACAGACTCTGAGCTTCTGTCATGGGAAGAAAACAGGCTCCTCACCCTGTGCAGTCTGTTAATGAGAGGCCTGAGAGCCATCCACAACAGCGTAAAGCAACACTTACAAAAATAATACGTGAATGCACGGATGTGTTGAAGCTGCGCTTTCACGTTACTGTTTTTATGTGTGCGCCTCAGGATGATGACACCCCAGCACACAAAGCACAAGTTCGTTTTCTGGACAAAAGTGTCCTGACAGAAAAAGCAGTTTGTGACTCTTCTGGGAAAGATGAAGTCCTTTTCTGCCTAGCTGTGGTGCTGGTCCTGCAAAATGAGAAGTTACCCCTCCCCGAAGTTCTTCTGTTGCAGCTCAGAGAGAATTTTGCCCTGCATTGCTTACCACATCTTTGTTGGTCAACGCCTTGGGGTCATCAATGTTGTTTCTCAGCAGGTAACAGGCAGAAAGCATCTTTTCACTTAGTTCGTACCTGAGGGAGACAGCAGAATACACGGTGCATTTCAGTTTTTCTCTCAATGTTTCAGCATAGAAACATTTACCTTTCTGAAAGTCATGAGAGAATGAACGTTTTCAGGCAAGTCATCAGCTGCTGCAATGCAGAAGAGGCTCTGGCAGCTCTTTTCTGTGGGGACCCCCTCCCTCCATGGCACACGGAGCCGCTGGCAGGGCCACGGACCTCCAAGAGGAGGAAAAATGTGTTTCCCAGATGCAGGTGGGAGGAGCAGTGGGAACAGAGAGCAGGCGAGGCCTCACTTCTGTGCTTTAGACTTGGCAGTCTTCTAGTGGAAATTCTCACCTACTGCTCTGCGACTGCAGAGCATGTGTGACATGCTCTGTGCTTTTATTACTTGATTAACAAGAGGAAATGCCGATAGTTGTGATGGAAATGGAATTAACCAGTGGGAAAGGGCACAGGCGGTGCCTCTGTGCCGGCTCCCGCTTTATCCTGTTCACCCAAAACTGGCTTTCTCAACCTGTCCACTCTGGAAATTTAGCCTTTCTCTAGTTCCCCTTCATATTCTCACTTCTGCCCCCTTTCCACCAAAGACTTCAAAGCTCAGGGAACAGCTGAAAAAAAGCAAGAAGGCCCACGCATGTGCCACATGGCATGGCAGGCTGTAGCCAGCCATCTCTGCCTGTCGGTTGCCACAGAGCATGCAGGTCATCTTCCAGGGTGCTTCCAGAGCAATGAAATACTCCAACATCATATGGACCACGCTTGGTCCCACAAGGCCACGCGCCCTGCCTCCTCCCTTCAAAGGGCATTGCCAAGGCAGCCCCATTTGTACATTTGGCTATCTAAGGTGTCCTGCTGCCCCTCTTCACCATCACCCCTTGCTAGGGTAAATAAATCAGAGAGCTCCTTTGTGAAACTGCCCATCTTCTTAATGCCACCTGTGAAATAACAGGCTATCCTACAGTACTGTAAAAATGAAGCTCAGGGGACTTCAAAACTCACAGCTACAGGGCCTACGAATAACTCATAATGAATTTCTGCATGCCTTTTATTTAGCAGTTGATAATTACAGCTAAGTTTGATGCTAAGCTACAACTCCAGTGAAATGTAATGTACTAGTTTTGTCTTAGTTCTCTTACTGTTATTCTTCCACTTACATAATTTTCCAAGCTAGCACACTTGTAAACATTCGGCAAATTCAGTATCTGTAAAATATCCCTTTACTGTCTGTTTATACTTCCTTTTGATAAAGAATCAGTAAAAACTCACCACACTACTGCCTTCCATGTGCCAAAATAGAAACATGCCTTGCTTGTCAAATGCTACCTTACATAGCTCCTTACCAGCAATTTAAAAAGTGACTTAGACATGAAATGCTGAACAAATGCATGACAGTGGCCTTAAAGTATACCAGAGTACCTGCCTATATGAAGTATGTGACCTCAGGGTTGGATGACCTCCTTGCTGCTGCACCCCATCGTCTTGCTGAGCAGCACCAGCCACGGCTGAGATGCTGTGGAAGGTGCAAATGCAAGATGCGCTCCCAGCAGGCTACTGACCTGGCATGCGTGGTTCAAGACTCGTTTGCTTACTTACTCTTTTACAGGCTGAGCAAGGTGTTGCCTGCTCCCAAACGAAAGAGTCTCTGCTGGGGAGGAGCTGCCTGGGACTCACTATAAATGGACCATTTAAAGTTGTGGAGGTCAGCCGCTGGAAAGGACACCCTATGACACCTCCTCCCCACTTACATAGGGTCATTTTGCCATGAAACTCCCTCTGGTTACCCGCTGGAGGAAGAGGGACGTGGGCAGCAGTCAAGCAGCGATGGGGCTGGTGCTTTCTCCACCAGCTCAGGCACAGCCCACAGCTCACCCTGTGCGATGAGGCAGTGGTGACCCCCGTAGAGATGCTGAGGAGAGGGTGAGCAGCCTACCTCTCTCTGATTTCTACCTCCTCGGCCTCACACTCTGGGGGGGAGCTGTCCTTCTCTGCCCCCATGGCGCAGACCTCGGGGGCGCAGGGCAAGGGCTGCCCCTCTTCGGTGTGCCGTCCGCCAGCATACTCGTGCTCCTCACACTCCTCTTCCGAATCTGATGAAGAGCTCTCCTCAGAGCTGGAGTCGTCGCTGGATGTTGTCTCATACCTGGGGGAAGAACGGGCAGGGGCGCTTGCTCAGTGCCATCCAGAATCACAGAATGTCAGGGAATGGAAGGGACCTCAAAAGATCATCCAGTCCAATCCCCCTGCTGGAGCAGGAACACCCAGATGAGGTTACACAGGAAGGCGTCCAGGTGGGTTTTCAATGTCTCCAGAGTAGGAGACTCCACAACCTCCCTGGGCAGCCTGTTCCAGTGTCCGTCACCCTCACTGTGAAGAAGTTTCTTTTAATATTTAAGTGGAACCTCTTGTGTTCCAGTTTGAACCCATTGCCCCTTGTCCTGTCATTGGCTGTCACCGAGAAGAGCCTGGCTCCATCCTCGTGACACTCACCCTTGACATATTTATAAACATTAATGAGGTCACCCCTCAGTCTCCTCCAAACTAAAGAGACCCAGCTCCCTCAGCCCTTCCTCATAAGGCAGAGGCTCCACTCCATCCAGCAGTGGTTGGAACTCGCCTGCGCTGGGACAAGTCAAAAAATGTCTTGCAAAGGCTCAGTGCTCCTGCCTTCTACTCACAGGACCTTTTCTACTCACTGACGACACTGTGATTATTATGTGCACAGTGCGTAATGAAAGAAGAACAAACTTTTTTAAACAAAGTCTTAACACTCTGTCAGACCTTGCCTTAGCCCCAAAATGAAATTACTTCATTCAGAGTGAATTGTGTTGTTGCCTTGCTAGGCAGATACAAGCACGGAAGCTAACCACCCTATCTAAAACCAAGAGCCACAATTTAAACACTTTTTCCTGTGATGATCCAAAACATTTTGATATATTACATGAAATATAAATGATCTGGACAATTATAATGCTGATTCTAATGAATTGTCTTATCTCACTAACCTCAAAAACTGATGAATTAATATACTAAGCCTATTCTTAAGAGGGATTTATGAGTGACAACATTCCCCCACTATAAGTAATAATACTTTTAGTCAGTATGTATGAAATTAATTAATTGCAATATTTAGGCTCTGTAGTGCACAAGGAATTTGTACTAAAGAAAATATAACCTGAGGAAAGGGCTAGAAAAGCTATACAAAACCACTTTGGTGAAACCATATAAAAGTTCTTTACAACATTCTGCAAGGGTAAATCATATTTTAAAAGAACAGTTTTCTACACTGTTTTCTGCATTTGTCTAGCAAAGTTCCTGTATCTATCAATCACAAAGTCAGAAAATTTAATTCGTAGGAAATACCATCTCTTGCTGTATTGTTCCATAACACAATGCTGCACTTGTCAGCTGCCAAAGACATATTAAAGTTTGCCTTACTAAAATACCGCCTGAGAAACATTCTGATGGCTGAGTTTGTTTCATTTTCCTGTGTTAAATTTGGCAGCAAGCTAACCTACAGGTACTTGATACTGATGCCACATGATCTGAAAGCACAAAAGGGTCACAGGTGATTAAGATGAGTTCAGCTGTTATGTTCTTCCCTCTGACCCTTAAACTCAGCAGATGCACCTCAGCGTGAAGGACCAAAGCTCTGCACGAGCTCCTGGGCTCCTTCCCACAGTGTAAGTGCTACAACAACAGGTATTTTGGAGACAGGTCCCTTACCCGCCGTTAATGCCGACAAACTGCAGGTTCTTCTTGGTGTTGCTCAAATCCTTTTTCCCGTCCCTTTTCTTCATGATGGATTTGAGTGTGTTTTCACTATTAGCACATACTGTTGACAATGGAAGCAAAGCACATGTATCAGTACAAATCTGCTGCTGGCTTTGACTGCAGCAGCTTTAGACAGCTTTTGAAAACAAACAAGCACGTTTCTGTTTAATTTTCCAATTGAAGCTGGTCTTTCTGATCTTTTTCTATGTATAGTCATAGTGTGAAATGCACACTGGAAATACAGAAGAACAATTCCAGAAACAACTTTGGAAAAGGAAAACTAGCTTAGCGTAACTTCTCCATCTTCCAACATGCTGCTAATCTTTATGATGCTTTAGAAAACTTCAAGAAAAGACACTTCTTTTTTCTTTGCTATCTGTGGAAGACTCCTAATACTGACATGGGCTACTCTACTCCATTTAGGAAATCTTAATTCTTGGTGTCAGATGACAGCAGCTAATTGCCAGAAGCAGCACATTAGTACAGACAGCTCATTGAACAATAACCTATTCAACAGGGTAGGGAGGTTCAGTCAAGGCTGGTCTTTCAGATTTTAATATTCACTGAAACAACTTTTAAACCCATTTCTACGCATAAAACATGAAAACATTCGTATCAATTCAAGCCTTTTTAAAAAAAGTTATTTTATTAACCCTTTCTCCCTCAGTACGTAATTCTTACGAAGACACTAAATGGCATTTCACCCATGCACTACAATTTGCCATTTAAAAACTAACCCCTACCTGCAGACGCACAGTCTCACACTGCGACTGCCCCCGTAGCTGCATCTTTCCCTGCTTTCGCAATTCTGAGAACCCTGAAAACCTCCTTTAATTGTATTTCATATTCAAACTCCATCAGCACGATGAAAGATGAATGTGAGCCAGTTATTACCATAGAGGCCAGAGGCAAGCTGGTCATCTGTCAGGTTAATTGGAGAGAGAGTTTTGTCCTGAGAAGAAAAGGACTTCCTTCCCCGAACGGCGTCCACCAGGGGAGTCTTCCTCTCCTCCTGAGCAGGCACCATGTCCTGCTCCAATTTCAGCGCTCGCAAATTTGAAGTTAAGTGGGTGTTTGCAAGTTGGCCATGAGGGATGTACTCCAAAGTAGCACCTGCCAGAGAAGACAGTAGGCATCACAGAGGAGTCAGACTAAAACACTTCTGTCAACACTGTGATAAACAGAGGGGAAAAAAAAACAACTGGAAAAAAACATGTGTTTTACAATACTCTTTTCTGAGGGTCCAATAGGAAAAGGGTGTGATACTTTTCAGAAAACACACCAAAAATAGCTGTGAGTTTTTCTTTCCATGAAAACATACAATACAATGAAAAGCTACAAAGATATTTGCTTTAAAACGGATGAAAGGAATGGTCCTTCCTTTTCCTTCTCTTTCGGTGGGTGCAGTGATCCCAGCTCCCGCCACCCTGGCCCAGGTGGACTGACCGTGCTGCCCATCGCTGACATCCCTGGAGAGCACGTTCATGGGCTCTGCACGTTCCTTCTGCAAAAGCAGCGCCCTTTTCATCTTACTTTTTATTAACAAGCGTCATTTTCCATGAAAGCAGAAACTTTTCAGGAAACTTTTTGCCAGCATTCCACTAATTCTGAAAGTTATATACTTTACACAGTTACTGAGACAACTGCAACAAACCCCCACCCACTGCATTTCTTTCTATTTTTTCTCCATCCCCCACCCCCTTATTTTTTTTTGGACAGGATTGTACTGAGCTAGTAGTTGTATTTAAACCAAATTCCAAATGTTTGGGTTATACTTTTTTTTTTCTGATTTGTTGGCACCGACTAATTTTTTCCCTTTGTATCTTTAAGAGGCAGCACTAATTACGCACAGACTTTTACAGATTCCCCTGGAGTTCCTCCAGCTGTGCTATTACAACTGCTCTACAAAGCTGCACAAATGCTTTTGTTTGTGGAACACACTTTTTTTTTTTTTTACACACACATTCTTAAATAAACTTGCTAGCATTTCAAGGGAAAAAAAAAGGTAATGTTTAACTTAAAACACCATCCCTTCCCTCTTCCAGCGCTTGCTTCAATGACTTCTGCCTCCACAGTTGTTTTTTTTTCCTTTTCAAGAATTAAGCCTCCTCATTCAAATAGATGAGTGGCACTGCACAGGGTGCTAACAGATTGTAGTACGGTAAACTTCAAAAATTTACTTTTAGAAATACAGTTTGACACCTCTACTGCTCTTGCTAGACTGCCTTTCCCACTTTTTGCTTCACTTCAGTATTTTTTTTCCTACAATAAGACATAATGAAGCCGATTTTTCCAAACGTCGTCACTTCCTAGCAGCTTCCTCCCCTTTTCTCCTGTTCCCACCCAAAGTCTCTGAGTTCCCAACCGAGTCTCACCCCTCGTGCATTTCCAAGGTGCTTTCACCAGCAACAAGACCTATTGCCCACTTCCACCGCTGCCTACAGCTTCTCCAGGCTGCTGGGGAAGGCACACGGCAGGGCACTGACACACGTCACTACAGGTATAGACAACAAGTTTCTGCTCTCGGAGAAGCCGGGGCTGAAGGCAGCAGCCGGTGCTCCCTGTGCAGGAGCAACCCCTCGAGAGATGTGACCGTGCACTTGGGACCAAACAGGCTCCCATGGAGATCAAGAGGGAAGCCCTGCCCCAGCTAACCTGCCCCTCCTCGCTCTGCAGCGGTGACTGGCTTGGTCGGGTCTCTTCCTGACAGCCAGCACCATTCCTCATCCACCAGCCAAGGAGAAGAGAGCTGCCAAGGAGACAGAGCACCAGGCCAAAACCAATGATTTTTAAACTCCCTTAGCTGAAAAACAAGGAAACGGTTTCTCCCACTGCTTGCTTGGAGCAGTGACAGCTACAATTAAAGAGTACCAAATGGAGTAACTGCTTCCAGCTGCAGCTGGTGGTGGCTGCCTCGGCTGGTTTTACGAGGTTACCCCTTTCTGCTTCAGCCTCCCCACCGAGGACGTGGGAGGGAGCAGAGGAAAGCTGCCCTGACGCAGCAGCAAAGCCTCTGAGGCTGCACGGGTTTACTGTCAGATGAAGTCTCTCTGTCCCCTGCCAGGTGCCACAGTCTCCTCTGAAGGCAGCTGAGACACCCGCAGCACGTCCTGGGGGCACGGGGCGGTTTGTACGAGCTGGAGCTGAGGGTGGTGGCAGAGCTCTGGCGGGGAAGACAGGCGGCCCTGCCTGACGTGAACTGACAGCACGTTGGTGCACCCTGTGAATCCCCTCAGAAACACTCAGCTGCCCAAAGCCAGAGTCTGAACTTCCTCGGGTGTCTCCCTGCTGCCCTGTGACACAGCTGGGGACGGGGCTGCAGGGTAGGACACAGAGAAAGGAGAAGGACAGTAGCAGACTTGTCTCCCCCACCTCACAGGCTCTCTCCTAGCTAAACCCACCACTGATGCAACAAGATCTCACTAGGTTCCCTCTTCTGGTTCATCTTTTGGTGGCTGAAAGCACCACACTGAGCTCAGGACCTGTGTTTGTTGTCCATGCGTTCAAATGAAGAAGGCAGCAGCTCTGAGGAGACCATATAGCAGCCTTTCAGTCCTTAAAGCGGACCTACAAGAAAGCTGGAGGGGGACTTTTTACACAGGCATGTAGTCATAGGACAAGGAGTAACAGCCTTAAACTGAGAGGACATTTACATTAGATTAGACATTAGGAAAAAATTCTTCACCGTGAGGGTGGTGAGGCACTGGCACAGGCTGCCCAGAGAATTTGTAGATGCCCCATCCCTGGAAGTGTCCGAGGCCAGACTGGATGGGGCTCTGAGCAACCTGGTCTACTGGAAGGTGTCCCTGCCCACAGAGGGTGGGTTGGAACTAGATGATCTTGAAGGTTCCTTCCAACCCAAATCATTCTAGGATTCTATGAAGATGTGTCCTGCTCAGCCCCCAGCACATGACAAAAGAGGACACCAAGGCTTGGGAACAAGTACACAACAAATAAGTGTGCATTAGACAAACTGGCCAGTACACTCAATCCTCCCAAGACAGCTGTTAGATGTTTACACTTACTGCTTTTACAGAACTTAAGGTTCAAGGATGGACAGCTTTGAGCCCAACACAGCATTAATGCTGCAAGCCATTAATTAGCATTTAACATCAGCTCTCAGGTGTTCCTTTAGAAGACAGCCAACATAAAGATGCTGGAGAGCAAACCTAGTGAAATCGCTTGGAAAAATGGATAAAAGAAGCAGCTATGCTACCCAACGCTATGGTCATTAATATAACGGATAAATCGACTGCAGCCCAAACCAAAACACTGACTGAGCCAAGTTCCCTCTTCCCCCAACAAGGCTGCAGGGTTGCTGTCGGGACTGCAGGCACCACGCGCTTCTCAAGTGTGGAAGTGAAAACCTGGCTGAAGATCACCAACGTTCTACACGAACCTTAAAACAGACTGTTCACCTCCCCTCACTCGGATCTCAAGTATGCCCGCACAGAATCCTCCTCAGTGACACCATGTCAGGGTGCACAGCACTGGCAGTGAGCCAGATGATTTTTATCAGTTAACTGTTCTAGGTGAATAATGCAAACTTGACATAAGTTTTTAAGTATTGATATCGTGTAGCTAACGACAGCACGGAGCTTTCAGGAGTTTCTGAATCTATTTTGCAATATGGTAGTGGATGTTGGCAAAGTTAACAAGTAATCTAAAAGCCGAAGTATGATAAGACAAAACTTAAGAGACTTCAACTCTTCATAAGCCCTTATGCAGAAAGCTACTTCCATCACTTTCAGAAGGAAACCAGTGATAGAAGCATCTTCAGTGGTTTAATCCCAGTGGTTTGAAGGAACGAGAGCACCTGGTTTTGATCTTTTAGAAGGAACATTTTCTCCTAAATAAATGGTACTTCTTCTGAAAATCTCACCAATTTAAACCAGGGTGACAACAAAACTACTATACATCAGATTACCCATGCCATTTCTGGCACCTGTAAAATCCATTTATCGTTATTAAGATGCTAGTTCACTTCCTAACTGCAGACCTTCCTTCCCTCCCATTTATGAGAGCCTGAGTGGTTATGTAGTAAGTTGGGTCAGGAAACTCACTGGGTGAATTCTCAACTGTATTTGTCCCCTGAACTTGTGCTGAACTTGAGGTAACAGAGGTCTGGCCTGCACCTGCTATTGAAAAACTTGATTTAGTCTGGAATTAAACCTAAGTGTTACTATAAAACCAGTTCAGCTTGACAATACTTTTATACAACTGGAAATCAAGAGCAGTGCATATGAGGCCACAGGAATTAAATACCACCAGGATGAGAACTTAGCTCTCTGGCTGGAACATCACAGGCTTCTAGCTAAAAAAAGGACACGAGCTTGTTGCCTATGTGGTAACTGCACAGAGATTTTATTTTTAACCTGTTGACCAGTGCAAGCATTTATTTGAACAACATAACAGCCCATGATACAACTTACTCCCTATTAAAAACAGCACATAAATTTTTGTCTGGAGCATACACAGCAAGGAAATACTTCTCTTTCACACTGTGTGATTTCTTCACACATAGGTAGCAATAAGCTCCCTATGAAATTACTGTAACTGAAGAACACAATCTTCTCCAGTGTCTTAAATCTTATTAAGTTGCTTTTTCTTTAAATAGTTATTTTTTCATAGAAATAATTTCAATATACTGGTCTATGCATCGGAACTACTGAAGAAAAAAAATACTAAGGTAAATAAAAAGGCAGTGATGAGCAAACATGTCACATTTAAACATTTACAATGATTGATATTAACCCATCCGATCTGATTAATATGTTACCTTCAGAAGACTAAGCAGAGTTTAATTTTAAAAGGTACTTTTGAGCCTTTCCAGGTTAAGAACCAGTGAAATTAAAATTGCCACACTTTTTATATGATAAACCAACAGAAGCCAGATTCACTTGTGACCCAGGCACAGTGTTGCAGCTACCATTTGGCTCCAGGGAAAATATTCCTTCTAACAGGAGGGCTCTTTTAACTGGATCGCAATAACAATCTCAGTTTCTTTTTGACTCTCAGTTTAACTGTGTTCTTTGTGTTGAGAAGCTATTCTCCATCCCAAACTAGCTTGCGAAGCCTGTTTGTTGAAACTGGAAGTCAAAACCGATTCCTTTAATTGAACAAGATTGAACACAAAAAATTACGTGTCTGTGAAACAGCTAATCATCTTATTTATGAAATACTCTCTTTTCCAAGACAACTGCGTGTGAACCTCAGTGAAAGCCATCCTTAATTTCTCTGATGAGTGCTGGATCAAAGCATCTCATGATGCTAGGCACAGCAGGAAAGTAATCTCAGAACTTTTAGTTCTTTCTCATTTATGAGGAGTTGATCTTCTCAGCTGATGCTTTGCTGTTCCTGAAATACGACAACACCTCCTTGGAAAAATGGGAATCTCCTGCCATTAAGTGTTCACAGATAAGCCTGTTACCATGGGAGCTGAGCTCTGAACAAAGCTCAGTGCCTGAACATCACATCCCTATGCCACAGCACAGGCCGCCAACTGGGGTTTTACCAAAGTCACTCTAAGGGACAAGCCAGCAGGCTGGAGTTCACCACTCCCTAAGCAGCAATGGGCTTGGAAGCAAAAATTAACTACAGTGGGGCAAATCATACTCTTTATTAACTGAAGCAGAAATGAGGAGGTAGAGCAGCTTTCAGATTCAAACACACCATGTAGTGCTGCCACAGAATGAAAACAGCAAATGTTCTAATGATAATATAAGGATAACAGTGATTAGCTTGTGTTAGCACATGACCAGGGAAGGTACATCAAACCTCTTTAAAGAGGTCTGTGGAGTTTCACTTGAATAACTCGAGTAACATCTTCATAATACAATTACTGACCAGGTCCCTGCTTCTCTTCTGAGAATAAAATAGAATGTAAATATAAATAAAATGTTTTTAAAATAAAAACAGAAAAAAACCCCACAGCTAAATGCTTCAGCTCCTAAAATAGAGGTTGCTACCATTTTTTAACAAGAGAGGCATTTGAGCTTTATATGTTGTCACAACTGGCAGGTCAATAGCTAACACCTGTCACGTGAAAATCGCAGATGAGGCACTGTGCCCTTTGAGATGCCAGCCAGACACACGTGAACAAACAGTACTCATCTGGCACACAGATGTGACCACCTGCATGGCCGTTTTGCACCATGCACTATCTTACAGCGAGTATCAGAAACGCTTCACGTGCATCAGTCACCCTCTCCCCAGAGAGAGATGGATGGATACTGTTTGTTACACAAACAAGCACGTCTGTACAGAAACTTAACCTGGTGATCAGGGCACGAGTAGAAGCTGAGGGTTTCACTCCCTTGCCTAGACGCAGACAACCAGTGTGATCTGTAGCAGCCCACTGTTTTGTCAGGTCCACCGACATGCCTGCGCCTCAAACAGCACCAGCTCCTGAGCCTCAGGCAGCTCCGGCTGGAGCTCAAGGCTCCAGCTGCACTACCGTGGTCCACGCTGCCTGGAGAGGGGCTGCCAAGCCATTCAGCCACCCAGTCTTTGAGAGAAAAGGCTACAAAACTTTGTAAAACAGAAGAGCTGTAAGAGAAAGCAGCTTTCTCCCATTCCCTGATGGTTTTGCATTATGAAAGGCAACACAGAGAGAGACAACCAGAGCCACGCCATCAGTCTGACACACCAGCTTTGGACATCAGAGGTTTCTTGCACCACCACCACCATCACCACCATTCCTTCGTCCCTTCCATCGTCCCCCTTTGCCTGCCTCCCCAGCTCTGAGTGAAAGTTAGAGTTGAAAAACCTTGAAAGATCTTCCAACCAGATGACACATCACGTTTTCCTAACACCTGAGGCTTTCCACGCCACTTGCTTCACACTTCCTTTTGCTCTCTCAAGACTTAATAAGTTGCCTCTTTCCTCACAATGATTAGTGTAATGCTTCCACTGGGGTGCTCAGTCAGGATTGCTCCAAAAAGTGACTACAAAGCTGATACTCCAAAGATCACTTAGGCAAAATAACCACGCATCTTCAGGTCAAATATGCTCAGGTCATTTCTGGGGGCATTGGCAGAGCACTTGTTTTTAAATACCACCCTTGCAAACTCCGTGCCTGTGAAAGACATCCATCTACAAGACTCATAAAAAGTCCATGTAATTAAAACCCTAACAAGTGACATTAGGCCTCTGGCTGATACTTTGCAAAACACATCACACGATTACCGAAATGTAATCTTCTGAAACCTCTCAAAAATTCTCTGACAATAAATGGAGAACAAGAACATGCTCGCATCTCTTAGTAATCCTGTATGCTGCCTGGGCTAAGAGTAAGGATCCATTAGCATCTAGGTTTGTCACCCTCAGCCATTTGATCCAGCTGGGCACAGACAGGGTGCCAATGCTGGCTAAAATGACTTTGCAGAGTGGAAATCAGCTTGCCTGGCCAGCAGGTTTGACTTCCCTGACTCCATTAGGGCTTCTGACAGACAGTGCATATGTAAATAAGAGTTGCTTAGTTACGGAAGTGATGGTGTTTATTTTGCAACAAGCAATATACTAATTGCTAATAGGCCTGGTTCAGAGATCATCTCAGAGGTCTGCTTGGTGTGTGTCTAAGGATGCCAACTGCAGAGCCAGCCCGTGTCCCACTCGGCAGGTTCCAGCTCTCGTGCCTGCGTCTCCACCACCTGCCACAAGCTGCTGTGGCAGATGCCCCTGCAGGACAGCCCCATCTCCCCAGCACTAGCAGGGACAAAAATCTGTAAAGGTGAGGACTTGACTGATGTGCCACCTCAGGTATCAGAAGCAGTATGGACCACTAACCCTTTACCATGGCAAACTGGTACCCAAATGACTTGCCTCAAAGCCAGGTCAGGTGTTTCTGCCCTAAAAGGACATGGCCTGTAAGAAGCACTTCCTAAGGATGCTCTTTGAATACTAAAAACAACGCTACTGTTGCTAATCTGAAACCAGATGCTTCTGCCTCTATTTTCAGGCTGTTTTTCTAAGAAACAGAGGCTTGTGAGGTCATGCTTCTTTCAATAACCTAAACCTCACGGCTCATTTTAACCAAACCAGATGGAGAGACTCAGTGCTCTGAAAGATTTTCATATTTATACAAGCTTTAGAGAAACCAGGCTGAGATACCAGGCCTGGAGATATGGGTGCTAGTGAGTTCACCCATGAGACACTTGAAAAGCCAGATCAAAGAGAGCCAAACGTGAGGAAAAACTTACTAAGGGCTCACAAGCTATCAGGAGATACTGATGCATGGGGAAAGAAAAAAAAAAAAAGGTGACTTTATTAGTTCCAATGCTTACAGAATTATTAAAGTTAGTGCTTCATTCAGCAAAAAAACCCTTTGCAGGAAAAAGTAACACGTGACTTGTAAAACCACTGAAACAGGCAGCAGGACCAGCAGATTAATGTAGTAAAGGCAGTATTTTCAAAATTTATAGAAAAAAGAAGGGGAAACATTTCAGGCTCATGACCTCCTTCCCACCCCAATTCTCCATGGGTCTAAACGGCTATAGCCTAGAGCTTGATTTATGCACACAGTCCTGGCATGCAGTTCTCACCAGGGACTAAAAATAAAGAGATTTTACACTCAGCATCCACAGCTAAAGATAATGGCATTACAAGTTAAAGTAAGATTATTCCAAAATAATTTTATGAAGAATGTGAAATCCGAATCCGAGTAAGAACATCTTCAGTAAAATATGATCCACCACTCCACCTGTGTCTAAATATTTTTAAGTCTCTAGACTACACATCTGATACTTTGCAGTAAGAGCAGAGAAGGGAACTGAGGATTTACAACTAGTAAAAATTGTCGTTCACTGCTTTTAAGGACACTTCTGGTGTCTGATAGATACCCTAGTTATATAGTTGTAAGAAACCCAAAATATAAAATGCATGCCAGAAAGGTAATAATATTGCATATATAGTATCATATTACATATATGCAGATACAGTATCATACATCTTCTTTACTGCTATGTAAATGTTGCTTATAGCTTTATATGGGAAGCTAAAATCTTTATTTCAGCTCATTTAATGGATGGTTCAGTTTAGTGCGTGAACACTGAAAAGAATCAGATTTACCAAGCTGCCTTTTAACAAAAATAGGTAACTTTTAAGACAGTAAATAAGCTTCAGGATCTTTATATAGCAGTGCATTATCCAATATTATTATGCTGACATTATACGCTATTTACTAGAGATTTTTTCTTCTATTTCAGCACCCATGATACAGATGAATTTGCACAAGTTTTTCTCATTTCCTTAAACTGTGTTTCAGTTACCGTATGGCAGGACTAAGAAGACAGTATCTAACAAGCACTGCTAGTCATTACATACTGGTTTCCAGTAAGCCACCATTTATAAATTTAACAGTAATGTGGTTGGATTCACCAATAAGGACTTTGAAAAAATTGTGAAGTTTTAAACCAGACTATCAGACTCCATAAAAGAATAATTTTTAAAAAAAGTAAGCTACTTTACTCCAGGGGATTAAAAAATCCCTCAAATTAATTGTATAGATTTTAAAGTTGATAAATAAAATGCAAGGAGCATTTAAATGTCAATTCTTGCCTTTCCTGAGTGTCACCAAAACTTCCAGCAGTAATTACAGCTTATGCCATTCAAACATGAGGCTGCAATTAGGGATTAGGACAAACAGTTACTGCAACAAGAGAAGATGCAATATGTGGTTTCTATGAAGTGCTCTGGAGTTGCCCATTATAAAGCCATCAACCTTGCTGGAATGGGGAAAGCACCCCACAGCTCTCTGGCTGAGGGAACAAAGGCAATGGAAGAAACTACAAAATCCAGGGAAATGTTCGTGGAAACAGTTTGATACAGACATTGAATGTGACTTTCAACTCCCAAATCTGACACTCTAGTTTTTAAAAACTGCATGCCAAGTTTAAAGGAATAACAAAACTACAAGGCCACAGCCATTAATCCTGAATACTCCTCAGGTTATAAAATGGAGTCAGCACCTTGCACAGCAGTCAAACCCTGCATACTTTGCATATCCTGCAAACCCTGGTCAGAGTCATCATTGTCATCAGGCCCTTCAGAGTCTGCTGGGCTGGGAGAAGTAAAAAAAATCTCTGTTTTTTCAACTGTCAATGGTGGGCTGCAGAGAATACCCAACGGGCACGTCCAGCAACCACGTCGTGTTCTGCATTTCATTAGGGAGGATTGCACACTTGCTTCCAGACTATGTGAGAGCCCAGCAGGTGACAGACCTGCAGTGCTGGCGAGGAGCAGACCGAACGTACGCCTGGACATTGGGCTTACCTGACGCGGAACTTCTCTCCACGCACTGTTTCTGAAGGTCAAGGCTCTGCAGCTCCTCCGTGCTGGCGTATTTCATGACGGAGTTGATGGAGGTGAGGGTGCTGATGAGCTGCGAATTGAGAGATCCAATCTGGGAGTGGGGCTCCCCAAAGGCTTCTGCCAGTTCACTGTAATTTTCAGCAAGCAGCATCTGCTGTTCCTGCAGCAGCTTCTGCACGCGCTCGATGTAGTGATCCAAGCCCGTCCTCAGCTCAGGCGGAGGGAGAGGGCTTTCCAAGAGACCGCTCACCGGCTCGCACACAGACTCTCCACCAACACCGATGCTCCTGGTGCCAGCCGTAACAACCGGCAATGGAGGGGGTCCACAAGCAATGCTTCTCATTTTAAGACCAACCAGGTAGTTCTCATGAACGTTTATCTGCCCAACACCACAGTCTTTGGTTTTTATTGCAGAGGGCTTTTCAAAGCCAGGGTGGCTAGAGAGCAAGGTGCCCACTCCAACTGAACGCATTTTAGCAGATGCGTGTATGTCTTTCACGCGGCCGTCTCCTACCGCCACACTCCGTGTCTCCACGCTCTCTGTGTTGGTCTGTTTATCGTAGCTGCTCAGAGAGGTGTTTGTCCCGCAGTCTGCCAGGGAGGCCACCTCCGTGCTGGTGCACTGGCTCACCATCTCCAAGGCAGTGCTGGTCTGCTGGCTGGCCATAGAAGGCACGGCCATCACCATTGCCTCTGTCCTGCACACAGCCTCTGTGGCTGTTTCGCGGGACACACGCTCCTTGGGGGCACAAACCGCCACGTCCACCGAGCAATCCCCGCAGCCCACAGACCTCACCGCTCCGCCCGCCCGCGCCGGCCGGCTGGGGCTCGGAGCGCCTGCCAGCTCCTCCGTGTTGACTCCAGCTTCACAGACGCTTGTCTCTGTGCCCACCGCCTTATCGTGCAGCTCCACAGACCTCCCCGTGCCCTGGTCCCGCACCTCTGCCCGCTCCCTCACCAGCCACCGGCTCATCGGCAGCTCGGGGCCCGCGGCTGTGCTCCGCACGGCAGGTCTGCAGGAGATGCCAACGCTGCTCGTCTGCAGGTGGTTTCCCACTGACGAATGGGCAACATCCACATGGTCTCCCACCATTTGGTCTCTAGTTTGTACGACGGCTTCCACCATCCTGCTGACGGCACTAGGCTGAGCCATCACGGCTTTATCCACTCTTTTCCTAGACCCAGCTGCCTGCAGCTCCTGTTTCAATTTGGTCATTTCCCTGTCATGGGTTGTTTCCTTTAACTGAACCTCTAATCTGTAAATTTTCTCCTTAAGGGCTTCAATGGTCTGCTGCTGAAGCTCTATCTCTTTCTCAGCCTCCGTAGACAAGCCAAGCATGGCCTCTGTCACCCCGACCCCAGACTCTCTCATTTCTTTCTCTGTCCCCACAGCTACTTCTCTGTGTTGCCTCACAGATCTGTTGTATATAACCACATCGTTCATGTTCTCATCAGCACCTACTGCAACAGATCGGGTTTCTTTTGTCAGGCTTTCTCTGTTCACCCGAAGGTTTCCTGGACTTTCATAGTTGCTATCCTGGATTTTTTTCTCCAGGGCTTGCATCTCAGCAGTCAGTTGCCTGAACTCCTCTATGCTCTGAGAGCTCTGTTCCATGCTCTCTACCTCTTCCTCACAATCTATATACAGTTCTCCACCTCTTCTCACCTGAGACAGGTGTTCCCACTGCTCTGCATTTCCTGCACTGTAAGATCGCTTTCTGAAACCATATATGTCATTTTGAGTGGTTTTCCTCTGGTTTTTGAGCTCAGCCATCATGTGCCTTTTCTCTTCCTGTAACACTGAAATTTTGACCTGCAGCACAGGAATAGTCTTGACTTGCTCCTCAAGCTCCTTGAGACGCTTGAGGGCAATGGCCATTTGCTCCCTGATGTGCTGCAGATGCACCGGGCTCACATTGGTGACTGGCGTGGATATTCCCGAGCTCATGGGGCTGTGACGAATAGAACTGCCCAAGGAGGAGCTGAAGCAGGCGCCATAGTCACCATTCCCCTGATGCCCATTCTGCAGATGCTGAGACACGTGGCTGTACCCGCTGGACCCCACGAAAGAGGGGAGGGAGCTCGTGGAGCCCATGCCTCCAAAGCTGGAAAGCCGGGGCCTGCGGACATCTCCGGGCGTGACCTGCATCATCCTTTCCTGCTCAAGTCGCCTTCGCGTTTCCATGAGTGTTTTTGTTACATGGAGGTTGTGCCGAGGAAGCTGAGGGGAGGGAGGAGGAAGCTGCTTACTCTCGGGGACGGTTAAATAAGAAGGAGATGCTTCAAAAGAAACAGAGGGTCTTGCGGCAATGGATGAAGTTACTTGACTCCTCGCTGCCAGGCAAGACTGCTTGTTCTCATCGCTGTTCGAGGAAGAGAGAGACTCTGTGGAGGTCCAGCCACTGCACTGGCCACCAGAGTTCTTGTTACCTGCCGAGGCTGGTACAGCTTTCTTCTTCTTCTGGATGTTTAATTTCTTAATGGTATTCCCCTTTTGTATATCATCCACATACTTCAGAAAATCCAAGTCTAGCTGGTAGCCGTAAGGTGTTTCCACAAAATAGGGGTCCTTCCGTTCTTTTTCATCTTCTCCGTTTATAATAACTTCCGCTTTTTCTGGAAAAGAAGAAATAAAATCAGCACTGGAAAAGAAACTATGTCTCAATAAACTATGTGCTGAAACACAAGCGCAGAAAGACGGGTGCTCATAGCACGCCGGAGGCAGAAACTGCTGCTGCAGCTCAGCAAGCGGACCAGCTTTCCGCTGACTGACCCTCAACACTAAATCCTGATTAACTTTTAGAAGTTAATCAGTAGGTTTTCAAATGCTCCGAAGCACATACCCACATAAATGTGTACACGCGCACGCATGCACACAGATAACGTCTGATAACAAAGGCGCACAGAAGTAGCACAGCCAGAAGCTCAAAGCTGTCCTTCCCTGAAACCAACCCCTCCAGTCTTCCCGTGTCACACACATGCTACGCTGTCACGTAAAGATGACAGGATCACAACGTACCGTCATGAATCATCCGGAGACCAACTTCTCTAGAGGGTGCATGCGAGCAGGCAACGGGAACTCTGACCCCACTCCTTATGCAATCGATGCCATTAGACTTTACACAGATCTGCAGCTGTTTTATTGGTTTGCTGCCCCTAGAGCAGCAATACCAGTTTGCTGTCACCTCAGCTCATGTTACTTCCAGCAGTGTCTCTGCGTCCTCTCATTTTAAACTGCATGAAGCCCTCAGCACCAAGACAGGCAGCAGGACCCCCTTCCACCAGGGTCCCAAATTGCAGTGTTGATGAAGATTGTCACCTCGCACGCAAGAAAAACTTGTCTGCCCTCTATACACAGAACCTGCTCCTCCCCAATGCAATCCAAATAAAACTTTACCAGATCTGCAGCGCTTCCTGGAGCTGAATATTTATACTATAACCTGCTCCTCTTCTTCCACTTAAAAAAAAAAAAAAAAACAACAAAGAATAACACAAAAACAACTGTTGCGAGTTATAAGCTGGAGGAATAATAAAAGCCAGCTTTCCGGTTACCTGAATTAGCCACATGCCTCCGCGCCCACACTGCAAATTTTCCAGCCACGTACGGCTGCCCCAGCTTCATGTGTCAGGCGCCGAAGCCCTGCCTCCCTCCCGCTTCTCCTTCTTCACCCCATAAGGAAGAGCGGCCGCGCAGCCCCGGCCGGCCAGGCGCTCCGGCCCCGCCGCCGCGCTCCGCCGGCGCGGCCGCCCTGCCCGCCTCCCCGCGCCCGGGCCGCTGCCCCCGCCCCGCCCGCCCCGAACGCGGCGCTGCCACCGGGACGGGGAGGGAATTCAGCTCCCTCTCCCTTTTTTAAAAAGGCGAGGTTTGGGAGTCGGGTCCTCTTAAAGGAATATAAGCCTCGGGGCGGGCGCCGGGAGTGGAAAGAAACTCGACTTACTGCAACTACAGGAAGTGACTTAATGTTGTAGTGAAAAGGTTTAGGAGAACGGGGTGTGTGTGGGGGGAAGCTCCTGTTTTTCCAGTTTCCTTGGCATGCTTAAGAAAAGCTTTGTCTACAGACGGTGTAAGTGCTTTCATGGTGATCCTTTTTGCTTTTGGCTACCACAGGACACCCTGAGCAGCAGACAGGAGGAGGATGCTGCTCAGGGAAAGTCTACATTCACTGGCATGGGAGAAGAACAGGATGGAGATGCAGGCACCTGTGAGAGCCACTGAAGTGGGGCTGACCTGAGCACATTGGTATCTCGGTCCGGCAGTATGGACAGACTGTTCAGGACACACAAACAACCCCCCAGCCCCAACCACATGTTTCTGCTGAAAGACCAGAGTCTCAGTATGTTGTGGTATTTACTTATAGATGCACCCGAAATAGCCATCTAAATACCAGAGTGGAAGCAAAAATACATGCAGACGCATATACTTTAAGCACATAAGCACACACAGCTCCTTCCATCAGGACTGCCTCAATGTCAGGCAGGCAAAAAGTCTCCAGGACTCCCACTGACAGGGAGGGAATGAGACAGAGCACACTCTTTAAAAATTCTCTGTTTTGTTCCCAGATTCTCATCCTGGCTCCGTTCCCCACAGACAGACAACTCTCCACACCCCGCAGCTCCTTGCCTCAGGATGGTCACCCTTCCTCCCTGACTGCACCCGAGGTCTGTCCCCGCTCTCACACCGGCCCTCACCCCCTGCATTCTTCTGATCTCCTTCAGCGTTTTTCCCACGCTTTGGATTTCTGACACATTTTTTTCTACTGACTTCCATTTGCTTGCTTCACCAATTCTAACCCAAAATCTGTTTATACTCTTGCCTATCATCCCAGGTTGTGATCTAGTCACTTCACCCAACCCATGTAAATTCAAGTTCCGTCAATTTTACCTGCTCTCCCATTTTTCCCAGTTCCTTCCTGCTGGTCTCAGTCCTTGTCTTCCTAGCCAGCAATATCTCTGATTCTCCCATCACTACACCAGTGAAGTCAGGCAGCTCCTGCACACTGTCCTTGGGCACAACACATATGTGTTAGATGGGGGAGGGAGGGACAGAGTCTTTGGAAGTCCCAGAACTTAAGAATTAATGCATCTTCGGAAAGCTATTCATAAAACCTCTAAAAAGACATGCAAATCTCATGTTAAGTCATGAGAGCCAAACTGGAACCTCAGATAGATTTTTTTCTTCTTCACAGAATGGTATTAAGATTGCTGAAGAGAAACCTGTCAAAAATAAATAATAATAAAAATAATCACACTGATGCTGAATCCCTTGCTAAACCTCTCCACAACACCTGGAGGCAACTCAAGTGTCTTCACAATAAAATCCTTTTGGTCCTCGGCGTAAGCTGTCTGTCCTACCAGGACACAGTTCCTATCTGCCACCACACAAGACTGTGTGTGGAGCGGACTGCCTGTTATTTATCCTTAAAACCACAAAGTGAACACTCCACGTACAAAATCCCAATATTGTGAGTCGATGTCTGGAGACATTTCTTGATACGTTAAGACAAACAAGGATCAGGCATGCAATCTATCAACAACACAAGACTGATGCAGTGTGCAGGAGCTGCTCCAATCCTTTGTGCGTTTTGCTGTCTCAGAGAAAGGGCCCAAATGGGTATGCCTGTTAAGCGTGGAACAAAGCAAAATGGATGGATGTTTTCAAGCTGCAAAAAAATGCTTTTGTTGGTTCCAAAAGAAAAAAAAAATCTAATAAAGATGAAATGAGTAAACACTCAGTGAAAGTGCAGCCCTTCTTCATTTCAGCCCTTAGGTGCTGGATCAACCATGGATGCCCTTACTCTCTGGCTTCAGTGGGTGAGTACCAAGTGCTACACAAGATTAACCTCAGAGGAAGCTCTATTTGCCCCTCAGCCAGAAAGTGAGCAAGAGAATCCTACCCCATTCACCCCAACACACACAGAAGTATTGCGGCAAATACCGGGAAGCATAAACACTCTCATTAGGCTTCTTGTCTCATCCTTGGCCAACTGATCTCATGGGCACTGCTGAAATTAGAACTATTCTGCAGTCTCTATAGTAGCTCAGGCAAAGTTTAATCAAGTCACTGTGTTACACTGAGACAGTATGGGCAGACACAAACACAGACACTTTTGTCTGTAAAGTGCTGCAGACACTCCTGTTTTCTTCTGAAATGTCACTAAATGCAATGAGACGCAAGCACATCATACTTTCAGGCCAGTACCTGCGAAGCAAACCCTCTGTGCAGCACAGAGGCCTCATTGTGGCACCGTCGCTATTAATGCATTTCTCCAGAAGTATGCAAAGACTTCATTTCCCTCTCCCTGCTGCAGGATAACCACGGGCAGGACACAAGCAGCATTTAAAAAATGCACTCTACAGTTCTCGCCTCCTGCCCTGCTGGGACTGGCTCTGTCCAAACATTCCAGTCTTGCCAAATTCTATTAAATTACATCCTATCCAATGCAGTATGTTAAAATATTGAGTCAGCCATACCCAAGTCCACACTAATGGTGTCTGCTCCCAGACCAGGAGAACTGGAAAAAAACCCATGACATTTACTTGCCGTGCTTCAGGACTTCTGAGGGAGAGAAAAGCAGTGAAAATGTGAACAGAGTTTTGGTTCTGCAAACCAGGAAAACTTGATTGTAAAGCTACGTTTGAGGGTCCAGGAAGAGCAAAGAGAAGCAACTAAAGATGTATTTCTGTATTTGAAAAATACAGACATCACATCTAAAGCCTTCTCTCCCCATCTGGTTATGGTATCTCCTCTAAGGCATTTTTATCTTGGATGTGGCTGCTATTAAAGAAGCCTTTTCCACTGAAATAATGTTATGCATAATAGAGTGTCCTTCCAGAATTATGGCATAAGACAGTTCATGAAGAATGCTGCAAAGGAAAATACAGAGGCAATAGCTGGCATAAGTGGAGTTCAATCAGTATTCCTACATGCTCAACTTCAGTTTAAACAGTATCTAGGGCAGGAAAAGAGGAGATTTAAAAAAAAAAAAAAAGAGAGAGAAAAAAAAAGAGTTCTAACTTTTCGATTCTTTACTGCAACAGAGACAAAACTGATGTTTTTACCCTCTCCTCCCACCCCAAATACTATTGTTCTTTTCTCTTTCTCTTCTTCAGCATATATAAATGAGTATGGCCCTTGCATTCTGAAAAGAAGCAAAACATATAAGGCTGAGCACTTCTTCAAAAAGAAAAAGCAGAATGGAAGAACTAACAATTTTTCTTTCATTCTCCTTTTCAGGTGTTAGGATTTGAGTGAAAAATCAAAACGGAAGTGAAAAATCAAAACGGAAGAAAAAACAACAACAAAACTCCACCCCAAACACTTGGAAAATAGATCCTGGCCTTGCAGCACACTCATTTGATCAGCTTTCTGTTGGCTAGCAATATACAGAGGATGCCATGAAATTACTAGCTCTCCAACAGTTCAGCCTAGGTCTCCAATATTCTCAAAGGTGTGGAGAAAAAAGCCCAAAAGCCAGACAATCAATCTGTCAGATTTTTATTTTATTCCAGCAACTGAGAGGGAAAAACAGAAAGAGAAGGTTGTTTCTGCCCTTTGCCACACAGCAGGAGCACTGAGTGTTGTATTTTTCCCTGCGCGGTGAAGCACACAGCGTGGCATGAACCACGACACAGCTGTGGAGCTCAGGCTGCCCCAGCTGGCTGCTTGTCCCCCAGATGGAGCAGAACCACCGCAGCACACCAGAGTCCAGCCACAAAGCTGCCCATGGCGATACCCGGAGCTGGCCCCAGCCACCCCTCCTGCAGTGCGCCAGGCTGGATAACCCACAGCAGCTTCTACAAGCAGCGGCACCATTGCCCAGCACACTACACTACAGCCTAGACCTTCCCCTCTTTTTGCGGTGGAAAAACAACCAGTAAGTACCACATTGTAAGAAAGGTAATCTGTTTTGCTATTACTCAGCTACAGCTGCTCCCAGAGCAAATGGGATTTAACTGCTGGTGCACCTGAGGCTGCAGGGCATGGGGTACTACAGTCCAAACCAAAATGCCCCAGCCAGAGAGGGATGACTGACCCTGCTACCAAACCCACAGCTACAGGTGCAGAAGATTCTCCTGTTGCAGAAGAATTCCATTTACTGCACGTTTTACTGAAGAAATAAATCTCCAGTGTAAATGCTTGCTGCAAATTTAATCTCAAAGAAAAACGAGGAGCAGAAAAATGGTAAGATATTTTTATAAGGTTTTTAGATTACTTTTTAAAATTTACAGGCCAATACCTCAGCTGGGGAGCTAACTTTTAAATCTGACATCTAAATACTCAGTACTTTGGGTTTGGGCTGTAATCGAAAAATGGGGGATAGCAACTTCCCTGGTAATAATAACAGAGAAAGGCTGTAGCTCCAACACCATGTAATAAATAGTTTTTTATTTCAAGATGTAGAAGATCCAGCTTAGATATTTGTAGTGGCAAACCTCGCAGAAGTGAATTAAGGACACCACCTTATGAACATAAGCAGCAGCAGCAATGTTGAAGAAAGATGGTTTAGAGGGCTGCTGTGTTTTGGTTGCACCATGAATGCAAACATTAGAGGCCTGGGCTGGATGCTGTACTTACCACACAACATTGGTAAAAGAAGGCATTTTAAGAATGGATCTGCTGTCTTAATAGAATGGATCTGCTGTCTTAATACCGTGCTCTTTCTAGAAGGAGTAGGACCATTAAGGCCATTAAAAGAATCAGGTCTTTCCACTGACTTAACTAGGCTCTTCCATTGACTTCATCAACCCACAGTGAAAACAGTCTCTGATACTCCTGATACTCCTGATACTCCAAAGCACACATATATATAAAATGAACAGGCTTTTTGCTGTTAGGAAGGGGGCTTTCAAGGTCACGCTACCTTTTTTACACCATTAAAGGTTTTCTTTCACAGGGTAAAAAGGAGTTACCTACAGAGTTTATATCTGAACATCATGTAACCACAACTAAAAATTATTTCTGTGAGCTGAAAGTGGAAACCACCTTTCAAAAACCATACCACCTAACCCTCTCTGGTCTTTTGAATGTCTGTAACTTTTACATCTAGATCTCTGAACTGAAAACTTGCAGCTCAAACATAAGTTCATTTAAAATATAAAATACAGGCTATAAGAAAGTAATGCAATTAATCAACCCTGAATGAACGATTAATCTTGTTTATGGGAGATCTGTTGCTGGGGGAGGAGGCAAACACAACCAGCTGTTCTGAGAATGACTGCAGTATGCCCCCTTATCAAAATTCACAAAATCTGCTTTATATTTTTGACAGCTCCCTTATTTGAAGCCGATATAAAGTCTCCTTTTCAACTGCTCTCACTTTTCTGTGAATAGCTCTACATGTGGCTGTTCTGTGGTGGGACATCTTGTATGTGCACCACCTCAAGGCCAGTAACCACAGAAACTCGAAACTAAGAGGTTAGTCTGTTTTGCCTCCGTCACAGGTTCTGACTCAAAGGTCCCAGGGGAAATCAAACCACGACTGGAGGGAGCAGGGCATGGGTGGGAAGGGATGTAGTCATTAGCTTATTCTGCTCACTGCCCCACCAGCAGCAAGGCAGAGCAGAGCAGCAACCATGGCTGGGGCTGCTGCTGTTGTCAGCGGCGCTGTGACCTCTGCATAGAGACTACTCTAAAAACAGTGGCCACTTGGGCAAATTGCTGCCACAAGTCAGCCAGTGGGTACACCGTGGCTCTGAGCATGACCAGCACGTCCACCATCAAGCAAATGGCAGCCTTAGTTGCATTGCGCTGATGCATTTCCCAAATCATCCTCTGCAAATGCCACTTTAACCAAGGAGCCGTGTCAAGAAATGTGACTGAGGAAGAGAGAGCTTGACTTACATTGAAAGTGAACCCCAGGTGACAGGGGCTTCTTTGGCTCAGCCACAGAAAATGCTGTTCCCTGAAAGGCACTCATCTCCTTGTAGTACAGTTGGCCTCCTGCTCTCTCCGGCAGCACCAGAAAGAGCAACGAGGTGTCAACAGTCATCCTTCTAGGCTTGAAATGGGGGGCATCTCAGTCCTGTTTGCTTACATTTGAAAAACAGATGCCAAGATGGCAAATCCAAACTGGTATGAATTTATTCCTTCCGAGCACCTGATTCCATGTGCATTTTTTTTCAATCTTGCAGTAGTTGTCACTTGAGAGCTGCCCTTCATCATTCCCTGGAGCATTTCTTTCATTCACTTTCTACTGTGTGCACACTTATGGCTCCAGGCACATTTATGACAAATGAAGAACATTCAGTTTAAGATACTTTACAAATCAGACTAACTCAGGCCTGGAAAAAGAATCTAAGTTACGTCAAACAGTAGATACCAATCACAAGCTCCTCACAGCCTAGGACAAAGCCATATGATGTGCTCTACTGAACACAGTAGGAGAGCAGCGCTGTTTCAGACTACCATAGCCCTCCTTTCTGAAAAGACATCCCAACAGATCTGGGCTAACAGGTTCAGCCAGCGATGCTGATGAATGCACCGCTGGGTCCCAGTGTTGGTAAGGCAGCTTGCTGTCCTCTGCTGCACACAAGAAACGCTGCAGCTTCCCTACCTCCCTTGCCAACCCTTGAAAATGTGGCATATCTGTTCTGCTCTTCCATCATCTGCGGTTACTTTACACCACTTCAGTGTCACGAGAAAAATGACAAAGGAAAAATAATCATAAAGATGAAGGCTTGCATCCATATAGTAGGATGGGCTTCGCAAAACCTAGATAAAGGGCTGGCAAAGCAGAAGAGGAGCAAACCCCCCAAATATGTATCTTCTTCCTCACTCATCCAGGTCATATCCCCACTGTCCATGGTGACCAAAGGAGTCGTGGATGAAAGCCAGGTGTTTGCCTGAAAACATCTTTTAACACAACTGTGCATCAGTGTTACCCGCTCAAACCCAAGCAAAGAAGGCAGTGTTTGCTTTCTAGCCAAAAACAGCTGAATCACAAAATCAAAATATTTAGATTTATAATATCATTACCCTTCTGTGCCTATAAATCTCTGAAGAGGTGAGAAGTGGAGAACAGATACATAGGGCTATTGTAACAGGAGTAACCATCAGGAAAGAATCTGGACTCCTGGGATATAAACCTGCCATGGAATATTAAAACTGATTTACAGCTTCAGTTTGGTCTCACTGCTGTGCACAGCCTGGAAAAATGGAAGAATTGTCTTCTGCAAGAATGGTTCTACAAATATTTATATTTATGAGTCCTAGAAGGACATTATTTTGTCACATGCTTACCTCCATAGGAAATATGGTTTATGCTGCATAATCAGTATGATATTTCAAATACCGGGAATTGTTTCCTCCTACCCCTTTTTATATTAATCTAGTACTGATTACTTGTATGATATAAGACGTATGTTGCCTTCCAAACTTCAAAAGCATAAGCAATTTGCATTTTCCAAAAACACCAAAAGCTTTTTCTCTGCACTTAAAATAAGTTCAGACTGGTGAACTGATTTTCTCCAAAAAGTTCAAAAAGTGACAATCAGAGAAAATACAGAAAAGGCCATTATTAGAAATAATTCTTTATGCACACTCTAAATAGATAAAACCAGTGGCTTGTAATTGATAGGCTATGAACAGTATTCAAAATTAGCAACTTGAAGGGTAACAGCTACCCCTTCTGCTGTTGAAATGATGTCTTACAGTAAATAGGTGCAGCGCACCCTTCACTTGAGCGTTCACAACATCCATCTCTCACTAGAAAACCTTCATTTGTTGAAGGAAATAAACTACTCTGTATGTAACAACAAAACCAGAGGCTACCAGAGGTGCGTGAAACAGCAAGTGCAAACTCCCTTCAGATTCAGACGGCAGCACTGGCGAGGCAACCCAGATAATCACGCGCTGTTAAAAAACGGAAGAAAATCCCATCCCAACTTAATATCCTATAAGAACAGCAGGGGCTGTTTTCGGCTGTGCTACCCTGGGTGCCTACCATCCCTTTTCTCAGCACCTCACCTCTCCCCCCGCCCCGTTCAGAGTCCCACTCACCGATCCACCCAGCAGCAGACCCTCGGACCTCGCCGCCTTTGGATTTTCAGGAAATTAAGTCTGAAGCACACTTTCCTTTGCCTTAATGGGAGTGCGTATTCCTGACACATCAGCAGGCAGGCAGCCCAGAGGTTGCTACAGAGCATTTATTTATACTCATTTGGAATTTCCTGAGACAGTCCCAGCCCGGCAGCCAGCCCAGCACTGCGCCAGTGGTTTCCTTCACAGCACGTCAGATGCTGCGTGAAGCCTCCAGCTCCCCAAGGGTTAAATTACAGAAAATGGACAGCAGGAGAAAAGGAACTGTACCAAAAAAACGCTACGAAAACAATATTTTTTTCTCTGATGAAGACGGATTTAATTCCCAAGAGGGAATTAAGAGCTCAGGTGACTTCTCTGCCACCCGCTCTCCTTTCTTCCTCAAGCCCTTCATCCCCACCCCCCTCATTTCTCACTCCCACGTGTGGACTGAGAGCACAGAAAGGTTCATTGATATAATTTGGGCAGAACAATTACCTCTGTTGTAACCACCACAATTCTGCCTGTGTTACATTCAATCTTGTTTTGTTTACTCTTCTCAAATGCAACTTATAATTTGAAGCATAAAAATAAAAACGTTTAGTATAAAGTTACAGACACAGACAGTTGTCTTTTTTTTTCTGAAACAGCCAAAATAAAATGAGACAACCTTCCTGCTAGTGCAAGCACTTTCGAAATGATCCACAAACATATGATTTTTCTGTACTCAGTTTTTTTGTTTCCACATAGTCTCAAGTATTCACTTGAGTAAAGTTGACCGGTGTTCTAGATGCAAAGAGGGTCACTTCTCAGCATCATAAAGAGATCCTCAGAGGCCTCAGCTCCATCTCTCTTAACTTCTGCTTACAACAACAGTTGCTGTAGTACAGCCAAACAAGGACTGCAAAGGTGAATGGGCAAGGAGAGAGGCCAATTTAACAAGGATAATGGTCCTAAGACTTCACAGAACTAAAGTGGAAGAGTTTTATTAATATGCCTTCCATCCAGCTTCCCAACAACAGTTACAAGGAAAGAAAAACAGTAGCATGAATTGTTGAAATAACTTCCAAGATCACTGTAGACTGGAAGAGTCGTGCTTCAAGCAGAAGTGGGATCTTTTGCTGAAATGACAGGAGAGAGGTCCAAGTCCTCAGTGCTTTCAGCTAAAATAGCACAGACTTACAATAAAAGCGTTTCCTGAACATGTCTAGTGGCTTCAGTGGTATTTAATATGAAGCAAAGTGATATTTAATACTTACAGGCACCAGCTTTTGGACTATAAACTAGATCCTGCCCTCTAGGTAATTTTACATTTATTTCTTTGAACTCTGAGTCAGTGATGCATACACTATAAAACATGAGCTCCTAAAAAAAGCCTGAGGAAGATCTCTAGATTTAGCCGACTTGTTACATCTAAGGACCACAAGCTTGGTTTGGGTTTGGTCTTTGCTCTAACCAGCCCATCCATTAAAAAAAGCAGCTTTCCATAAACTATGCTTTGGGAAAAGCCTCTAACCATGCTTTGAAGTTTCTCCTAGAAGACAGAAAAGCTCTAAGGCAGCTGAAATATGACCAGTACTTTCTGTTCAGGGAAAGAGAAGCAATTCAGCCCTTGAAACACTGGCCAGAGCCTGCAGGCACCGCTTTGTGCTTGCTGCCCTTCAGAGCTGGTCTTTGGACCTGCAGAGCGAGTGACCAGCTGGCTGAGGACAAGCAGTGCACAGCAGCAGTGGGTGCTACTGGTGGGCATCTGTAGCTCCATCAGCAGCTTCCTCATACCAGGAAGGGGAAAACATGAAAATACCCATTTAGTTTTCTGCTATGAAAAAAAGTGACTTCTGTCATACAGTATGAGAATAGAAGACATGGCTGAAACATCCTTCTCAAGAGTTAGAATTCTGCTCAGAGAAAAAAAAAAAATCTCTAAAATTGCATGATTTCATTTTTCTAAAAAAAGAGAGCATGATATCCTGTTTAGAGAAGAACAGATTTTAGCAACTCTCTCCACGTGCTCCATCTGTTTCTCATTACTCTGTGGTTGCAAGGGCTTGACATCTGAACAAGCCCTGCATCAAGTCACACACCTTCAGTGGACTCTCCCCAAAGCTTGGTCAAATAGGCAGGCTGAAAAAGACCTGCCACGTGTGCAAGCAATAAGCCATAACATGTAGCAGCACTTCATCCCTTGTCCAGCAAGTCAAATATGGAGGCACACGTCTGGGTTGGCACCAGTAAAACCTAAAGGCAAAAAGCACAGGCATATTTATTCTCTTGGCCTTTGAGACCATTATGGTGCCAAATAAACTCATTCAGCTCCTGTTTACAGTAGAAACAAAACTGAGGTCACAGCACATCTCCGCAGTGACCAAAACCCCTGATTTGGTCTGCAGGAGGGAATGTAAGGTTTGGTGTGTGGACAGCCATCCAGATAGTAAATTCTTATCTAAAGGGCAGGTTAATTCACACCGCTTTTGAAAACAAAAAGCAGAGAGGGCACAATACATCTGTGAAAGGCAATGAATGAACCACAGGCTCTTTGCCTCCAATAGACCACCTTCTCAGTACTGGAGTGGCTCTGTTTGGAAAGAACTGAATGATTTACAGCAGTCTGATCCAGGGGAGTGCGGAGCTTGGCCTGACCCACCACGCTCAGGTTTATGTTCCTACTCCCAAAAGCATGAATGTTGCATTTTCATGAACATTGGATATGGGGTTCTTCCAGGTTTTATTTTGGTGGATTTTGTTTTGGGACGGAGGGGTGACATTGCCGTGGTGGTTTTGTTTTGGTTTTCTCTACAGCCTTTCAGAATTTGGCAGCCAGTTTCTACAGAAAGATTTAAAACCCACTAGCTATTCAGGTCAGACCTAACACTGATCTGGCTTACTCACCTTCTCCTCCCTAGCAGATGTCTCTGGAAGGGCATAAGAAGAAAGTAAACATACAGCAACATTTCTCCTCTCGGATTTCAGAAACCTGTGACTGAGACACTTCCTGAGCCAGGGGTGGCCCAGCAAGGGTTTTAAGTCACAGTGTCAAATGTGTATTTTCAGGGTAGCTGTGAGGTATTCAATAACTAGGTTCAAAATGTCAGAGGGCAGCTGATGTGTTAGTACTGTAAGGAGATCTACTGGTCAAGTGCCTGGAGACACAGTTATGGATGATTAATGTGACCTAGTGACTACATAACACAACTTCCATATGAGACTTCACAGGCTACAGTTAGGTCCCTCACTAGTTAGCATCCACCCAGAGTGCAGAGGCAACTGAAAGATGCACCCCGTTTCATTGTTAAGTGTCCACCAGGTCTAACTTCACAGAGAACAGCCTTCAACTCCTTGGTATTTTCTATGTCATGAGGCAAGTTGTGATCTCTGCTCCTCTCCCAGTATGACTCCTTGGAAATGTTTTGTTGTGGGAAGAACTAGACCATTCAAGCCTTCACATTTGCTGATTTGTGTGTGTGTGTGTGTGAATGGTCAGGCATACTCACTTGTTCTAGGGTGGTAGAACTGAGTGAGCTAGCAACCTGGTTTGTAGCTCCCAGCATGGCTTTGTGGGTCAGCTTTGTCTTCCCATTTTACAGAGATGAAAAGTGAATGACACTGAATGTGAACTCAAGCGAAAGGAAAAATCCATGGCTGTAAAAGAAAGATATGCTTTCTCAAATCTGGAAATAACATGTACAGGCTTCTTATGCCACAGACAAGGATGCAAAGTGCACTTCTGCCTGCTGGGAGCTCAAGCGGACGTGTCAGCCCAGAGACTGTCTCCTGGTGCATATGAAAAACGCAGACTGAGTCATTCGGGGTCAGGTGGAGGATCCTGCCAGCGTGGGAGGTACCAGTGTCCCTCAGTCGTCACCCCCCACCTCCCCAGCTGGGCAGAGGCAGGAGGGAACTCACAGCTTTGCCAGGGAGACTGTACAGGCTACAGTTTAGGCATCTCTTTCCCCCTGGGATCAAGACTCTGCAATCAAATAACATGGACTTCTAACAACAATTACTAATCCAGAAATACTGCACTTCTACCCACAGTAACGCACTGATGATACAAAAGGCTGGGACAAGGAAAGTGCTACACAGACTGGGGAAAAAAACAAGTGCCATGGATAACTAGTGGGGCAAGACTATGCATGCCTATCATTAATAATGTGCCATGTAGGTGACAAACAGTGTGTGCAGTATACCACACAGCAGGAAGATCAGAGGAGATGGTAAAGCTGTAGTGGAACAGGAGATGCTACACTCAGGTTTTGCACAGAGATGTCTCTCCTGCTGCCGCAGTCCTGGCTGTACCAGGTGTCTTGTCCTACAGGGATACGGGATGAGATAAACATAAACATGCTTGTGGAGTTGCAGCCTTACAAGTTCTCCCTGCAAAGGGAGAGAGGAAGTAATTTTCCCAGAATCGTCACCAGTGCATTTTGCCCAGCACTGAAGACAGGTGGTGAGGAAGCCTCTGAGCACTGAAGGCAGAGCGGGAGGCAGAGGAGGGCTGGGCGTCAGGGGGGAGGCGCAGGGACTGCACCTGGGAGACGTCCCTGTGTCTCTTCAGGGAGAGCTGGGGAGAGGAAGCACTGGAGAAAGGGGCCCGTAGGAATATCAGGGAACAAAAAGGAAGCAAGGAGAAAACGATGGCAGACAGGGTGTCTGAGGAGGGGAACAGGACTGTAAGTAACGATGGCAAGGGAGAATGGTGATGGTCTAAAGGGCCGCGCAGTGGATGCACAGCCTTGTGAGCACATTCAAGTACTGGCAAGCTTACAAGCTATGTAACACCTGTCTCCACGTAGGAAAATGGAGGACAGGAGCAGGAGAGAACGATTCTGAATTTTTTTTTTTTTCACTTTTATACTTAAGATATGGAAAAAATACCTAAAATTTAAGAATCACAATTTCTGCTGTAGGAAGGCAGAAGAAGGGGAGAAAGAGCTTAGCCATGGACAACTATGTAAAAAACACTGCTGATCCTTGTAATCCCTTGAAAATTGACTGCTCTGATCTTGTCTTTGTGCTTCTGTCATATGCACATTTCAGTCCACTTTTTAAATCACAACCGTGCATTTTATTGTATTTTCTTGCACTGTACCTTTTTTTTTTTTTGAAAGCTGCACACTTCAGCTTTATCAAGCAGTGTACACGAAGTGTTAAAACTTGACCTGTTTGCTAGGATTAGACCTGAAATTCCAGTAACAGCAGCTAAATTGCACAACTGTTTTCTTTTTATTATTAGACCTTCTGTAACCCATACAACAGTGCTTCAGGCACAGGGGTTGGTTTTGTAAAAAGAGGGTAGGGAAGGGGCTAGGAGTATATCAACAAATGTGCCCCTCAGCAACTCCCAACCAGCCATGTCTGGTTTACATAGGGAGAACAATCTGTTCCCAATTACCAGTTAATTTGATCCTCACCCTAATCTGACCAAACCTTCAAACATAGCTATTAAAAACAGTTTCCACCCCCTCCCTTCATCCTCTCTCTCTTGCTTTCAAACAAATACTGAAGGGCAATACCGAAATATCACAGACTGGTCCTGTATGTTGAAGGAAAGCAACATATTGTTATGAAGAAAAAACACACAGGGCTACTTAATTAAAAAAAATGAGAAGACAATTAAAGAAAACACTCATTACAATGTGAGATAACTTAGGAGGAGAAATGGAGCAAGAAAAGGGATGGGCTGTGACAGGGGGTCAAATTAACTACTTCTACGGGGCAGAAGGTTTTTAAGCAGGGAAGGATGGACCAAAAGCATGAAGAATATGATGGCATCTCACTCTCACCTACCACTCAGAGCATCTGAGCATGTAGTTTTTCATAGTGTGTTAAGTCAGCTGAAGAAAAATCTCAGGAGACTACCTAATGCAGACTGAGCATATGCTATGAGGAGTCTTAAAGAGGTAGAGAGATGGGGGGGGAGAGCCCTATTCGGACCCAGCTGATCTGCTAAGTCCCACACACTGCAAGCTGCATCCCACAGTGGTCAGCCATCTGTTTCAGCCAATATGGTAAGTGTGATTTCCTGATGAAATCAGAGGAGGGAATGGGAGAAAGAAAGGGCAGGATAGCCACAGCCACGCTTCTGTCTAGAAGCTCTGAACTGGTCAGATGGGGACATCTTGGCAGGAATCTACTCTGCCACCAAGGGGAGTTGTGTTTCCAGAGGAAGGAAATGGAGATACAGCAGCAATGCCAACGTGGGCAGCCCCAGTGCTCCCTCGGCCCTTAAAACTGCTGTGAAAACATGATATGGGAAGGGCTGCCCTTCCGTCATCTCTAATCCAAAGCCGTGCAAATGGCACAAAGGCGGGGAGCAGAGAACTGGCCACCACAAGGAGCTTCCCAAGGCCTTCTGCTTCAGCAATAACCCTTCTGCAAGGAACATGTATAAATGCAGGCACTCAGTGTTCACAAACAGAAGACAACCAGCTGTAACCAGACTATTTCCATCTGAGCCATTTCCCCGGGGGACTGTATCCTTTCAAAGGGAACAAAATCCCCTCCCATCCCACAGGGAGGAGATTCATATGCATTATGCATAAACTGCTTTCTGCAGGAGAATCTGGGGAGGGAGTGAGGAATACTGTAGAACAGTTTTGAGGAAAATACACTATTTTGGGTTAAATGGCCACAGGAAGACTTGCTGTGTTATGTATCTTGAGAGTGGGGGGAAGGAAGAAGATGGAGAATAATTTTTCAAGTCTGGAAAAAGTTTTTTCCTGGTGTTTTTCCCATGACACCTGGGTGACCACTACCGGAGCTTCCCCTCACCCGTCCCCACGGGCTGCTCTTCCACACAGGCACCTCTTACCAGACTGCTGCCAGGTCAGTGCAAAGTAGTGATTTCCATCACTGTTAATCACCTCCAGTTCAGTGAGGTTGCAGGGTACCATAAACAGCAAGCCATGCCTGTTTAGTCCCTGGAGCATTATTGGCTTTAAAACACAAGATCACCACCCTTTGCTGCCTCCAAGGGTGTACAGGGCATGTGTTTCCACAGGGAACGGCAGCAGGCCACTTGAGAAGGTCCAGGTGCTGCCCATGCAAGTGCATCTCAACAGCTCAGACAAGGAAAGCATGCCTTACTCCATGAGCAAGCCTGCGTCAGAGAGGAATAAACACAGTCCTCTGTGTAGGTGAGATGTAAGAAGTTTCTGGGCAGCTGCAGAAGGTAATCCAGAACAAGACACAACCACACTAATCTCTGAACAAAAGACAAACTAATTAAATCTGTTCCGTTTCCCACGGTGCTTTGTCCTTCTGCAAAGCATCTGGATCTTACATGGCTTTGTGTCTTCGGCCATCTGCGTCCCATCACATCCAATTTACATTTCTAAAGACTGGGTTATCCCTTTCCAGCAGATCCCAAAAATCAAGCCTTAAGGGCATTCTTCCAGCAACAAGTTCTATGTAAAAGAAGATGCACAATCCCTGATCCTCTGTGGTCTAGTAAAGTGCTCTGGTTCGGGCAAAAGCAAGTAAACGTGTTTTCAAGCTTTCTGTTGCAGCTGCAATTCCACCCTTAGATTACAGAGATCAACTAGCAACTGCAGAAGAAATATGTATTAATTCAATTAGAAAGTTGGCATTGGCTGTGAGATCATGTGCTCCATCTCCAGTCATCTGTCCTTAAGGCAGATCTGGTATCAGTGAGTGTACTATAGCATATTGATGGAAATTTTGGTATGCCTTATGATAAAGCTGATGTGAAATCTCTGGAGGCTCACTCACTCTTCACCCCACAGATTTCAGGGTCCCACCCTAGCTTGTTTTTAGATACTGGGCACCACCAGCGTGACTCACTAGATCACTCGTGGGTGAGGCAGGAGCAGGATCCCAGTGACAGTGCTGCATACTGTCCGCCCATCCAGAAAGCACAAGACTACATGGCAATTCAGCAGGCTCTCCCAATGGCAGGAGTCTTCCACCAGCTGCCAGGCCAAAGCACACCTTTGGTGTACACTCATCTCCATTAAATCTGATGGTTATCAGATGCAGGCTTGGAGCGGAGAGCATGGTAGGGGAGCAAGCCCAGGCTTAAATAGCCTCTCATTTCACAGCCCTGACTCAACCAAATTACCATTGCTTGCATGGCTGACTTGGTAAAAACACAAACTCACCTGAACCCTGGTCATTTGCATCTGCTAAGCTAAGCAAACTCAATGCATTTACGGCTGGTAAGCTCAGAGCTGGGGTGTCAGTAGCACTGCAATGATACCTCGGTGACACCCACCCTGCAGGAAAGCGTTGGAGAGCAGCGGTCAGCGGGGCTCATGTGGCTGGCACCGCAATACTCGGGAGTAAAGACTCAATCAAACTGACTGCCACCAAGCAATCAAACACTTCCCATTCACTTATTGACTGAAGGTCTCTAATGAAAACTGGTGGATATTCTGCTAAAATTAGTAATGGTAGAAACGTTGCAGGGCACAGCACTTTCTTCTCAGGCTGCGGATCATTAGGCTGGAAATTATGCAACTCAACCCATGTTGCCTAAGATTATACGCATCAGGAAAATCACATCATAGGAGAGACTCCAACTTAAATAATCCAGTGACTGAAAGGAAAGTGTGCCTACAAATGTTTGGTAAGAATTGTTAGGAATCAATGCAGGGGATGTGTATGATAAAAACATTTACTCTAAGAAAACATGTGTTCTACTTATTTGCTTCAATAAAAAGGGTTAATAAGTCAACAGGGGTTTTCATACTCCTTTACAACAGTTGCTTAAGCATTTATATACCAGCAGATGGAAAACACGTTTATTAAACATTTGGTCCTGTGAGTCACACTGACATCAGTATCTCAAAAAAACATGAATTCAGGCAGCAGCCTCTTGTAATGGCCTCATTCTCCGACTAACTGGCGCACCGTTGTAATTTCACTTAGGGGTCAAGAAAACCACTCAAATACAATCTAAACAGAAGCCCACAGGGGCCGCAGAGTAACTGTGCATATATAAAATAACCAGAGGGACACCAGGCTGCTGCAGGGGAACCAGCAGTCCAACATGGTTTGTATCTGCCACCAAACCACCCGTGGTTTGCTCTGCAGAGCCGAGGTGGGTGCCCAGGTCTGCTGGGGGTGACATCTCCCTGTCCCCAGGAGGCTGAGAGGAGTGCACTGGGAGCAAAGACACTTGATGCCTGCACAATGGCTATCACAGCAGCAGTTTCTGCTTTACAGGTACAGAGACACCCGCAGTAAACATGATGGTGGGTTGCTACGATGCCACTGCTTTACGAACTGTGTAGGAATGTGAAGGAGGTAAAGCGCGTCGCGGAGATAAACACACAGGGAAGCAGTGCAAATGAATTCGTGTAAGATGTAGCACTCCTGTAAGTAGAAGCATGTTAAAAGTGGTATGGGAAGGCACAGAAACACAAATCCTTAAACAAGAGTGAGGAGGAAGGTGCAGACAGAAGGAAAAACAGAAAGAATCAGGGAAATCTCAGCCTCCACGTCCAGAAAACAAAATGCATTTGCTTTACGGCAAAGTAAAGGGTTTGTGCAACAGCCTTGCTATACTGACCCCTGCAGCCCGCCCTACTCAGGAAAACTAGAACAGCTTTTCTTCTGTTAAAACGCTTTTTTTATGTCCTTGTTAAAGAGCTGACTGACAAATCTGAGGTCTCTGGACACAGAGCATGAGGTGCTTGGGGAAGCCAAATAAAACAGATGTGTTTTCATTATGGTTAGAAACAGATACAGTTTTTAATCCTTTATATTTTTAAAATCAGTCTCCTGTGTTTGTTTTGCTGCTTCCTAGTTTTCTACATCAGAATAAAAGGAATGGGACTTGAATTTCACACCATTCATAGCATGTGTTTTGAAAACAAAGTTTCAGCAAATCAAGCATTAGTGAAAGGAATGAAAATCCAGCCAGAAGTATTTCCAAACTGCCCCATAGCTTTTAGGCTCCTAAGTTTTAAGCTTGTGTCTACTGTACTCTTTGTAGCTGACTGGAGGACCTTTCTACAGATACCACTACACAAATGCTTGCAGAGCCTCATTAAATAGATGATTAATGCATCAGTCCTAGCAAGCACAGAAGCTAACAATTACTGGAAGTTTCACCCAGCGGGTAATGAAGACACTAATACTATTTCGAGAAACAATCACTCTCTTTTTTTTTTCCTTGTACTATGCAAAGAGAAATTAATTTGTATTGTGTACCAAAACAAGTCCAGGCTCTCGGTATCTCCCCACGGACACTGGGTATTTCCCAGCTCCTGCTGCAGCTCTGTGGACGAGTGCGTGACGCGCTCTGGACTTCGGCTGCACCCCTTAGCCCAGCTGCGCCCCTCAGCCCTGCTGAGCTTACCGGCTGAGCAGTGAGTAACCTCACATGCTACCGGGGCAGGCTTGAAAACAGCAAACAGCCAGCACCCAACTGATAGAGGAAATTTTTCTGCAAGCACTGATTTATCACTAGTTGTCAGAGAGACTTCAGCTATTTTCAGCAAAACTGTGACAGAGCCTAGTCCAAAATCAATACCAGGTCTCTGAACCAGCTTCCAAAATGTATGAACAAATAACTTTGCAGCTTACAGAAATACGGTTCACTCTAAGACCGCTGTGCAATGATACCAGGAAAAGAGTGATAAAACTTTAAGTCAGCAGCAAACAAAACTGTTGACAAACAGTACTTCAGTCTAAATCACAGCCTCTGTTATCATCCGCCACATTTAAAGTTCATGTCTTTACCGAGATACGGAAGAGACAGAGAAATTTATAACAGATGCTTCCACAATAATCTCTTGCTTTGTAGCTCATCTCACATACACACTCACTGAAAATATTTACAGCAAATATAATTCCCATAAACATATTTTTTAAAGTATCTCTGTACAAATGCAAAATAGCTTGATCCTTTCCTGGAAACAAGTTCCAAATTCAAGCATTCCTCTATAGATTTTATCTGCAGCAGCATTAGTCCATATAGGCTTGTACACTGAAAAATTCACCGAATGGCACACAGGCATAATCATTTAACAGTGTAAGTACTCACATTCTCGAGCTAACCAAAGCAAACCACTGCTCCTTAGTCACCTTGTACTTGAATGCAGCTGAACATGTGGTCAGACTTGCCAAAATACTCAAGTAACATAAACGCAGCTTAGAAGTCCATAACAAGTCTTTCTAGTTCTTTTTCCTGTTGCTGATAGATTCAGAGGGTGCATAAAACACCACCCCTGAAATTTGTCTTTCCACTCTTAGAGCTCCATGCAATTAAGAAACTTGCTTCAATACCTCCAACGCCCAAATCAGTTCCTGCTCATCTGAAGGCATTCTCTCCCAGGCAGCACAGCAGGATAACAAATCACAGGTATTTGCAGCCCAATACTCTGTCCATTATGAACTGCTGAGGTTTTGGAGACACGGGCATACATAGCTGCATGTTAGAACGCCAGCCTCAAGGGTTTGCAAAGCCAACAAGTCCTGACAGTCTCTGCAAAATGTTTTCCAATTTAGTTCTGAATTAAATACTTGCAATTCATTACAGCCTCTTTCTACCAGTAAGGGAACAAACAGCTTCTACCCTGCAAGAAGCCTTGTTTGCATAACAATCCTGAAACTAAAACTTCGTCTTGGATTAACTCATCCCCAGTACAAGCATTTAGCTTCTTTTAGGCTTACACATCAGCCTACCAACATTTCCAACAGACGATTGTACTGAGGGGGGTGGGGACGGAAAGGAAATTAGTAAACCAATCAGTAACACTCCATGCACAATTTCTCTTTCCTTGTAAGCAGAGGGAATTGTTCTGCATGACTTAAGTTAAAAGCATATTACTAAAAAAAGTCAAGTTATGTGGGGGGTTTAGGCAGTAAACAGCTACAGTTAAGTTACACAGAAGAGGTTTTGAAGTCTGCCTTCTCAAAAGGATTACAAAAGAATATAGTTTCTTCCTCAGAGAATATACTTATAATTGTATAAAAATGGGGGAAGGGGACACAGAAAATATCCTTTTTCTGTGGTCTCAGGATTTAACAACACTGATGGATTTAACTTCAACAAGTTGGCTGACCATCAACAAGTAATACTGACTCAAATGTCTTCATGTAACTTCCACTAGCCTTTAAAAAAATACTTCTTGTTTTGCATAAATTGCAGATGATGACACTCCATATTTCTAATTTCCTGCACACAAAATGCTTTAATCCCTTGCACTAATTAGAACAATTCTGCACTGAGCACAGCAAGTAATTTAGGCTTTGTTTCTGTACCAGATCATACTTTCAAAGAAGGTCGGTGCTAAAATCCACCAAAAAAGCCATTTCTCAGTATGTATGTGTCATGATCTAGCCAGTAGCATTTGAACATGACTGCATGAGCTCTGGGGGGCAGGGGCAGGGAGAAGCTGAAATTTCTGTTCACATGAACAGCAAAAAGGCATTTAATCTTCCTTCCCAGGACATTCAAAGTGTTCCCAGCAACCCCCGCCTTCAGTGACAAATCTACTTCCCATCATACCTACATTACGAGATCGCAAAAGAGCACCCACAAGTTCCTGCCATGCACTTGAAACTTTCCATGTAACCCCACTGTAGCAGCCTCAGCTTTACTGGGCTAAAGCTATGTTTGTGCAGTGATCGGGAGGACGGGAAAATATTGACACAACCGCAGGAGGAACGCTGCTGTTGTGCATTTATCAAGCATTCTGCAATCTCTGCCCCCTCCTGACCCACCAGTCATCCTCAGCAACCTTTGAACATGGCAAGTGATCTATTCCAAACCAAAACAGACATCTCAGGAGCTTCTTAAAATAACGAAAAAGTGAACTGGACATTTCCCTCCTAATGTTGCTTGGGAAATGCTTTTATGTTTTGGTGAGAAGCCAGAAACAAAAATCAGCCTGATCAGTAAGGGTGACCACGAAGGGATGGGGATTCAATGTGTAAGAGCCGGTGAATCTCCCACGTTAATTACAGACACAGGTTAGCAATCACGGGACGTTTTGGAGCAAACCCCTAGGCCAGTGCAGGTCCATGAACGCAGACAGCTCTGCATCCTGAGCGACTGAGCGCCCGCCAGCCTTTACAACTTCGCAAACAACTTTCCACGCTTTAAATATTAAAAAGGTTATTTGGGTTGGTGGGGGAACAGACAGGCTCTGATCTGCCAGGAAATTAGTTTTCAGTATTTAGTTTTAACTACTATGACTTCACTTTCTTCTACTTCCAGAATTTAAGAAAAAAGTGTTGTTTGTTTTTTTTTTTTAAACAATAATCCAAGGTGGGAAGCGCGTTCCCGATGAGTTACCTGTAGCGCTGCCGTTAGTATTTGCTGCGTAGGCCATGTTTGTTCAGTGACACATCCAGAGCAAGGCTGTTAGGTGTCATGCAAATGCCATGCATCAAGTCCAACCAGACATGCAACCTGAAACAGACAAGAAAAAGGCAGTTAAAAAACGACAGTTTCAAGAAGTCACGTAGGTTAAGTACTAGGCATTTATGAGTGTTTAGTCTTATCTTCAGTGCCAACTTCACTCTAGCGGTAACTTATCTTCCTCATAATCAGCGGCCTAGCTATCACAAAACCCACAGCTCTCCTGGCATCGGAAGTTGAATTGCGGCTCTCTGATAATCCCTAAGGAGGACCACTGCTCTGGATCTGTCCTCGGCAAGGATGCAACCAGCTGGATGTGCAATTGGCCTTGGAATTTTTGGTCTGCCTTGAGCTTTTTTGCATTTTGTCCCTAGCCTCCTTGTACCACAGCAGCTTCCTCACATTTGCTAGCACCTGTGTAAGTTTTAAACTACCCAAAGGTTAAGATTTTTAGGTGAAGAGCACCTACAGAAGAGCTGTAGCAGCGAGCTAGGGGACTAGTTGCAATTTCCGAGCTCAGATGTGTCCCAGGGGAGGTGAGGACAGAATGACCCACAGCGGACGTGGACAAACCACCGGCTGTATCCCCACCACCTCACAAACCCGGCAGCTGCTGCCTGGAACCTGTGTCGGGGACCAAAGCCATCACGGACCCTGGGCTGGGACGTGCATGGCTGACCATGAGACCATCCCCTGCAGGTCCCAGCAGTGACAGGTTTTCTGGGTGTCAGGTTTTCTTTCAACCCACATGTGGCAGATTCGACCGAGAAGCAGCGCCCGGCTGACCCTCCGGCTGGGGGTACAGGAAGAGGGTGCTGTCACCGCCAAGCAAGAGGCAGAAGCAAAACCAGCAGCAGGTTTGGGACCAGCTGTCTGGCTCTGCAAAGCCAGCCTTGCCTGGTCTGCCACAGGGCTCTAGCTCCTCCTCCCTGCCCACCATGGGGGCAGCCTGACCACAGCCCTCATCCTCAGAGCAACAGGTTTGACTCCTCTGGGGCTGCAGAGACACCTCCTCTTGGCTCTGCTTCAAGTCTTCTACCATCCAAACAGCATTTTATTTTGTTGACTCAAATAGGTGGAGCTTAGGTGTACGAAGAACACCTTGCTTCACCGACCCCAGTCTGACTCACGCTGACAGCTGCTCAACAAACCAGTCACATTTTTCCAATTATATTTGATATGGCTCTGACAGTACGTGTGGGGAAGTATTTAAAAGCTAAGAAGATTAGCAAAGGAAAAGAAAATCCAGAAATGAATTAATGCAAGCACAATGCGAATCTGAGTCAAAGGTTTACCAACTGATAAAGCAGCTGTCTCTTAAAAGTGACACCGCTCCATCACAATGGGTTAATACAGCTTAGTTTTCCCCTTCAAGGAACACAAGCACAAATCACTCCATTTTTAGTACAATCCTGACATCAGTTTTCCAAGAATGCAGAAAGACCTCCATTGCAACTCCTCCTCCCCAAGCTCTGCTGTATACTCTTAAATTTATGACCCATTGCTGAAAGGAGGGCTGGACATGAAGCTATCATGCAGACTGTACAAGCAAATGTCTACAAACAACAAAATAAAGCAGATATCCAGCACAGACTATGACGCAAAGAGGCCCATCACAAGATTCTAGGCATAACAATAATGATCAGATTTCTGAAACAATGAAGCATGGTGAAATAAAAATAGAAAAGCATGTTGCTGGCTGAGTTTGCAGCCAGGACTGAAGCTTGAAATCTGTGAGCTTTTAGGAAAATATTAACTACTTCCCTTCAAAGGCAGAAATACTAAAATATCATTCCCATCTGGACATAAAGTTATGCTTTAAGTTCAAAAAAGGCAACTTTTACCGAGTCACAATGAATGCTTACTGAAAATCTTCATCCGTCCCCATATTAAGTTTCTCAGGACAGCCGCTGTCTCAGGGCAGGCCACACTTAGCTGGACATTAGACACTCCCACCAGTGCACCCAAGGGTAAACAGGGCTGAATTAATTCACCCGCCTCTAATTTGTTCTGCAGAGCTCTGTGCTTCTCACTAGCACGAGGTGCTAGTGAGGTCCTACGAGGTCCTTGCCTGCTTTCACTATATATATTTACTGTACGCTGCTGAAGCAGAAGGCTTGTACCACTGTAAACCTAAACAACAAAGCACAGTAAAATACCCACTGTCTCAGATAGCCCTCGCCTTACTGGGCAACTCATGTTCTGCAGATCTGCAGCTTCCTATCCCACCAGAAGCACAGAGAGCTCAAGGGAGCCTGCTCAGGAATAAAAAAGCTGAAGTCCTCCAGGGTCCTGTCTCAGCACTTGTGCAGGGGTGGATGTAAGTGAGCTCCCTGAGCTAACGCTGCTCACACCACCCGCTGCACTAGCGCTTGGACAAGAGGATGGGTATGGACACATGGGTGGGAGCATGCCTTGTGGAAAACCCACGTCTTTTAGGTGCAGTGCAGTCCCAAACGAGAGCAGGTCAACTGCAGAAGTGAGCCCTGGCGTACAACCCACGCTATGGCATGCCTGGAAACTCATAATGGATTTAGAAGTAAAATCTGGTAAGCTTCATCCTGTCGGTTTCAAAAACACTAGTCACCATCACAGGCAGGCATGGGAAGAGCTTCCCAATGATGAGAAACAAATGCAGCTGAGGTAGGATTGACATAAAATGAATAAGACACTGCTGAAAGCAAGAACAGGGCCTCAGGTCTACATTTTATTGTGGCTTAGAGAGATGTAATTGACCTCGTACAAACTCCCTTCTGGGTACACTTCTCAAAGTGGTGCAGGCTTAAGTACCTCCACTGAGAAACAAACTCATCTTTAGTTAAAACAAACATGCTTCTGAGCTTAAGTGAGGATTAATACAGTAATTTAGGAAGAAAATTCCATCTAACAGGGAAAAAAAAGATAAAAACATGGAGTCTCATAATATGCTACAGAGGTAAGTGGAAGAAATTAATTTTTTAATTTATTTATTTTTAAGATGAAATGTAACTGCAATTGACAGCCTGCCTTTTAAACAGCTGTTGAAGTATGGAAAAATTCTGATCTATCGCAGCAGACTCCTGGAGGAAGGCGATTTACACTGCTTTGAGACACAGCATTGGGAACTGGATTTTTGAAACTGCACCAGCATGTGCATGGACCATTTTTAGAAAGGTATTGAATGTTATTCTCCAGCAACACACACCCAAATCACTGCACTTCAACAGAAGTGTCTTGTGTGGGCAAGGCACAGGGCAACACTGGAGACCAGCTGAAATAAACAGAGGAGGAAAACAGCCTGCTCCACACTGAAGCACGTTCTCCAGTACAGAAACCTTACAAAAGAAAATTGGTAGAAGAGCTTATATATTCAATTCCTAACTCTTCAACTTTCTGCCCATGTGTTTTTACATGCTCACTCTATGCCTGCCTGCGAATACCGTGATTTGCAGACCCCAGGGCAAATGCAAAGCAAGCAGAGACTAGCTATATGAAGCGTTATTGCTCAGCGAAGCAGTTGTTTAAAGTGTTTTGAATTAGATATTCAAACTCTCTTCTGCCCTGAGGTTCAATAGCAGAAACCTTAAACACACACGATCCTCAGTTTCTACAAACTGTCACGACACCCAAGCTTTTACAGGTTTTTCCAGAATGGTGATTCTTTAGACAGAACACAAGGCCTATGTCCTAATCCTGTCCTAGTCACAAGGGACAAGAACCTTGCTCCTTCTTTGTCTTGCATCCTGTCAGTTCACCTACACCTACGCCAGTATTTCTGCACCAGCAATATCTTGGTAAATACACATCTGTTCTGGCATCCATGCAGAAGAGCTGCAGACTGAAGATACACCGACCTTGCAGAAGATCCAGGCTCCCACTTCGGCCTGATATGTGCAAGAGATGGTTAAGATAGAAAACAGTTGAGGTTTGATCTAGGAGCAGTTCTAGAATGACATGTTGGCAACACACTAATGAAAACAGAAACTGAACTCAGCTCTTAACCCAGAAAAGCAATCATGAAAGTTCTCCTGTCCAGGGGCTGCCGTCATGTGTGGGAAATGGTGATGCACAAATGCTTGTGGGATTCAAGATAGGCCTTGGCTTCCCAGACAATGGGGCTTCAGGCTAAGTAGATATGCATATAACTTTTTTTCTCATGGCACACACAGACTGTTAAGAGTAAACAGTCACATCAACCACTCAACACAAGCTCCAGATCTGCAGATATCTTGAACCACTCACAGGGTGAGTGTGGCTGAGACACTAAGACGCTGCTTCGCAAGATCTGGACCAAGAGTGCGAGCATTGTGGGGCAGAGCTGTGCAGGATTCAAAGGTACTGGCTCACAGTTGTTCAGATGGATGCGGTCAGAGGATGGTCCCGTGAGGGAAACCAGCTCTGCAATGCTGTCCAGTAAGTGCAAAGGGTGATGAAATAGGCCTGGGATAGAGGGTTTTGACAGAACAAGTCTACCCACGACATGCAACACTCAAGGAAGAACTGGTACACTTTGCCACACATGCGGGTCATCCCATCAGTAGAACTTGCCCAGTTTCATTCTGCAAGATACTGATAACATTTGCAAAGAAGAGCCAAGAGACATGCAAAATGCATCTGAGCGCAAGGATGGTAGTTCTTCTAGTTGGAAGAAGAAATTGGCATTGGAAATCCTTCCTCCTGCTTAGCCACAGGGGCCAGCACTTCCCAAACTTGTGCATCTCTGCAGGAAATGGGAACGTCGGCAACCTAATTCATATCCTCAACTAAATATGCCAGGTGCAATTTAAATTAAGCAAGGGCTGAAGTCAGCAGCAGCAAAAGAGAAAGTGTGTGGGGAGTTGATCTGTGGTTGGTATCTACTCTGGGAGAATGACTGTGTATCTCACTGGTATGTTCTTTTCAGTCTTACCCTTACTGTAGTTGTGTTCTTATCCATATGTTTATCAAAACAGGTGGCCAATAAACAGGCAACATTTGTAAGGAAGATTTTATTAAAAAAAGACTTAAAAAACAGGTACGAATGCAGGTATATGAGGATGTTTTTCAGGTCAGATGCAGAGCGGTCAACCTTAAGATAAGGGTAAACTGTGAATCATTTTCAGTTTCACTTAATTATTTAATCATGTAACAATTCACCCATTTACATACTTTATAGAGTTAATGTCTTTTTAATGTTGTATCCAAATCACAAGCAAAACTATTTAAATTCAGTTGCTGCTACTAACTGAACAAACTACATCACTAGCATAGGTGTTTGCTTAGGCCACCCTAAAGCGGCAAAGTAAAAATTCCCTGGGATCAGTGTTTCCTGCAGCCTCTCTCACGCAGCCGTCTGTTGTGGTTCAGCACCTGCCATCAGCAGAGATGATACAGAGATGATTCTCACTATATGCAATATGACAAGCAATTTATTTTGGATTATATTTAAGCCAACAACCAAAAAAAAGTAATCTCTCACAACTGTATGCTTTTTTTTCTGCAGGATCTGCAGTATGATGGGAGCAAAAGAAGCCTTGTAAATCCTTTCAAAAGGCAAGCTAATTAACAAGATATGGCTATGGTCAGCATGAATTTACCTGCCTACCTTCCTCACTCCTTCCACTTAAGGCATTGGCCTGTAAAATGTCTCTTTACAGCAGAGCTCCAGGCGAAAGCTGAGCTAAGCTCTGTTTAAGAGGAGAATGATGGCTCAGAAACTCTGGGACCTGAGTCAGCAAACCAGAGAACAGTCAGAGTGCTCCTAGCCAGGGCATATGCTTCCCTCCTGCCACAAAACCAAAACCAATCAAACCCGACCCTGAGCTTCATTGCTTTTGAACCACAAACTCCCAATTACTGCAATGCCAGGCTCTAATTCTCAGGTTATGTTGGAATTAACCATTAGTCACTTTCATGGGTATGTCCTAAACTGTCTTCCCCCTGCCTAAGCAGAACAACATTAAACTGCCTGCCTGCCTTGTTATTTCTGCAAGCAGAGAGTAAATGTACAACCTTCAGTAACATAAGGGTTTGAGGGGTTTTCTTCAGCATACTTGAAAATGGTCCCCTCTTAATCTCACCTGCTACAAAGCTTCTGCTTCATGCTCCCATGTCACCTATCTGCTACATAGGAGCTGGGCTTTACTGGGCTGCTTTTGGTACAGAAAACGCCTCAGAAAATTGACATACATGAGAATCTTTCAATCCTTCTAGCTACCCTAAATAACCCAGTGATTTTCTGAATTTCCTCCAGTATTGCTCTGTTACTGCCAGCAGTGACAGCAATGCTCTACTATTTGCTGTTGGGTTTTAGTTTCCTTTCATATGGAGTTATCCCAAGTAGGTCTGGAGGATCCAGAAGAGAAATCAGCTGTTCTACACAAGACACTCATTAACTTGCTGGTACCAAGTAACAGTGGTTGGATTTCAAAATACCACCCAGCAGACACAAACATAACAAGCATCCTGTGGAGCCAGACAAATAGTCCATATAGATGATCCTGTTTTTAATACTGGCAACAAGAGATAACTATTTAAGGACAGTACACGTGCCTGATTATGAGTTACAGTCCATGCCTCTCTGCTCTCTCAGCACCAACAATTGTTGGATTGGGAATGTATGAAGGCAAATCCTTACCATGTCATTTCAATATCCACATAAGTCACCTGTGAGCTCAACTAGGCCCTTTCTGACCCTTCTGATGCCACCTGCCTCTGCTGCCTCCTAGGGCAGGAAGTCCCAGGCTGCCAATACCCAATGCATGCCCTTTTCTTGTTTTAAACTGATGTCCTACAAATTTTACTGAGTGCCACCAAAGTTTTGTATTGCAGGACTTGGCGAACATCAGTGCAGATTCAGTTTATCACACACCGTTTGTGATTTTATAAGCCTCAATCTTCTCTCCCAGCTCATAAGGCAACTCCATCCCCAGATCATTTTACTTGCCCTAATTTGAACCCTTTCATGTATACTCATCATATGAAGGCCCTCATAATGAATAACATCTTATTAAAAACTGTCTCCAAGAATGATCTTATAAAATGTGGTAAAGTACATTCAATACTTTTCTCAGGGTAACCAAGCTTGCCTATAATAACCAGCTAACACGAGAAGGGAAACCTCAATTTTAGTAATTATTATCAGGCAAGAATTAAACCATAACAATATTTACCTGCAAACAAACAGCTTTCCCTAGTATAGGCCAGAGGTTGGCAGCAGCCCTCCCAAATATCCAAATGTACATCAGGCCAGCCTTATGGACTTTAGGTAGCCATACCTGTTCTCCAAGATCCAGCAGACTCACTGTCAGCGAGGTGTGGCAGCTCTCACTATTTTCTCACTATCAGGATCAGTGTTCATTGGTAAAATGACCTCTATATATGGATTCTGTACATCATAGGTGGCGTGCTTTTGTCACTCCTGATAAAAAAGGACACCCTGTCCATATAGAACTGGGCTAAAATCTTCTTGGTTTGTCCAGTCTGCTGACTAAGTGGCCCATGTGTAATGTGCAGGAGTGTGATCTTCCCTCGCACGCTGTGAGCCTGGACGTGGACAGGTATGTTCGGATGACACCCATCACACAGTGCTGCAAGGTCCCCCCACAGCCAGCAGCCTCCAGACAGTCTCAGACAATGCAGATCTTCTTGCAGTCTTTCCTGACAACATCATTGTCATCACATTACAGAAAAACAACCCCCAAAAAAACCACTTAGAAGGCTGCACAGTGTTGTAACTCAGAAACCTGTCTCTGTTTATACTTGAGAAGAAAAAATTCTACTAGAAAAAGAAACACAATCCAGCACAGGAAAGCAAAAAAACCAAACCAAACCAAAACACTTTCCTATTTTATACCTGAAATTCCTGGTGGGTGATGTGGAAGACACTCCCTTTGGTTTATGCCAGTGAATAATGAGTCACATGAAAGCACATGAATTCAGGCCAGTATGATATTGCTATCGGTTGTAATGCTTGCTGTGATAGGGAACCCAAAGGATGCAGCTGGGCTACCCACATTTTTCTTGTGGAGAAGTGGGAAGGGTGAGATTTCTATGTTTTGAAGCAGTTCCGTCTAATCATTCTTCAAGAGGGAAACAAAACATGTGCTGAGCAGCATTTTCAACCGCCATGACAAAGACCTGAATCCAGCACCAATAACAAATGAAGAGTCTTCAAAAACGTGTGTTAAGTTAGGAGAGGAATGGTTGCACAGTGGGGATGATTCATGCCTGCCAGCTGCAGTATACCTGTGGCCTCCCAGCGCTGACAACCCCACAGCTGCTGTGCCTGGCACAAGGAGCAGTTCCACCTTCTCCTCTACAGCGTGTCCATAAACCACCAATCACACCTGTTCACTCAGCACAGCAGGCAGAACACAACATCCTTTTCACTCACTCGGCTTAAGCATTAAAGACTGAACAACAATTGTAAAAACACATCCGCAGGTCCCAATACTCCGAAATCAATTCACTTATTTAAAGTGAATTTAAAGGTTGATAAATTTGAAAGTTGAGATGAATAAACCAATCAATAATGTTTATAAACAGCTCATTAAATGTACAGTGATCTCATTTACACTTAGCATCTAAGACAAGCTGCAAGGATTTTAAGGCACAAACTCTGGTAAACAGACAAATTTAACTCTTCAGCAAAGTGTCCAAGAATTTAGTTTCTGGTGACAGTTGATATGCAGTGGCACAAGCATGAATCATATTTAGAGGCAGACAGCCCAATCTTGGTCTGTCTCTTCTTCTGATTTTAGGTCTGAGATGCTATACATAGAACAACTATAAATCTGATATGACAAAAAGGTGGAATGCATTGCAGCCGTGATACTGTGGGACAGTTGCTAACTGAATTTAAAGACTTTTGTCTAGCAACATTTGCCCATGTAGCTATTCCATGGTGGTCCCAGCTGAAAGTGTATCTTTACATGAGGCAGCTCCACCAGCACATCAGCTTTGTCCCCATCTAGCTCTAAATACTGCTTCCTGTGCCAAAAACAAGACCTCAAATCCTCGTATGTTTTTTATTTCTTTTCCTACTAATAAGGGTACTGTGGACTTCAATATCAACCAGTCCTTACCATACAGGAAGAGATAAAATTATTGTTTTTTTTCCACAGTGCAAATGGAAAACTTTACGGGCAAGAAGACACTATTCCAAGGGACAGCCTCACAGTTTTCCTCTATCACAGTATACAACAGAGGACTATAAAGTCCTACTCTCCATGTGACTCTACAACCCACACCACCAACATCCATCACTACTAAATGCTACACTGTGTCTCCAAGCTCAATATTAACATGGGACCATTTATCTTTCAGTTGCTGTGGCCCTTTGGAAATGTGTGGGGAACCTGTCTCCTCACAACTTTTCCATTGCACTGAGACCACAAACACAACCTCCTCTTGGCCAGGGAACACACTCAGGACAGCCCCCAGGCTGCTTTCCCCTCCCACCCCATCACACAGCATCCCTCAGAAACAGCCAGCATGTGTGCACGATTTTTCTTGCCTCCTCCTGTGGCCACAGACCATCTCTCTGAGGCTTTTTGCATTCATCCCAGGGATAAGCAGGTTTCTCTGGTCCCTCCACCAAAGCCACCATCTCCACACCACAGCCTGTGGAGTGCAATGCTGCACAAGCTGGCAGGAGGGCCAAGGGATGTCACTGCCACAAAACCTGCCAGCCACCCCACTGCATGCGAAATCACCTCTCATTACTGAGCACGCAAAGAGTCACCAAACCCAACCAACGTTTTGACCTGGAGCTGGCATGAAGGAACTGGAGACTTGCCTGGCAGCACCTGCAGTGGAGCACAGTTGAGCCAGGCTCGCTCAGTATCTCCAAAGAGTTCCTGCTCATCAGCTCACAGAGAAGACTTGTCAGCTTTCTGCAAGTGTCATGTTGCCTCTGCCTTGCATACGGCAAAAAACACCTTGCTGCATGTGGCCACCTGCAGACAACTTACCCACCCGAAGGAGGGGACCACAAGTCAGGGCAATGCTCTTGTCCCTCACAGGGGGTGTTCGTCTCTGCCACCTAGTCAAACCAATACTAAAACAACCTGTTACTTATGTTCAGGGACTTTGTCATTTAATCCAAGTAATTTAAGTCAGCCTAGAGTTCACATAATCTGTCTTCCTCCTTCTCAGTGAGAGGGTGAGCTAATGCTTGTGTTAATTATCCAAAGCATCTTCTCATGCTCCTGCCCCCTGTCTTTCAAACAACTGTGTGGTGGCAAGTTCTGAGAGGTGCCACTATAGACAAAAATGTGCTAATTAACTAAGTGCACAAGAACTTCAACTTAGGGAGCTCTCACCTATGGATTCTCATATAAAGCCCTGCATCTGGTTGCTGGCATGAGCCACTCCACCACAGGGAACCAAGGAGACGGAGATGCTCACAAGCAAGAAGGTGTCCTGTTGTTGGGACGTGTGTAGCACTATTGCCACATGCAGCATCAAGGCTCAGCACTAACAGTAATTTTTGCACCAGTCAGTCACATCCCAACAAACTCAGCTTTCATTCATATTGTCTATCAGCCAAAACTACATCTCAGTGCTGACTTGAGCAGACACGCTTTATGAACAAGGGGCCATCTATATCTTACAGTACATGTCAAGCTAGAATCAAATTTGAAATTCCTCAAATGACGTATAGATTTGAAAGTCACCTTCCCGCAACCCTGAGACAGTAGATCAAGTCCAGCACAAACTGCGAAGGCTGCACCTTTCTGTGGAGATCCATAAATATGTTACCTTTAAAACCTTTTTGTCTGATGTATTATTGGATACCAGCGCATTAAGAAATAGCAAAATAAGATGTGTCTTTGTCAGTCACCATGTGAGCACACAGACATAAACAGATAGCAGTGCATCTTTCACCACTAACCAAATTCTGGGAAAAAGCAATACAAGAACATAATATCCTGAAAGGAACACAGCAGCACTGCCAATGAAGCAATGTGTCTTCAATGTCATTCATGTGTGTTCCTCTGCAGAAGGCCACTCCTAGGCAGGAAACTATGTGGCACGTATAGAACTAAAACTGAATCACATGTTCTGAGTAACAAAAGAATGGCTTTCATATTCACTTTCATTATCGGGAGAGCAAAATAATCTGCAGCACAATGTCCTCCTCAAACCATACCGCCAAAGCGCTGCAGAGGGAACATTCTTTGTGAGGTTATTCCCATCCACATCTTGCTTCCCCAGGAAGCCAAGCCAGTATTTCAAGCTCTCCCCACCCCCAGTGCCCATGAATTTGTAATTAAACACTCAGCCACAAGACAGCCCCATGCAGCAGTGACTGAGCAAATACACAGCTAAAAGCAGATCCAAATATCGTCTTGGAAGAACTGCAAACCAGAAAATATACAACTCATTTACACCTGTCCCCCTTTTCCCTCACTCCATGCGTAATCAAGAACGGAGCTGCTGAATTTGAACAAGATTTAGTTTCTGGTTTTCTGGGTCAGAGCAAAACTTAAAAGTCCCTTCTGCAGCCAGTGTAACTTACCTACAAAGCCTAAAAATACTGGGTTTTACTGATAAATATAATATTTTACTGATGTTAAATCTTGATAAATATTTTTAGAGAAGGGTGTTATAGCACAAGTTCTCTCCCTGGCTTGTTCTCGGATACGGTGAAGCTCTTTTCCCCCTACCTTACTTAATTTGGAGGAACTACTTATTTTTACTGTTTCTGTCACCAAGGATGCATGCGCTTTGCCCAGGGCTAACCAGCCTTAATTTCCATCTGCTCCTATTCCTCAGAGCAACAGGTCCAGTGCCAAAAAAACAAGCAATGGGAATTGTTATGTTACAAGGTAACAGTACACTTTAGGATTAAAGACCTCTGCAAATACTTTCCCTCCTACTACTTTTGATTTCTTAATTTTCCAAAGCTATGTAATCACCATATAAGGAAATACTAACTTACTCTTTGCTTCTGTCTGCTGTAGAGGAATGACTTGGCCCCCCCCTTACAATACAATCGCAAAAGCAAGCACAGAAGTTACAACTGAATTTCTGCTGACGTATTTGTTGCTAATTATTAATCTATGTTTCCCGCTTTGTTTCTGACCATGTACATCCAGAAGCAAAGTGCCACCAAGAAAATGAACAAAAAGAATGCGGCGTCCTGCTGTTATCCCACAGTGAATTTTCAAAAGCAGAAAGTGTAAGCTAAGCAAGTATTTCCTTAAGTAAATATTTCATTTTCCATTCCCTGTTTCTAAATGCCATTACATATCTTATATATACGTACTTACACACAGGGCATATCCCACGTTGTGCCATTAAGCAATACCTTAAATAAAAGGCTAAGAAATTAGATAGCACTGTACTTAGAAATATTGTACATTTCCCTACACAAAAACAGCAGCTCCACGTTGAGAGAGGCTGTCACCAAGGTGGAAGGAAGATCTCTGCAATCTTTTCTGCTGGGAAACACCTTGTTGAGAAAAACATGCTCTGATCTTCAAAGAGTACGAAAGTACAGAGTACAAAACACTGCCACAGCTTACCCCTACTAGTACTCAATTGCCAGTATGAAATACAAGCTTGTAAACAGGATAACAACTTTTCCAACGTAGTAAAAGGGTATCTGCTTCACCAGAAAAAAATGGAAAGAAGGGAGAGAAGTATCAGGCAAGTGATACTAAGACAATGTTTGTGGAAGAGAAACTTTAAGTACTAAAATGTTGAATGGAGTGTGTGAATTATTATTTAAAGCTGTGATTTAAGAAGTAGACTATATTTATGTGTACAACTGAATATTACCATTCAAATGTTTATTTTTGCTATCCACTATTTATTTTACAGCACATTTAGAATTGGCAAAAGGAAAAAAAAATATTACAGTTACCCTAGTTATTTGAGGATATGAACAGATTTCAGTATGCTGCTTACCTGCTGCCATCACACTGAAAGCTGACTGCTATTAAAATAGGACATTACTATGAATGAGAAAAGGCTAGTTAGGTCACACATCAAAATAAAGTTCTTAAAGGGTGAAAGCCAGCATTAGTTCCCTTCTAAGTATAGCTAAAATTCATAATATGATAGCTCAGGCACATGAGCCTATAAAGACACACAGGTAAGTGCTATTTTCATGAGCAGCTGTGAAGTAGGACATGCTCTATAAGGGCCAATTTTAAGAAAGGTAAATGGTGCTTACATAACAAAACTCCTATGGAAAGTTCTTCAGTTTGCATCACCTCTACTCCCACCAAAATTAGGAAAGGAAATGGTAAACATGGAAAGATCTAAACTGCAGGTCAAGCCTTACTGGGCACCACGCACCTCACAAATCGATGTGCAGATTCACGGCACGTTATTCACTGTGAAGTACACTCATGGCTGACAGCATAAAAAATAACTGGATGACTGTAAACTTTATGCTTAACTGAAGTCCTGTAGCTGCAGCATAAAACCTGCCAACTTCATATGCATCTCTCTGTATCTGTTCAAGTAAAATTAGCTCTCAACTAGTTTTAAGAGAACTGTTGTATTTTTCTCTTGGTGCATAAATCACACGGCAACAGTTGATTTAGAATAACAACAAGGCAGCTATGATTATTGCTGACATTTGTAGTGGGTGGTGGTTTTTTTTCGAAATGGGGTCTCACCATGCTGCAGAGTATCACAGCCAGGTCACCAGCCGCCACCTGATATTGCATCTCAGATACCAGAACACGTTATTGAGAAACAGAAAAGGTTAACTTAGTAGTGGACATTGCAACTAGAAAAAGCAGACTGCAGAACTTCACAGGTATTCAGCACTTAATTTGCCTTAGGAAGTTCATGGAGGACTTGCAGAAGCAGCAGAAGACTTTCGAAGTGTACTCAGAGTAGTTGCAGCAGGGAATCCCTGAGCCGCAAGAGATGGGAATATGCCCCTCCATGATCTAGTCAGCTCCCGGGTACAGGGGAAGGAGTAGCATAAAAAGCAGTCAAAACAATGTTTTTAGCTAGTAGCAGTGTTAACAGCAGGATTTCTTGTTTCATAACTAATGGGATTTGTGTTTCAGGCAGGAGGTGGCCTTTCACACGAGAGCTATAAAGATGCATCAGTATCTTCAAGGCCAAAGCCAGCAGCTAGTCCTGACTGACCACCCTCTCAGCAAGGTGCCTCCCACCATCGTCTCCCCATGAGCTCAGAGGGACCTGCGAATGCACGGCTCTTCATGGCGTTTACGTCTCTACTGAGATCTCTAGGCAGCCGATCTTGCTGCAGGACAGCCACATAAACCCTGACTCCCCACACATGGTGACCTCCAGTTGCTCTGATAGTGCTCACTTACAGCAGTGTGTTTTGGAGGTAGGCAGCTTTTAGCTTGTATTGGAATAAACACAGCTGTGCATGCGAATGTGAGTCATACACCGTGCCTCTTGAAACATTCTGCATGTGGCTGCTTGTGGGAACAGCGGTTCCAGCTAAGGGGCCTTGGACAGGTTATACAGAAGTATGGTTTTTATGAGTGTAAGGGGTAATCTCAGATACCAGATACTAGCCCAGGCCAGTGAGAATGGTATCTCGGGTCAAAAAAACACCCCTATATGTATGATGTGTGAATGTTGGGCCTGGGCATGTGAATGAGCGGGTCGGAACGCCGCCTACAAGACATGCATGGGAACATGACTGAAAAGTCACAACATGAGTGTGGTGTGTTTAGAATAACATTTTTTGGAAAAACCGTCTAACCTCTTGGCCCAGCCCTGTATCTGTAAACATATAAACTGAGAACTGTTAATAAAGGGGAGCTCAGCTCTGCCTGGCTCTGCTCTCGCTGCTAACAAGAGCTCTGTGCCTGTGCGACTCTGCCTGCGTCCCGGTGTGCGTTGTTTCCAGTCGCTGCAGCTGCTATGCCCCAAAGAGCTACAGACCTTCCCAAAAGTGCCAATTAGCAAGTATGGTTATGGATACAAGATGGAACACAGGAGGTTCCACTTAAATATGAGAAGAAACTTCTTCACAGTGAGGGTGCCAGAGCCTGGAACAGGCTGCCCAGGGGAGTTGTGGAGTCTCCTTCTCTGGAGACATTCAAAACCCGCCTGGACACCTTCCTGTGTAACCTCATCTGGGTGTTCCTGCTCCAGCAGGGGGATTGGACTGGATGATCTTTCGAGGTCCCTGCCAATCCCTGACATTCTGTGATTCTGTGGAGGCAAAACCTGAAGAGACCTAACATTTGGCAGCAGCTATTTGCTGGGAAAACAAGAGCATTAAAGATAAATACATAAAAAAGGCAGCTTTAAGAAATTCCACTTTGATTTATTGACTTGCAGAAATGAACAGCAGGAGAAAGAACACAACTGTTGGGAGAACATTTGGTTCTCAGTAGCACACTTCTTGCTGATGCAAGGTGGGATGGAACAACAGAAATCGCTTCCTGTACTCTCTAGACCTGTGAAGACATCAGCCAACCCCTTCCAGAGCCTGCCAGATTAGTAGGTATTTACATTGCTGCAATAACAGAAGAGCATTCAAAAGCAACAATGAAGATAACTCACTTTAAAAAAAAAAAAACTAAATCTCTAGGAATCACAGCTACTCTATGCATATGAATATCATCTGTAAATATAAATTTCATTTTATTGAAAAGTGTTGATAAACACTGCAAGTTAATGTTGACTCATCATGGAAAGAGGCCACAACTACTGTCTAAAGATGTAATTTCTCCATGTGAACACTTTTCAAGGCCTTAGTAACAGTAAAAAGAAATACTGCAAACTGAGTTTCGGAGTTAATTAGAAATTATACGTTAATCAGTTTGCCTGTTTCTGAAGGAAGGACAAAGTAAAATCAGAGTGATAGCAAGTAGCACAAAGATACTTGGACGCTCCTTCAGAAACTGTGTTAGTTTCACCCATTCATCCTGCAGAGTGAAGTACTGTAGAAAACCATGTTCCACAAGCCACTGTGCTCGTCCCTGTTGTCATTCTCCAGGAGGATGACAGATGCTTGAGCTTCTTCCTCTGCAGCACGGGGAAGCGCTACTCTTACAAACACAAACTGCTGCTCTTACAAACGCGAACTGCTGCCAATAGCATCTCAGAGTGAGATTTCAGAATAACACCAAACCACAGTTTTTCAGAACAAAACAAGAGAGTTTCCACAAGAACAAAAGTTTTGCCCCATGCAACCACTGGTGACCACTGGTGTCTTCCTCTTCAGTGCCCAGACTTTCAATAGCAACAAAAATTAACTTTTAACATTCAAACCACAACACTCATATCCTGTTTGCAGGATACTATGAAGGAATTACTTTTTCCTTTTTTTTTTTTTTTTCAGCTTCTGGTGTCAAGGTAAGTGGCTTCTAATCACCATCAGGTGGAATCTACACAGTTTACTCCCAAATTTGCCAAAATCCATCAGTGGACATGGCAATGCATACCTCTATGGAGCAGCCACTAAAGGGAGTGGAGGGGAACAGAGATCAGACTTTTCAGTCTCCCTCACGGCCAGATGTGTTTTGCACCAGCTCAAAGTCGCAGCATGGGTGGAAATTTGCATTGGTTAGACGTAGGAGGAATAAATAACAGGAATAAAAGAGAACCAATTCTCCCAATGAAGTGTCTTAATTATTTCCTGCCAACTCTCTCACACCAACCTCTAATCCTAGACGAGACTAATCACTAATTTTATTGATTTATTGCCTTTATTCTTTATGTCCTAACCAGTGCATTCTTGACCTTACCCAATCTGCTGATTAAATTAAGGTTATTTATGTATATTATAAAATGAGAGTGTATCTATGGCATTGACTTGTGGCAGACTTATGCTAGTTTTAGAAAACTTTCTTCAGACAATTTCTGACTCTATATATGGGTTTAATCAGGCAAATACTTCTGCTCTTGGCAAGACTGTAGTCCCTGCCCCTACACCACAGGTACTGCATTAGACTGCCTAACACTCCCAACCAACACAATTCAAAATAAAACAGGATAGGGAGACATGGTGCAAACCAAGGGGCATCCCATTTTTGCCAGGAAAATTTTCTACGTAAATATGGAGACTCCTCAGCTAATGAGGGGCAGATTTCAAGGCACCATGAATCAAGGAGGCATGAATCCACTAGAGGAGCTGCATCCTATATAGGAAGCGATCTTAGGAGAGTTCAGGTAGTAACATGCTAGGTGTGCGTGCTACACCTTTACACTCCTAAAACACTCTGAATTTTGACTCAAATACCTACAGGATCTGTAAGCCTCCCTTGGTTTTAGGGGGGAGGTTTCACAGTAAATGGTAAAGGGACATTGAAAGCGGTCATCACCAAGACCAGCCTTCCCAGCCGGTTGCTGCCATGCAGCTTGCCAGTGGTCTGCACCACTATTAGTTTGCACTACTTTGCCTTTGCTCCTGCAGGATAGTAATATCCCACAGAAGGCCCATTGAGAGAGCAAAAACAGCAGCAAAAAATAAAAAGACAAACCCACAAGGAGACACTGCTAATTTAGTAGTCAAGTAATTCAGTCCCCTGACCAGCCTGCAGCGCTGGGATGCACTGAAGGCATCACGCACGGTGCTGATGGTGCCCCGTACGCCCCAAAACCACAGCGTGAGCTGCCATGTCCTGCCCTCCTGCCCAGGCATTTCTTTTAGCTTAAGGCAGCAGGTACTGCGAGCTGATAAACTAAAAGCTAACAGCAAGCACCAAGGTATAATTCCCACGTATTTCACAGAGTGTCGTGGGGAATATTAATAATAGGTAGGTACAGGATGCACAAACGCCCAACTTTCCCAGGCACTAGCGGTAAAAATATGCAAGCAGTGACTCGTGCCAACTGATAAGCAGCTGTTGCAGGAAATTCACAATAGAGTCGAGCCCATGTTCAGAGCAGTCGCTGTGCACACACTCCGCTGGGATCAGAGCTCCCACGTGAGCCATGTGGCTGACCTTGTATCGGCCTGTTTCTTGGTGTGCAACCGGCTCTGAAAATGCCTGAACTGTCCCAAAAAATTCACTGGTTGGTTTAACTCCATTAAATGAGGCCAAAACTTTTGGCAAAATTTCGCTCAGCTGGAGAGAAGAAGTCCTCAAACTTGCAAACGCTAACTTTGTGACTCATTTCCTAAGCTTGGTCAGCCCCCCTGGGCAAAGCATTCAAAGTGCTGACCAACAAACCCAGGTGCAGATGCCGCCGGTATTTTGCAAGGTGTGACCATTTTCCACCAAATAGTCTGATTCTCAATACTTACAAAAGACACAGGATATGTATAAACATATATCTATTTACTGATCAGACTGTAAAATATGAGTTTTTCAGCTCAGTTTCAACTACTGAGGGCAAAACTGGGTAAGGCAGTGTAAAAAACGGTGGTAATATTAATCTTATTTACTGCAAAATGGCAAATAATCGGCAGACAGGTAAAAGGACCACAAATCTTATTTCCAAGCATTGTGGCTACTGCTTCAGGAAATGGTATGCTCCTCTCAGTTCAAACTAATTCAACCAGGATCTAATCAGGAGAGTTTCCTAAAAATCCCTGCAGAGAGCACCGGCCGAAGTTTTCTTTGGAATAATCCAACTTTTTCCTACAGAGGCTTCACTTCTGCAGGAGGCACCATATCAGCGAGACACAGCTGTACAAATCAAGCTTCCTTTTGCCCCTGGTCAAAGCACTGGCATTTAAAAATTGTTCCTGTCAACAAGTTCTTCCTCTCTTACTCACAGAAATATACTTGACTTCAAGCACACTCAGCCCAGTGGTTACAGCATAATGCAAAACAGTTATTACCCAATTTTCTGTAACTTTTATATTATAGCATGTATGTATTTCCATTTATCTTTGGTAGACCACAACCTTTTCATTGGCACTGCTAGCTCTCTTTATGGTCATCCATCACTCTAAACTGGGAGGAGGGATTGAGGTTTCTGTTTGTTTGTTTAGTACCACAGCGTTATACAAATAGCAATGATTCTTAATAAGCACCCCTAGGGAACCAGTATTCCAGAAATATTCCCCTACAATGGTTGTAGTGCAAATAATGTACTGGTGGAGGAGATCATGAAAAGAAACAGAGCGGAAAGGGTGTGGGGGCATTTATTTTAATTACTTTTTTTTTTTAAAAAAACTTAAAAAGGGGGAGGAGAAAAAGTAAAACATAATAGCTTTGTTACCCTCTTCCAACACAAGACAGGCAGAGAAAACAGAAGAGATGAAAACTGAAGCGTCCTTTCTCCATATATTTTTAACTTGGATATGCTGTGCATATTTACAGACAACCCCAACTGCATTTTCTTTAACCAGAATGTATTTCCTAACTTTTTCTATTAAAACTGTCACTCCTTATTCACTTCAGAAGGAGAGCTGAACACTTCAATAAATGTACAGTAATCTGACCACATAATATATTGTGGCCCTAACCTCAGTATCCATTTCAAAACAAACTGGTAAGGTTAGAGATTGTTTTATTCCACGTTTAATTAGGCAAAATCCTAGTCATTTAAAAGAAACACAGTCTCTTCTCATGACGACAAATGAAGGAACTGCACCATTGACTAAACCACACCACCAATTAGTTTAACAGTTTAGCAAAAAGAGACGCCTTGTAAATGGTAAGAAGCCTGATTTTATTATCGGCATGAAGGACAAATTTCAGCTTGGCTGCGAATTGTGGCAGAAACACATTAAAGGGGAGAGCCAGAGCAGCTGGGGGTAAGAAACGGGGCAGGTACCCGCAGTTCCTAGGTCTGGAACCAGCTCTCTGCTCAGCAGCCTGTGGAACTGCCGCAAACAGCAGCTGAGGCTGCAGCCACAGGCTGTGCTTGGATGGGACCTGCTCTTCCAGCCAGAGCCTAATCTTTGTATTTTCACTTATCTCCTGCTTCCAACAAGAGGGCCTTCATCCAACCACAAAGATTCCCTGTGGCAGAAAGATAAGAGTTTCACATTCAAGCAGTAACTGTTTTTTACATAGTCCTCTAGCTTTGCTACTCAGTCAAAGCAGAGCAACTCTGTAAGAAGCTGCTGTGTAAAGCCAGTGCTCCCAATGCGCCTGCCACCTGTTCCCACAGCTGTACTTCATACCACTGCCTGTGAGAACAGAGCTGTGACAGAGCATCAGCATTTTATAAATGTTAAATTACAAACGTAAAAAGGCACAGAAATCCAGACCATTTCACAGCAATGCCCCTTTCAATCACTTAGAGAATGCAAGTAAATGTTATCCAATTTGGTGTCTTCACTTGAAAGAAATGCGATTTTTTTTTCTGCATTTGAGTATCTAATCCAGCCTACATCACACGACAATTTCTGTGTCATTAAGAAACTTAATATCAAGCAACTTAATAAAAATAGGCAAAGAACAATAGTCAACAGAGAAATAACTACTCATTCCAATAGCATTAATCTGTGGATAAACTCTCTCAATTTTATTTAAATTAATGAATAATCCAATCTGTTAACTAGCAGACATCTGAACAAAACGAGCCAAGAATATGGACCCTGCAAACGGGGAAATTAAGCTTGTTCAGCTAAACATTCTGACCATTCTATTTCTGCTTAACTGGCTTTAAGGATTAAAACATTTTTGCATTAAAATACATTCCCCAGGTCAAGAACTTCAATTAAAGGATTTTATTTTTCCCAAACCTGCTTGTATTGTTACAAAAACAAGGTGCATTTGTATTTTAAATCTTTGTTATATAGACACACATAACATTACACATATTAATTAGCTTTTACTCAATAGATGTCAAGTTTGATAGACTGCAAGCCAAGGTCTATTCCTTCTGTTGATTATCTGCCTTTTATTTACTTTTTTTTTTTTTTTTTTTTTTTTAAATATTCTTATCTCATGCAGCCAGCACAAGTCATGGAAAGATTCTGTCACTTCAGCATCTTGATACTGGCTGCCTATTTGCAATTAAAAAATTCATAATTCTCTGTCCTATGAATGTAATTAAGTTGACCTTAAAACCTTTCTGATAATCAGTCTCAAATCGCTAATTTTAATTTCTTATTTGTATTACATATGAAAGCTAAAGGACACAGCACAAAATACATAGTGGAAATACACCTTTGCACCTTTGCATATCTAAGACAAATAAGTTTTCCTCAGAGGTGCCTGCATGGTACTTTTTCTACTTAACCTACTACATGTACATAATTAGAAAGTTTCTTACACTTGATAGCAACTTTTTTTCCCAATTAAAAAAACAAACAAAGAAACAAGTGTATTTGTCATTATCTTAGGTTCCTTTCCAGGAGAATCCCTTCTATTTTCTGGTAGGCAGGTCTTGCTAACAGGAAAATGTAGGAGCACAAACCTCACCATCCCACAGGCAGACATGCTTTGGCATGAATGGCTATGAACGTGGACCTTCATTTCTTCTAGTGTCTTAACAGGTTTATGAACATTGACTCAGAAAGGAACTCCAGATACTATGTCTCCATTCACATCTGCCCTTCTATTTCTTTCAGGGGAATGTAGTGTTACTGAATTTCTATAGAATCGCCAGTGTTCACCAGGCTTTCACTCTCATGTAGATGAGAGTATGGCACAACGTATTCTTATTTAATGAAGCTTATTTGTTGTGCTTGATATCTTTATATATAGAAGGATGACGTATTTTTTCTTTATGACGCTTAATTTTGATAGTTCCTTCAAGATATTGGCACTTGATACCCTTATTTATCCACTGCTAACCCTTGGCCAGGAATCTGTATTCTGAGCCAATAATTTTAGCTTACTTCTCAATATTTCAGTTGTCCCTATTCCTTCATCAGAATCCTCCTCAGGGGTCATGTATGCAGGATGGCAGAAATGCATCTTTAAAGGTGAGTAAATGAACATTCAGCCCTGCAGGACTTCAGCTCTTCTGAAATGGAAGATGAGGAAATGAAAAGGAGAAAAATGCGAACATTTGCAGCGCTGAGGATGTTCATCCCGTACCACAGCCCTTCAGACATGGAACACCCATCTATCCTCAACGCGGATATGTGGCAAACAAGCAGTGAAAGGTCCTTTTGTCATCACTACTGAGTGCTTTTATGCTGAATACTGTTTACCATCATTCTTATAATTTTTGCACCTAAAACAAGTTTTCCTTAGCACTATCCACACTGCCATCTAGTGCGAAGAGCTGCTTTTCAAAAAAAGAAGAAAGATGAGACTGCTAGTTTTAAGGGAGAAGGTTGTCAGTGTGTTTCTCCCATAAACAGCAGCAAAAGGAGATAATGAATTGTGGAATTATCTTCTCCTTCCTTTTCCACGGCCAACACAGGTATCTCCTATTGTTGTAACTGCAGATCACAGTACCCAAAGATCTGAGGTGAGGGGTGGGAAGAAAGAGTTGTTCACAAACAGAAATGAAAGTTTATTGTTAAATCTGGCATTCGGAATAGAAGAAGTGTTTCTGCTCCCTTTTTAATAAGCACATCAATTGTACAGAAACCAGGGTGTGTCTGGGAACCTGATGAAATGCATCCAGCAAGTGTCAGCCCATGGGGAAAACATGCAGCCTCACCCCAAGAGGGTGGCAGATGTTATGACAAAATTATTATTTGCGTGTTACACTAATCATTACACTACGTCTGAAGCCAAAGCACTGCCGGCTGTGGTCGCTGTCAGAAGTAAACTGCACAGGATGAGGGTTATGCAGCTGCTACATGGAAAAACTCAACACCAGGGCTTGGCCGTGGCTGCTTCCCACGGTGGTTCCTGAGCCAGCGCTGCCAAGGGGACAGAGCAACAGGAATGAGCAGCCAAGGCAGCGAGCAGGACCTTGGGCCAGTTTCTGTCCCAGCTACCTGCCAAGGACGAGGCAGAGCTGCGGGACGTGGTGCTGGTCACTCAGCCCCCTGCCCACTGGGTCATCCTGGGATGCTGAGGGGTCCACAGGGGCTTATTTGGCCTTCTGGTCAGCAGGATGAGTAGGGAAATCATATTGACAACTTGGTATTGAGTCTGGCCGTTTCAAGCACCACTGTCTAACACCCCCAAAAAAGTGTGTGTATGGGCTCTTATCGTAACAAAAGGATTTTCATGTCTCTAACATTTAGCATCCCAGTTACATGGGTAAGAGTGGAGGCCTGGCTCTGCCAAAGTCGGGGAAGATGCAGCAGGTCCCAAGAGCAGGAGTCAAAACTTCCAGTAAATGCTGTAGCTCACCCACTGCAGGAGTCTGCCTGCTTCCCCCCACCAGCTCATAAAGGAAAAATAATGAAACCCATCACTTCGATTAACTGCCCAAGTTACATGATGTTAATATTCCATGAGGTTTGCAGTTCATTTGGGGTATAGCAATTCCTCCACAGGACACCTGGAAGCACACAGTTTTTAGCAGTTTTAAGTTTTTCTACATGAAAAACAGAAAGTTTGTGCATTAAGTATAAAACCCTCTTGCAGTAAGACATCTGAAAAAGATACTTATAACAGTGAAAAAAATCCTTACATCAGCATTCTGCTCACTGTCATTTTTGTTGTTTATTACACCCTGGATTGGTAATGAAAATTATAGCAGAAGTCTTGGTGTCCAAGCACATCTGTGAGAGGAACCAGAGTGGCTTTCCTGCTAGGAAAAGATGACTCTCCTCAGAACCAGCCTTCCATATGAGTTTCCTTTTGACCTTGGGGCCAGAGACCTCAAGAGCAGCAAACCAGTGATGTTCACTCTCTCAACAGCAGCCCAGAAGAGAATGGAAGGTTCTTCGGTTTTGTTATAAAGAAACAGGTTCTACTAATTTGGAAGAAACATACAGGTCTGGAGCTTAAAGCTTTTTAAAACAACAAATACTTTGCTACTGACATTGTCTGAAGGAGACTTTGCATTCTTATCAATTGCTAGAGGTTTTCTGTGTTGTGTCCTAAAAATCCTTGGAAGAAAAAAAAGCCCACAAGCCCATGTATGTTTCCACACCATGGGAAGTTGTTTCCTGCACCACTTAGCTCACCCATACCACTAAACAGCCTTGAGAGGCTAGATCAGCCACCAGCAGACATATCCCAGTCTGACACCTTTCTTTCAAGTGGAATTAGAATGCTTTTTTTGCTTGGTGATAGGAAAGAGTTCAGGGGAGTGGACAGCAATGCAGAGGAAAGTAATCTGGTGCACAGCACAGTACAGCTGCCTGGTAAGTCCAGCCACCTCACTGCAGGCGCACAAGGCAGCAGTCACTTCTGCCTACCCTTCTGCTGTCCTTCAGCATCTTAAAAAAACAACAACTGAAAAAATATTCACCTTTTCCAACTTAGCAAAAAGTCATGGGGGAGAAGTCTAATGGCTCAGTCTGGAAGACACTGTGGCAAGTAAGATGACAGTGTCAGCCTCCCAAAAGTGGCCACCACCTGTTGTGCCAGCTCCAGAGGCCATGGTGGTCATCTCTTACAGCCTCTCTCAAAGCCACAGTGGACAGCTGGTACCGTGAATTTAGGAGGTATCGCCTTGACCTGCAGCTCTCCTGTGCCATAGCTGGGTCCAGGCTAGCTGCAGCCCATCAGTGGCCACAACCCAGAGAGACAGCACTCAAGTACCAAACACACTCCTTTACCCTGCCAACAACTCCTGCTGTAAAGGTGATCAGCTATAAAGCTTGGAGGGAGGGAGAGGACCTGGCAACACCTTGGCCAGCTCACCAACACTGGCAATTCATGTGTCACCATCTGAAGGCAGAGCTGATGAGCAGTGACACTGATGATATCATGGCAATCAAGAGACCAAACCTGAGTGGCAAGGAAGGAGAAGAATTTCACTGGCAGAGATTGTTTCCTCCTCTCTCACACTAAAACAATGACTATCAAATGCTATGAAAAAAGAAGCAAGTCTTTGTTAAATATGTAAAACCCCTCATCTCTGCTAACATATGCACAAACAGAACAGGATCTCCTTGATTCCTGCTCTCCTCCCCCTGTTCAGGGCTAGAAATACTCAAGAGACTTCAAAATGGAAGACAAAAGAAATAAATTTAAAAGTTCCAGGGTCATATTTTTACCAGTTTAACAACAAGCCTCTGGCAATAGCAAGGAAAACCAGGTATTTTTCACAGTATTCAGCTATCAACACAAGATTGGGCAGGAGAAATTCTGTACAATAAATACCAGCACCCTGCCCCATTTTAAAGTTTTCTTATTTGTTTGGGGTTTTTAACTGGTGTAATCAGAGAAAATTGAAACTTCCATTAATAAAAATGTATATTAAATATGTGGCTTGAAAAATAAGAACAGGGAACAAATGTTTCTGAAGTTTGTGAAAACTAGGGGACCTCAGGCAAGATAAAAAAAGAAAGTAAAAGTGAGGTGCATTCATACAACGTAAGTAACCCATGAAACTCCTTGCCACAGGATGCTGACTGTGCTAGAAGTCTACACGTATTTAAAAACTCTGGATGGAAGAAAATCACTATATATTTGTCCACCAAATGCTATTGAAACAAAGAAATAACCTGTGGCTGGAGAAAGCTCTGGGCCACAAATTGTCGGAGGTTGGTGGTATATTCTGGGAATGCATTATGTGCCTACCCTGTTCTCACATTCCTTGGGCACTTTTCTCTAGTCACCACCTAAGAACTACCTGAACCTTGTGGACCTTGATCGAATTCAATACAGCCACACCTCCATAAATAAATAAAGTGACAGAGGAAAAGCAGCAATTCAGATTGTTTCTTCCACTAGTAGCAGCATTAACATAAGTGGCTGGAAGTGACAGTGTCAATTTTAAGTGTTTAACCCCATCTCTTTACAGACAAATGTGTGCTAAACTCCGCAACTGTAGAAAGAGTCTAGGTATGGTGTAGCAAACTTAAAGCTTTCCAGACAGCTGGCTTTCTGGTTTTCTTTTTTAAAATAAACACTTAGCATTTCCAAGTGATTTGGAACGACATTTCAAAGGAGGCACAAGCTCTGTGTGCTATCTCCACAGACACATGCCAAAACTTATCCAGAATTGCTAACTAAATTTCAAAGGCATGGAAATATTTGACTGGCTCTCCGTTCAGGTTGTGCGAGAGTGCCCACAGACAGAACTTGTTTGTGAGGGTGTTGTCTACAAATAAGGCATTTTGCTAAGGAATGCCTAATGTAAGCTACACATTTCTTGAGAGAAACCTAGCAAATCTAGGGATTATTACCAACTAGGAAAAAAGAAGGTCCTTTTCACACCGGTAGCATGCTGTGCTGAAAATGTGTTCTTCTCAGATGGAGAGGAAAATCTGCTCACCTTTCTAATTAGCATGATTTATTTATATACACAGCATGTTATGAAAAACAGTGTTTGCAAAGGAGGCCATCCTGTTGAACAGAGAGAGAGAGAGAACAACCTTCAGGGCATACTCATGCATTTACAGAGATATTATCTGATAGCTGAGTCCTAAAGCAGCCTGGCTCTTGAGAAAAACAGAGGTGCTTGCTGCCAAACTGCTACGGCTGTTCTCCCTCACAACTGTCACAGAAACTCCTGGGAACCTCTGGAGATTGCTTTGTTTTTTCTTGGCTTTTCCTCCTCACTTCAAGTTGTATATCTTGATGATTACTCCACACAGCACCACCTTCTCTCTTGAGCCACCTACTACATGTCCCAGAACTTGCAGAGCCCTAAAAGTAAAGCTGAGCCTCTGGAACAGTTTTTTGCCCAAAACATTAAAACACTGAAAAAGCAAATACTTTTAATGTATTTCTTAAAAGACACTTCATGCCGGTTTAACAGGAATAAAGCATGAATCCCAAACTGCATCACCTTCGATACGCTGAAACCCTCTGGCCTCACAACCAAAGCTGGCTGGGTTAGGGAGCTGCTGCAGCACGCTGACCCATGGTGGTCGTCATCATGCACAGTCCTCCCTGGAGACTTGTCACAAGCCCTTGGGGACATAGGGCTGCTTGTTTCCCAGCTGTTTAGCTGCCCGCAGTTCAGCTCTGTAGGCAGAGGGGCATCAGGCAGCAGACAGTGGGTGATCCTCATCCTGACATCAGTTGTGTCCTTGTCACAAATGCCACGGGCAAATATCTGGTTTCCAGTAACTGCACTTACTGTACAAGCATATGAAACCCAACTACTCACCATTCTGCACAGCTTGCCCTTCGTGGTTTCTGTACTAGGAGACAGGGAGGCTAGCAGGAGACTTCGATTTATAAGCCACATCCAAATCCTCAGAATAATTATCTTGCATATTATATTGATGCCAATGCATAACAATTTGTGTAGTATTAACACTGTGCAATACTAACTGTTTTATTTTTTTTTTTAACAATCAAATGCAGTCTAGGTTAGTAGTCTAGATTAAGAACAATCCTATTTCCACATGGCATCAGGGCATCTGACAGCTAATAGATCGGTTCACATGGAATATCTTTCTTGGGAGCTGTACTTCTTCCTTAGACTCGTTCGTTCAGCACATTTTGGGAACAGTGATCAGGGACACTCCACTCAGTAAAACAGACACTGCTGAGAGGTGTAGGAAACACTTGGGTGACAAAAGGGAGGGTGTGTGGAGCACCCCTGGGGTAACACTGCATTGAGAGGATGCTGCTGAGCACAAGGGTATAGGCTGTGTCACACCACATCCAAAGGAGGCCGTGTGTCCATGGAGCAACCATGAATTGCTACGTTCATAATGACACGGTGCTTAACAGAAAGTACTGCACAGAGAAAAGAAAAACCCACACTTCCTCTCCTTGGGTTTCCAGAATTACTCTGCAGGCGAGCACTGAAGGGACTTAAGGATGACACAGCATTCAAAGTGCCTACCAGTGAATGGCTGTCATGCTCATTCGAGTCATGCCCTTGTCTGGAGCTCTGAAGACACCAAGAATTAGGAGGGGAACTGAAGCAGCACGATGGCACCAGCTTTGCAGAGCTACTGTGCCAGAGAGGGCTTTGTGTAACTCCAGGGATGGGGTCCAGCCCACTCAGGCACTCCTGGGCTGAGCGGAGGTACCATAGCACACCTCTGACTTCCTTCTGCTTCCCAGCTGTAGCCTCACTGGTGCATAAATGAATGCCAAGGCGCACACCCTTTCCCTCTTCCCCAAGAACATTTTAGCAGTGTTGATATGGATGGCTCAGAAGCCCTGGGAACTGTCCCACTATATATCAACCGCCTTTAATGCTTTCAGCGTGAAGTGAACCACAGTTCTGAAACCCTACAGCCAACTTTCAAAACTTGTGACTATCTTGGAAGCAAGTTGTGTTTTTACGCATATATATCAGGAGACAATAGAAAGACCGACAGAATTAATCAAGAAGCCAATATAGACACTTTTAACCTTCTCATTACTCAAAACCTGGACATACAATTACATGCAAAGCCTAATATAAAAAAAAGTAAGGTAGAAGGAGATTTCTCTGATATATGTCATTGCTGTAATCTAAAACCTAGAACAGCACCATGAGGATCATTTTCTTTTTTAAGGACAAAATCTGCAGCAAACACAGAAGAAACCATGAGTTTCAACTTACCCAAGCACATTAAAGCTGCCAAACTGTCTTTCCTGATTAGACAGTTCAGACTAATTTGCCTGTGATCACTATGGTGTTCTGTTTCTTTCATACATTATATGCATCTGGTGACAAGCCTGTAAAAATGTTTTATGAAAACACTCTCTAGCATAAAGTATAACACTGTTGGGATTAAGTCTACAGTCTCATCACTAAAGAACACCCCAGCAGTGACTGAAGCTGTACAGCAAACTCTTACTATACTTCTGTATATCCTATGTACGCTATCAACTAAGGACAAAGTACACAAGCTGCCTTTCAGAAATTAAACCATTTTGGCAGTGCTGCATAGAATGCGCATCCGTCTGTACTGTCATAGCAGACACATGGGGAATCATGTATACCAGATCTGGTACAAAATGTGTACATTTGCTGAAATAAAAACACTAGTTAAGTTTATTTGCATGCCACCTCTTGGTAAGGCACCAAACTCCATGACAAATAACACTCGTAGTTTGCCTCTACATTGCCACAGATACACAATTCTCAGGATCTCAGTTTCTCTAAAACTTATCTCTTTCCTTACAGAAAGCTAAGCCAGCAGCCCTACCTCCTTCTGGGAAGCCATTTGATACAATTTGGCTGAAAAGGTAAAAAGTCCTTGTTTCCTTTCAGACTTCTTCCTTCAAGAAGTGTGGCCTGTGCGCAGGCAGGTGAGTCACCAGGGAAACCACCATCTCTGCTCCCTGGAAAACACAGGAGAGCAGAGCAGACAGCGAGGAGTCCCCTCGCAGGGGCCAGCGGCCACCCTCAAACCAGGACTTCTGCCACACACCCCAGCTGATCTCACCACTGGCTGCTAAAAGGAGAAATGGTTCCAACCCACCACTCTGCCCAGGCCTGCCTGTTCCCTGGGTGCCTCACTGTAAGCTGATCAGACACACAAACAGCTAGAAGATGTTGTGGGTTTTTTTCCTCTAGTGCTGGTTTTATGCCCATTTAGTCCCCCAACCCAGCCCACGCGCAGGCATGCAGATGGGTCGGTGTGTTCGCGCAGGGAGGTCACTGAGCTGCACTCTCTGGAGATGGTTTAATCCAACTAAATCCCTGAGGCACAAACAGGGTGCCCCTCTCTGATGGCCAGATCTCCCGCCCACTCTTCCTTGTGCCTGTTCTCAAGATGACCCTGAGGAACCAGCAGAAAACCAGTGCCCTTCCCCTCTCCACTGTCCCCCAAAAAGGTTTGTTTGTCCTGCTTGCAAAGCACAGTCAAGGCAAGTCAATGCTTCCAAGGCTTCTCCTCAGGCTCTCACAGATATCCAGTCTGTGAAGGGATCTGCAAGACGCAGAAAGCAAGCCTGTGGCTCTGCCATATTGCTGCAGCTTCAGGGGGCAGGAGACTATCACATACAGCCTTGGTATTATTCCCCTCTCCCACAAATCTCCAGAGCAGCCCCCGTGGCAGTACCCACTGCATCGTGACAGGCAGACTCGGCAGTGCTTGCTTTGCATGGAGGACAGCATCTGAAAATCAGCCTAGCCATCCTGGCCAAAGCACATAACCATGCAAGTGGCAGTTATCATGTATTTGAATTGTAATCATTATTCTCCAGGATTAATTGCCCAAGGAACAGAAAGGGACAGATTAGTCTGTCTGCCTATTCAAAGGCATGAGTATCACCCGCTGCTTTGAACAGCACCACCTCATCTTTCTACCAGATTTTAATTTAAAGAGCAAACAAGAAAGCAGCTTCAATTTTTGCAGTAGCCTTGCTCCACATTGGAAGGAGTCATAACTCCCATTAGCGATTTCGTGACGTTTTCAACTTTTCCTGAAAAGGACGCTTTTCATAATGAAACAGCATAATCACTTTCCAGTGTCTTGTAACAGACTGCAGTGCTATCTCAATTTTTTAATCTCACTTGTAGAGCATGCAACAGAGAACAGTTTATAAATAACAGAAGCAAGCAGAGATAGGGCAATATTTGCAGAGCTCTTCAGGATACCAAAGGCTGCCAGCTTTTGAGACTCTGAATTTATGGCCTCTTGATTTGTTCTAACTGTGTGAGAGGACACAAAGACAGCTAATGTCCTTTAAAGTTAGCCTGCATATAGTTTAAAATATATGTACCATAAACGAGAGCCACCTAATGGACACTGACAGACGCATCCACCTCCAGCACAACTCCTACCCTCCAAATGATCATCTTCACACAGTAGACATAGGACAAAGCCCTGCTCCTGCAGAGCTGTCATCGGGTTCCAGACTTCGGGAACCGTGACCCCAAAATCACCTGAATTCCATAACAATTTACCACTTTGGAAAATAGACTCATGCAGAGTCTATTGGCATTGGTTTATTTTGTTAAAGTGACAACAGCATACTAATGGTTTGCTGGTAAAGAGTTGTTTTTCATTCTAATCATGCTCATTTTTATACGTGCAGTGTTAAAGTCAAAAACAAAATAGCACCTGGCTTCCCAAGAGAGGATGGAGAGCAATCAGAATATCATAATAGCTATTAGTACCCCAGACAGAAATGCCCAAAAAACCTCTGCAGGGATGCTAACATTTTCTGATCACAGGAGGAAAGAAAGTCACAGATGCCCATGAACAACAGTAGTCAGACGAAAACAGCTTTTATTGGTTACAACAAATGAACAAAAGAATGAACCCATGATCTTGGACATGCCTAAAAGTCTTCTCTCTTAGAGACTGTGTTTACAGACTGAAGCATGAACAGCTACTGCCTCCTAAAATGAAACAATAATTTTACATTTCACTCTCCATTGCCTAAGAATTAAATTGGCTTTCGCAACCGCACACTGAAACCCAGCATGCAGCATTTCCCTGAATTCCTCACTGTGAAGAACAACACAGTGAATGTCAAAACAGAAAACAATTAAGATAAATTACCATTCCCATGCAGTTCTGTCCCATTTCTTATGCAGGCTCGCACTCTGAGTCTTACTCAATTGATTCATTTCACTAACACAGTAGAAATCTTCATTTTGTCAGGTTAGTTTTCTGCTGGCTGGCACGTTGAATTAGCATTGCTTGCTTTCTGAACCACGCATTTCTCCTCCCTTCCTTGTCTCTCCAGAGCACAGCTGTCCAGCCTTGACCCAAACTGGGAAGCTTGGGTCCTTCAGCTGACAAAGAATCAGCTGAAGGGGAGCCCTCTGCGTGCAGAAATCACACACACCTGCTTTCTCCATTTTTCCTTAATAATAATTTTTTTTTTTCTAGTATTCCCCTCTTTCTGTGATCCCCCACCCCAATTTCTTCTTCCAAAACCACAGATCAATGTGAACATGTGTTTCCTGCACCAAAATCCGTCACTCGGTAACAGCAATACCTACTCTGTCCAAAAACATGACTCTAAACATACGTTAAATATTTGCAGGGAAAGCAAGCCCCACTTTAGTTTTTAAACCCAGTGCTAAAGAAAGGTGCGTGTTTTATAACCTCGGTAACTACAAGGTTGTCAGCAGGGTTGGATATACAGCTGTTAGGTCTCATTAATAAGTTCACGAATGCGAAACAGCCTTGCAAGGATCATGAATCACTGGCCATCTGCTAAGGTACCGTCACTCGAGGTCACCCAGCCCCTTCCCAGCGAGAAGCTCACAGCCAAGGCCGACCTCCAAAATCAGTCTTTGCAGTGTGCTCGGTAAACACCCTGACGGAGCCATGAGGAGACAATTCCACACAGGACCAACGCAGCAAAACTTCTGTTATATGCCAATGCCAAGCAATTGCTTTCCTGCAGCTGTTTCATGATACCATGCACTAAGAGACATAAGGTACTAACACAATTTTCTGAATGACAACTACTTTAACTTGTTAATCCACTTTATGGCCGCCCCTTCTCACTGCTCTACAGGGAACACTGGCAAAATATCGTGCTGTAGCAATGTTCTTGCTTTAAAAATTGAATCAGAAGGCCTTTCCAGAGCACTCAGTGGAGAAGACACAGAGAAAACATATTACAGAATACACAGAAAACAAACAAACAAAAAACACAGAAGAAATATTTAAGGAACATAAATATTTTACTCTTTTTTTTTTTAACCTAAATTATCCCATCTGCAGCAAAATGACAAATAAAACCCACTGCAAAGTTCTGATGTTCTCAATGAAGCATTTTGTTTCTGCAAAGTGATTCATCCCTCTAGCCCAACCATTGTATTCATTGAGGTTTACAAATACAAAACCAGCTGTAGGCTGTACAGATTAACTGAATATCAACACATTCCCTACTATAAACTATTTTTAACCACATCATTACTACAAAGAAACTATCGTAACTTACACTTAGGATTTACAAACCAGTGACAAACTGAATAACTTTCATTATTTTGCACACTTTTTCGCCGTTCCTCCTCCCTCGCCTGATCAGGGACAGCCGTTCCCTGTCTGAGGAGGTATCTTCCCCACTACTAGTAACTCATGCGAAACATCATGTCACTCTGCTTCCTTGTTCCTTTTTATTTTTTTACTCCTAAAAATTATGATGACCTGCATACCTAGTCAGTAAAAAATTAACCTGTTTCTCCCGCTTTGTCTGAGAACTGTTCTGTAGAGCAAAGGGCAGGGAAAAAAAAAACATTAAATAAACCTTTAACAGAAACATAGGGGAAGTCACCCCCTATGCACAGAGTGATACTGCAACACTGGAAACTACTTTTGACCTTTTTTCCCCAAAAAAATCACCAGAATGGGAGATTAATGGACTATGACCTGTTGCATGTTCATTGGGCTTAATATGCTACACGGACTTTTAATTTTTAGATCCTTAATCTCTTTCTTCTCAGCCTCTTTACAAGCTAGTTTCTGCTGAAACAGTCAGTATGTTCAAGCTTCTATTTCTGTAAAGAAAAATAGAAAACTACCCCCAGACTTCCCACAAGGCTGGTTTTCCATGATGATCCATACACCATCATCAGCCTTGCACCGCATCAGAGAAGTCTTCACAAGTGGAACAGTACTGTGGCTCGCCATCTCCTCTGAAGTCCTGTTATCTCCTCCATACCCTTCCTCCACACCTGTCCCCTCTTTTTACAGGCTCTAACATTACCTTTTTATGTGGTCCTGCCTGTATATTCATTATTGCTATATGAAGGGCATATGCACTCGGAGATGAAGTTTCAAAGTCCAGAATTCTCTGGATAACAACTGCTATCATCAGCTCGTAACAGACGTAAATGAATTATCTGTACCATCGCTCCCAGAGAGCCTTTTCAGAAGTGCCCTACCCAAGCATAGAAGGTGTTGTAGTACTACATTAGGCAACCCTTAATTACCTACACAAGAGGGAGCATGAAAGTCACCCTCTGAAGTTTTTTATATCTGAAATAATGAGTATTATATTCCTTTCAAATCTGGGCCTTATAGCTTTTGTTGCTTAATACATTAGCAATCTGAAAATTTAAAAAACAAAATAAAGCAAACCACAAACAAACAAAACCAAAACAAAAGACACAAAACAAAACAAAAAAATCAACCAACCAACCAAAAATACCCAATTACCCATCTTTAAAGTACATGCATAAATCTCTACATAATTAACATTTAAGTCACTTTATGTGTTCAAAAAACACTGAGGAGGCAGGTTAGCACCACAGCTAATGCTGGGCTAGCATGAGTTAAGCAGATACTGTTCTTATGAGGGGAAACCTGATACAGAGAAGATGTTCAAGGCTGTAGAGTGAACCAGCAGCAAAAAGCTGCTTTTTCATCTCTCATCTCCTTTAGACCACAGTTCATTGCCCATGCACGCCCCAAAGTTCTCCTGTATTTGTACGACTCCTTTGCCTTCAAAATTCCTTGAACTTCTGAGCACTTTTTTCCTTAGGTATCTGAAGAGAAAACCTATTTCCAGCACAGTCCAGTTACTCAGTGACCACTAATCATGAATTGTTTAAGATACCTAGCAAAGGACAAAACATCTCAGTAACACCCCCTCCAAAAGGAGATAAGTTTTAAGTAAATTACCGATACTTATTTCTATGCATTTTCAATTAAAAGCCAAGCCAAATTAACTAACCTCAGCCAAGCCACACTATTATGCATTTAAAACTATGCTTACCTGCTTAGCCTGATCTCAGCCACGACCAAAAGGAATTTTACAGGCACCTTAAAACGCACAGCCAAAAGTTAAATAAATATAGACACATAAAATAATGAGATGCATATTTCTGCTGCAAAGTTACACTAAACAAGCCAAACTCCTCCCTGAACAGAAATCACATCAATTACTGACTTTGAAAGGCAGTCTCCTCGCTTGCCTGTTTCTCTTTAAAACATGAAGAATCCTGCTGAAAGACATTTTTTTTTTTTCCTTTTACAGCAGAGGGATGTTGGTACTTAATTTTATGCTGTAGAATTTGGAGCAAAACAAAGGGAGCAGCTAAATAGAAGTGGTGTGACCGAGAAACAAGTTTGGGATGCTAGCATAACTCACAAGCAAAGGACAAACTTGCAGAAAACATTTTACTTCTTTCTTCTTTCCTACAATTTTTAATTTGGCCAAAACAAGCAATAATCCACCCTTTGCTGAGGACAGATCTTGCCACTCTTTTGAATTTAACATAGGAACTATTTTACCCTTTGAGAATCGTGGACACATTCCAGCAACTCTGAAAATGGCTCTTCCACTGACCCTTTTAACGTTATTCTAAAGTTTAAAAATCAGTGCAGAAAATTTAAAAAAATAATAAAAATGCAACATTACCTATTTACTTTCCAGACAATTAACTTTGAGGCTTTTGAGGAGTATTTCAAGCACGGTAGCTATTAGCCTTTCAGCAAAGTCAATGACAAATTTTTCTTTTACACCCTGAAGACTGACAGCTACATTCAGCTGTAACAACTCCTGTGCCTAAATCTGTCTTGCATGCTCATGATTTCACTAGCAGCATCTGAACCTTCACGCTGACCTTTGGGCAGCAATAGCAAGCATCTCTCCCTTGCATCCTTCTTTTTTCAGGGAAGGCAACTTATCTTTGCTGATGCATCTCCACAGAGGCAGCTGCAGTCCCCCATCAGATGCCGCTGTGTGGAAGCAAGGCAGCAAAAGGTGTCAAAACGCTTTAGGCCAAGGCAAAGAAAGCAGAGAAAGCTGGAACAAAACCTGCTAAAGTCACTTGTGATTTCTCTCCAAAGCAAACAACAGGCTCCACGTCAAGGCGGTGACTGCCTGCAAGTTGTACTTACCTCTAAACTATTGCAGGAGGGAAGTTCCTTGGGTTTAAGACACATCAAGCCCTATCATTCATGATGGCCCCTTAAAATGGAGTTCTCCAGCCTATTCTGTGTTTTTTAACCTCACCTTCCAGCACTGCCTTTTCTATAGGCACACTGCAGAAAGCTTTCAGGAATATAACTTGTCTAGCATAAAATACACAAAACAATACAAACAAAACAATATAAATATTATAAACAAAATTCTGCATTTTTATAGCACAGTATTCCAGGTGCGCAATAATATCCTTCATTAAACGAGACAGAAGGGTGAGGAACCTTGAAAAACAGCTTAGGATCACGCTGGATCCAAACCTTATATACTCAATTTTCCATTTCAAAGCAAACTAGATCATGTTTCAGATACTTAAAGCTTGCAGTGAGGCAACACATAACTGCCTGTCCGATTATTTTGTAATTAGTTGGAGGTGCAACCATTTTCCCAAGCAACATAGCTCAGTTTCTACCTGCCCAGCAATTCTTCTGACATTTCTAACAACATTTATTTATATTGCATACAGCTTAGCCATGTTTGCGTTGATGCATACTGGGAAAATCTGTGCACCCATCCCTGAGCATCATTAAGAGCAGCATGGAAGGGAGGAGGAGAACAGGAAAGCACCCTGAGGCTATATGTGCTATAGATAGGAGATGGGCGATGCACCTTGGCACATCGCATTTCATAGAAACTGCAAGAGAGTTGCCAGCGAAATGGTTGTTGGGAGAAGAGGGTTAAAGTGTTCTGCCTTTTGCAGAAAAGGACTTACCAACTGAATTATGGAAAGATAATCAATAGAAGCCTCTAGAAGGACAAGGCATGATTAGTTATCATGGTTACTGACACTGGGCAAGGACATAGCTCTACTTAAAGCAAGTTTTTCAGAAAATTCATTACTTTTGCAGGGGAAAGTTAGTTTGGGCTGGGTATCCAGTGAATCCATTAGATGGTGTCATTAAGAATCAGTTTCTGTCACTGCAGAACCCCTCAGAACAGGTAACAGCATTATTATCAAAGGTAATTTGCTAAAATCAGCACGTAATCCATTATCCTCCCAATCTCTTTCAAATTAGTGGAAGGCAATATTGTGTAACAACAAAAAGGAGAAGAAAAAAAAAAATTTGGCCATGATGACTTATTTGTTTTGCACAGGACGAGCATGTCCTGCAACCTAGCTGGCAGAACCGGTGTTGGTACTGCAGCTGGGCTGAGCCATGTTCTGCAATAAGCACTAATCCCACCCAAGGCTTCGCCTGGCTATGTGGCAATGGGCTGCAGATTTCAAAGGTGAGGTAATCCAAGCACAAGGCATCTGTGTTATAACCAAGACAGGTTTTGCAGTACCAATCAAAAAGTTTGTCCCACCCAAACAAGTTTTATACATCTTTTTGCACCAAGACAAGGGAGAATGGAAAGAGGAGTTTTCTTATAACAGGACATGCTGCAGCTTGTTCTAGACCAAGCACTTGGTGTTACACCTGGGTGGGGATGGATGCGACCACACACGTTTTACCCTCCTGCCCCATGCTTTCAAAATGAGAATATTTTAGGCAGTACCTTTCAAAAATAATTGAAGGGTGTCTCTCGCACACACACACACACACCTTAATTCCAATACTGGAAGAAAAACAAATTTAACATCACATATTTTGATGCAGTTGAGAGGAACTGGAAAGTAATGGAAAGCTACCAGATAACTTCTGTTCATAAGCTAAGACCACTTGCCTCACTGTTCCCTACCACTTCGCATTTATACTGACTGTGAGGAACTGCCTCTGTGCTTTCCCTTGGTGAAACTTTCTTTTAAAATCAACTACTTTCAAGTCCTTTTGCATTATGCCCTTCCTGCAACACCTGGGCCAGCTGTATGTATCAAACACTGATTTTGTACCATTTATTTTCCTCATATTTTTAAGAGCCATACTTACAGAGGATAGGAGGAAGATTTTGCTGCAGCTATCTCTGTATTTTGAACATGGCCTGCAGAGATCAGTCATGTGAAGCTGATCTCTTACCATCTCATCCATCCCACTCTCAGGGCCTCCTCCACAATTGCTTTCCCAAGGGTAAAGAATTTGGGATGGTAGCAAGCAATATTCAAGTCACTTGCATAGTAGATTTCTAGTCTAGATAACTTTCTGAAAGTCATTTAACCTTTCTGGACTAAGGCATATTTTGTTAGTTTGAGAAAATTAAGAAATGCCCAGTTTCTTTAAAGTTTTTTTTTTTTGTGTTTGTTGGACTACTTCTGATTGACTTCCAGGGGAGTAAATGAAGAGGTCAGAGTAACTTCATCCATGCTCTGCCTGCAGAGTTCCCAGGTGCAGAGAGTCCATCCCCTTTGTATTTTGTCATGTTTCCTTATCCTACAGTTTCTCATTACAGTAGCCACTAACAATGCCAGTGAAAGAGGCTCTTTTGGACAAAGAGCAGGAACAAGGAATTTTCAGAATTATATTTCATACTTGTTTCAGAAACAAAACCCAACAAACTACACACACACTCTCACACTCCCAAACCATCTGAACAGAAGGCTGTAACAAAGCCAGAACTGTAGTAACATGGCTGAACTTCTGTACAAAAACACAAACAGCTGCACACTTGCTCCAAAACCAGAATCAGTCATGTCAATGTCCATTTGTTTGTATCTTCTGTAAGATCAAATCAAAGGTATCCTCTTCAAACAGGGGAGAATTTTTAGTCACCTGTATTAGGTCAGAATTGCATAAATATTTGGACTAAAGGAAAACTTGCCACTTGAGTCAATCCAGTGAATTATCACAGACTATCAGATGACCTATGGAAAACCTCCTGTTACCCTTCCACCACAGCTTTTTATGCATCAAGCAAGCCACAAAATTCATGATCTTGAATATCACAATAGTCATCTTCGAGATGTTGAAGTTTTCATTTAAATCCTCACAGCCTCAAGACCCCTCTAAGATAAGTGGTTTTATATTAGTAGTGAAGGAGTTAGAGATTTACAAAATCAGTACGAATTAATAACTTTCGCATTTTAATCATTCATAGCCATTGTATTTGATTTACTCCACAATTTCCATCAGAAAATGAAAAAGTTTTCAAGAACAAGTTATTCTTCATGTAAATCTCCAGCAAGCCTCTGTCAATCATGTTAGTTCTTTCCTTATTCATTTTTTTCTGCCTCCTGACTGAAACTACACAACAAGTTTAATCACCTCACTTCATAACTTAAAAGGCTATAAATATAGGGAAAACTGAACTAATACACAGCAATTCTCCATGGAATAGAGGAAACCATTATAAACATCAGTATGGCTCATGAAGATTAACTGTATTTATACTTTTCACTACCCTAACACTGTAGAGGTTTGCATAACTTCTACCAAAGGATATGTATTGACACACATAAGAGGGAAATAAACAATTCCATACTCAAATACAATACTTGCTTGCCACAAATTGTGTATTTCATCTACTGTATTAGAATAACAACCTGTAGGAAGTTACCAGCCCAGAAATTATAGTTTTAAAATAAGCTTCAGTGTCGGATATTTGTTGGGAAGACTAAGCCTTTGATAGTTCTTCTGGCAAGTTTTATTTTTTACTTATCTATTTATTAATTTCCAGTGTGTTGAGCAGCTCATTGTACCTTTGTTCAAATACAGGGAAAGAACTGTTTAGTTTACAGCACAGTTTTATATGCAAATTATATTCAGTAGACTCCCTACTCATCTATGTGTCAACAGGAAAAAAAAAAGCATGACAAATTTAAGACTCTCTAGATTTTTCATAAACTTTGAGGGAACACTGAAATTACAAAGCACACCTAACTCACTGTAAAGCATTTTCTCTAAGCATGTGCCAAATCACGTATATTATGGGAATTTTCCCCTAAATCTACTATGACACTTTACGCTTCATATTCCATTTCTAAATATTTGTGATGATTAAAAAAGTTCTATCTTTTGCATACAGTTAAACTTACTGTTTGTTTAGCTGTCCCAGAAATGAAGCTTGTTTCTGTTCTGTGGAAACATTTTCACTAGCTTTAGTAGCAATGGAGAAAAAGCAAGCTTTCACCCCCACACAAATCAAAATTCAGGAGGAAATTCAGAGTTCAAGATGAAGAGATATTTTACTGCCAATAGGGGAAAAAAGTCTTAACAAATCAGCCAGCTGTTGCACTAACAACATCAAATAAAGAAATTGTGGAGCTTATTCTACCCTTTATCAATAATGCATGGCTGCGCACAGACAATTTATAGCTGTTTTCCATCACTGGGTATTGTGTAGTACTAAATTAAGTCTACAAAACTCAAGGACAGTCCACCCACACAGCTACTGTAAGCCAGCCAGGCCACTTTGAATAAACATTTTAAAGGCATAAAGTGAGTTTTATTAGCATGCTGAGCCACAGTTCCTAGTGGACAAAGCAGCTCCTTTGAAAAAGTAAAAGTACATTTAGCAGAAGGAGAGATGAGTTATTCTTTTGCCTTACATGTAGAGAAATGGCAAAAAGGATAAAAATATATACATGCAACAACTCAAATTCCTGAATTTATTAAGATTAAAACATGAAGCAAGAAAATTTATTTTCTATACTAGAAACTGACTGTCAGTCTTTGAAAAACCTGAAAGGTGCTGAACGGGTCAGGTTCTGACAACAAAAGAGCTAAAACCCAAAGATTGTTTTGACAGGTTTTGTTTACATTTGAGTAGCTCCAAAGATTAATACACTTATTTTTTAATCCTTCACAAGCCGTATAAATCAGAAGAGCACAAGAAAGTCTTTCATGAAGATAAAGAACTAGTTATCGCACGGAAATCTCCTCAGCAACATTTACGGCACCAGTAAACAAGTGAGAGGTGGGGTCCCTTCCACAGGCCAAATTAACCACAAGATGGTATGGCACGAGTCAGTTGTTTTTGGACAGTCCCACCTCTTCCTACCGCAACAGTCCCAGCACTTAAATGCCTGAAACACAGGAAAGCATCAAGAACTTGGAGCAGCAAAAAGGTGCAGACTCCAGGTCTGTGCATCCAGCAGTTCCAGGTGTGGAGTCAGGGGTAACCAGCCACAAGGTGGATGGCAGCACCACCAGGAGGTGGGTTGTGTCTTCTATGGTTGCACTGCTCAGCTTCCCTCTAAACAATATTGGCAAGTGTAAGCTCTGTGACAGCCTTTTACAACCAGAGCACCACTCCAGGCAGGACCTTCTGGGTCTCTCTGGTTATTGGCATGACACGATGACATCCGTACCTGGAAAAATCTACCTAAGTACAACGTGGAGGATGTAACACAGCATGGCTGGGCAGCTTGATGGCTTTGTGGAGGACTTAAGTACAACCACAACTAAAATAAAGAAGGACTTAAACAGGACTTAAACTTTAAACAGGACTTAAGCCACATCTGTCCTAATTTGGTCAAGTGGAAATATTCAGACAAATAAAAACGACTGCATTGTGCAGATGTGGAAAGGAAAAATAAAAATCAACTCTGACCAGTGGTATTTGGATTTGTACACACCTTTAATTTTCTAGTTAGGGTGTATGCTACTGTACAGCATAATTTAACTTCACCTGCAACAGGTGTGCTTTCTCAGAAGTCAGATCCCCTTTGCAGATGCAAGTAGCTCATGAACCCCTGAAGCCAGCTAGTGTAATACTCTAATTTAAGTTCAGAAAATTAAGAAGGTGAAGAGTCAGACTTGGTTAAATCTTCTCACTTACATTCCTGTCCCAGGGCAACCAAGCTCCAGCCTGTGGTGAAAATGCTTCACTGCTGTAAAAGCAGAATCTGCCCGCTCTGTCCTAAAGGCAGAAACTATTCCAGATGAAGTTATACTGAGATATAGTAATGTATTTTATAAAATATTTAAAAATATTTTTAAGATAAGCATAGGTCTAAAAATCTACAGCTGAAGACTTAGCTAAGGAAAGCAACTCCTGGCTATTTGTATTTTAACCTGTCAGAAATACAAGGTTTCTTCAGAGGCCTCGCTGGAGTTTTTTTTTCATTTATTAGTTTGAGTTTCTGCTGTGAAAAGTGAAACTGCTGTTTTGAAGTCTGATGAGACTGCAGTAAAACCCTTGGCTAAATCAAGGCTACAGGACACAGCCTTGAGAAACCCCAGACAACCCGCACTGAAGTAACCTCAGCTTTGTAAGTGGAAATTAATTTTCGTAAGTCGGTTGCTCATCTTACATTGTCTGTGATCCAATTAGAAGCGCACTGTGCTAATGACCTGCACAGGCATCACATTTGGTGAAGTTCAGAGACACACAAAATGCTCTCAGGCCCCCTCCATGGAGGATGTTGATCCAGTGGGATGGTGGAGCAGGCAAAAAGCACTGCAGTGGTCACACTAGTATTTCAAAGTCACAGTTACCTGCACCAATGCAGAACAACGTGTTATTGTGTTACACGCAATCATGGGCAGACAATCTTCAAACAGTGTATTTTAGGATGAGAAACTGAGCCCACTTCTCTGAAGACTTGCTAAATTAGTAGCCATAGTGTACTGATGTTTAACTTGTAGTGCCTCCCTACAGTGACGGCTATTGCCATTAATGCCTGTACTATGGTCTCCTCTGTAACACCGAGTTACAGCCCAGCACTACTCAAGTGTACTGCAGGACAGTGTGCTATGCCACTTGGTGTAAGGATATGCAAAGAAGATGTGTATATAACATGAGGGATACTCAAATCCAGAACACCTGAGAAGCCCGTCTCTTCACCCTGCTCCTCTCCATAGCTACAACCATGTGAGGAGGGCTGACATGGCAGCTGCCTTTACTGTCCATTTCTTCACAACTGTACATGGTGCTCCTATGCTTTCTGAGGAGCCGCCAGGCAGTCAGCAATCACTGCTACTTTGGCTCTTTAACAGCAGATACAGTCTGCTCTGGGTTTTGCGGCCTTTCTGCAACCATTCTCTTCCTCTCTGTCTGCATGTGTTTCCTTACAGCCTCATCCCCTCTTCTCCCAGCCCGTACCTTGCATGGCCACCCGCACGGCCTGCTGGCCACCCGGGCTGTCACTGTGCTAGTGCAGTGGCACCTGCTGTAGTGCACCAGGATGCCAGGGCTGGGGACCTGCAGGGGCAACCTCAGAGTATCTCTATGCACATATCCACGTTCCCTTCACTTCGAAGACCATGCTTGTCTGAGGCTGCACACCTTCACAGCCAGGACATGGCTGTGGCACACAGCCATGCAGCAACTGGGACGAACCTGGTCACAGTGCTAATAAGTTTCCTTATTTAGCGTTTTCTAAGCGTTTCTCCTCCCTGTCTGATACAGACTTGCCTGAGGGCCCAGGAACAGTCACGGCTGCTTTCCCCCACCTCCTGTTCAAAGCACTTCTTTGCAACCAGAAAAGACAAAATTCACCTACAAATGCTTTTCCTGATGAAAAGAAGGAGCTCCAGAAGAATGAAAGCCTTGGCACAGCCAAGCGAAGAACAGCATCCTGCAAGGAAGGACATGCACCACTCTACAAGCAAGAGCCCAGGGCTGACTGGAACCGTGCTGCTCACAGCAGCTTGCCACAGGTGCACGGCAGCACCCTCTGCCCCCTCTCTGAACTGAGTTTTACGCAAGAGAGCCAAAGGGAGAGCCAGTGGAGTCTGGGTACACACACGTACACACAGGCACACAGCCCTTCTAAATGGCAAGTTCAGAAAGTAATGAAGAAAGGCAGGAGATCTGTTCTTCCACACTGAGTTTCGCAGTTTGGGAAAAACAGCTGGTACCCCTGCATCTTTGGGACCACTAGATTCAACAGCCCTTCACCTGTCCCAACAGCTCTCAGCAATTCAAGCCCACATCTGTAAGCACAAGATTTACTCCACATTCAAAAGCCAAACAAGTTGTCCCCCACTGCTTGGTTTCACTCTGATTAAAGCAGTGAAAGCAGCACAAGACAAGAATAAATCTGCAGTGAGCTATCCTAAATAATCAGAACAGCCAAGAGACCAAATCTTTGCTCTTTAAGAGATGAGTTTGGTTTTTGGTGTGTCTTATATCTCATCTGAACCTGCAGCACATTGCCATGCACAAAACAAGGTGGGCAGTGGCAGTCAAATAGTAAATAAAAATAGGATTCTGCTGCCACTTCAAGCAGCAGCTGAGGGAATAGCAAAGAGAGCCCTTATATGGGTACTGCCCATCAGATTTCTTTTATTACAGTTTTAATTCAGGCCTTCCCTTTGCTTTTGCTCTTAACTCAATTTGTATCTTTGCACAGCAACATTTCTAGATATCCCTGTCCCACTGGGGTGCTTACACTCAGTCTCTGGTCACCAAAATGACTCTGCAAGAGGAGACCATGCTGGGCACTGGGCATTGCACAAACATACCCTTGGTCTTGTCTGTGGCTGGTTTACTGGGCTGCTGAGAAGCATAGAATCATAGAATAAGGACTATAGAGCAGCAGACAATTCAGCTATGAATCCAAAAGATAACTACAAAATATGCATAATTAATTAATGAAAACAATGGCAGCAGCAGCTCTAGTCAAAGCAGAATGGCCACTTTTCCAGCTACCCTCCTCAGTTTTTCTTAACCCATATTTTTCCTGGTGAAGAATTTGTCTGACATCTGTTAGGGACTGAAGACTAAGTTGTTTTACTACTAAGACATTATTAATACATAGATGAAGGATTAAGGCGTTCTAATGGAAACATGTATCAGTGTTTAAGAGTCTAGAATTGGTGATTTAGGAAAAGAAACCACACTGTTTCTCTGCTGCATCAATTTTTACCTTACTGAAGTCAGTGAATTTAGTCATGACCAACAAATACTGACGGTTGGCTCCAGTCTAAGACTTCACGTTGGTGTGGTTTATTACAGAGCAAGAACTGGGGCTGGGACAGTCTGTGGGACCATGTCTATCCTACTCCCTGTGTCCCCAGCAAAAGAAGTCATATCTTACCTTAAAATGTTGTAACCAAGGTGCCAGTCCTCTACTTTCCTTTAGGCCTTTTTAAATGTCAGAAATAATTCAGAGGATTCAGCTAGTTCAATGCTTCAGCATTTGACAACACATTAAGGAACCCAAGAGTCATCCTACAAGAAGAGAAATTAAAAGCACCAATTAGTCATTGTACACGTTGGGCAACAGATCACATGTTTAAAATTGCTTATGCCTGGTAAACCTATGCTGCTAAAGAATAATTAAATTAGCAACAATCACACATATGAAAGGCTAAGTAATTTTTTGCTTCCAAGGTTAAATGCACAAGCAATACTTTGGTAACAGCACCTTGGAAAGAAAGCAGACATCTTGCAATACGTATGGCACCCTGCACTGCCTTCCCAACTTAAATCCTCTTCGTTCAAACAGTCCATGTGCATGCACAGAAACCAAGCTTCGGACATGTCAGGATACACCAGCCATGCCAGTTACAAAAACACAACAGCGAGTGCTTAAGGAAAGGTAACCTGGTTCTAGTTTGAACTGGGAAATGCAGCAGAAGCCTGCGTGATCTAAGCAGTAGGACTATATAAACTGGGATGCTGGTATACATGAGAGACACATGGAAATATTTCATAGACTGCAGTTAAAAGAGAAATGTCTACAGACAGGTTTGTCTCATTTCCTTCAATAGGCTTTTTAAAAATTTATCATCTTGCAAGGACTTGCACATACTCTCAACCCTTACTGAATGAAGACACTCCAGCTGCAGCGAAGTTCCTGCCTAGACCACTATGGCACATGGAACAGCTCTTTTCCTCCACAGTGATTCAGCTAAAGATGTTCTGTCACCAAGGTTTAGCCACTTTTTTTTTTTCAGTTCCAACTCACCTGGCATGTTTAACCCCCAAAATGAGCAAACCTCCCAAAACCACAGGTGCACACATACAGACACCTCCTTGCACCTCACCATCCCGCCTCACAGGCACTGACACGTACAGTCCAAGTCAGCTGCATCCTGAGGCTGTGCTCATGATGAAGAGTTGTAAAGGATGCTGCTGGGACATCTGATGGCTATGGAGGGAGAGGATGGCAGAACAACTTATATCTAGCACGGTTACTCTCCAGAGAGTTTTGAAAATTATTTTCAGGGAAAAGACACTTCTTGTCATTCAGGTTTTAATTAAGTACTTCCCTAAAGCTTTGGCATGAAAACACACAGTGATCGTTGTCTCAGTCTGTAAAACTACAGAGGTGTGGACTTAATGGAGTAAAAGGAAATCATATCAGGTAAGAATTAAAGAGTTTTTATTGTAAAGAAAATAAACTGGCACTGAAAGCACATTGCAGATCAATATCCCTACGTATATATATTGTTCTAATCCTACACTGTTTACAAATCCCTAAACCAGCATCCTAAGGGTTAATTGTATTCATAAACTAAAACAAGTAGCATTTGAAGGGAAACTACAAGTGTGTGTCTGTGGGAAGAGGGGAAAGGGGATTAAGTGGGAGACCTTACACTCCAGAAAGAAAAACCATAAACATAACATCTGTTACAAAAACAGAAATGCAAAAGCCCCAAACTGAGGTGGGTTTTAAAATAGTATTCAGTGCTCTTAAATTACCCCAAGGAAATGGTAGTCAATTTCTTCCCCCTCTGTGTAAAGAATGAACTTGTTTACACTTCCTGTTAGCTATTAACTCACAATACCCTAAAAATGCTTTTCTTACATTTCAGTGGGAGTGCATTCAGACATGATCACGAGTATATCAATTTACATAATACAAACTGTAATGCATTAGGAAACTTGAGAGGACAGAACACAACTTATGTCCTTGGAGCTATATATTCACAGATAACAGAAGTACCATGGTCATTATATTTCTGTGTACCTCCCCCTGTACTACACTTCTGCATAAAGCATTACATAGTTTCCTGAAAACGTCCTGAATAATCCAAGACTTCAGCCTTTACCTTCCAGATATTCAGTCAATAATTACATATCTTGGACCACTGTTCCAGGACACAACAAAACTGACTCTCAAACACCTACTACCATGCCCAGCGTGCTACAGCCACATGACATGGTGTCAAGATCATTCAGCTATTTCTCATGGGTTAATTTTGCTCCATGAGATTTCACCTTTGCATGTTGTCCCATGGCTTGCATGAACTCTATACCAGGTACTTGGAATTCAGCTGAAGGCAGTGTTTATGCTCACACCTGATCCAGATCAGTTTGGAAGCACAGTAACTCTGCAACACCAAGGGCCAGGAGTAGGATGTGTCTTAAGCTCCAAGATAAACTATGACAGCTCTGTGGAAGTTGCTCTTCTTTCTCAAAGAGGACTGAACAAAAGTCAGAAATCCTCCAGGAGCCAAGATTTATCACATACCTTAACAGTTTCCACACCAGATTGAAAGAATGCTTCAATTTTGCTTTTTACTCCAAACAAATCACAGCATATATGCATACACCACCATCTGACAGCCATCTCCTACACATCCAAGCCCAACCAAAGCAAAAAAACATTACACCACACCCCCACTTTTTTAAGGAGAGAACAAACCATACATAACAGGTATTAACAAAAACACCAAACATCAGAAAACATGGAAGTTTAAAAAAATATATCACAGAATCACAGAATGTCAGGGATTGGAAGGGACCTCAAAAGATCATCCAGTCCAATCCCCCTGCTGGAGCAGGAACACCCAGATGAGGTTACACAGGAAGGTGTCCAGGTGGGTTTTGAATGTCTCCAGAGGAGGAGACTCCACAACCTTCCTGGGCAGCCTGTTCCAGTGTCTGTCACCCTCACTGAGAAGAAGTTTCTTCTCAAATTTAAATGAAACCTCCTGTGTTCGTTTATACCCATTGCCCCTTGTCCTATCATTGTTTGTCACCGAGAAGAGCCTGGCTCCATCCTCATGACACTCACCCTTTCCATATTTATAAACATTAATAAGGTCACCCCTCAGTCTCCTCTTCTCCAAGCTAAAGAGCCCCAGCTCCCTCAGCCTTTCTTCATAAGGGAGATGCTCCACTCCCTTCATCATCTTTGTTGCCCTGCACTGGACTCTCTCCAGCAGTTCCCTGTCCTTCTGGAACTGAGGGGCCCAATATGTAATACTGTAAGCAAAATTTGATTCTATATGAAACAGATATATGTATCTCATATAAAAAAGTAATTGTTTGTCTAAACTGCCTCACAAATGGCAATCTGAATTCATTCCCAGGCAGAAAACTCAGTGATTAGCATGAAGGGCTACACAGAAGCAAGGAAAAGCAGAAATGAAAATAAACATAGTAAGAGAGTTAAGCAGAGATATTACATATACAAAGGGAACACATTTGCTGGTAAAGTTGTCGTTTTCACAGGAAGCTTTAACCTTGATAACATTTTATATTTAAACAAAGCTGTGCAACAGATATTTCTTAAATTCCCAGAGACATGGTTTCACCAACTTTTCATGTAAAATCTATGTACTTCACAGCATACTCTAGCTTGACAAGTTTTCCACAGGTGGGTAACACACATATTCCATCTTTTCCCATTTTCCATTTTAATATTGTTCAACACCTCCTCCCACACATTCCTCCAACACACGCACATCCCTCCACCAGCCAGCAGCCAGATTCACTTATCTAAAGAGGAATTTATTCTGGTCTGAAAAAACACCAGCTCCCTCAACTGCAAGGACATGCCTGGATAACTTATTGAGATATGCCTCAGATGTTGCTTCAAACACTTCAAAGTCAGTTAAAGATGCACTGCATAGCACCAGAAGTGTAGTTACAGTCTTGCTGGGAAGGGGACATTATTTTAAATATAAATTTGAAGGTAATATTTCTAATGGTAAAGACACTGTTTCCTGGTGAATACATTCTAAATCTTTGGACAGAAAGCCTTTAAGTAGTCAAAAGCAATATGCAATCTCAGTATATCTCACTGAGATAAGTTCTTATAATTGCTAAAGGAAATAAATAAGGATATGTCTGCACGGCACAAAGCACCATGCTAATTAACCCTGCAGAGAGACTAATTAATCTGGGCAGGGCGCCACAGTAACATGACTACCCTGCTGCCTCGGGAATCTCCCCATGCCGATACTTGGTGCCATTCGATAACTCGCACAACCCCCCAGGCGGCCTCTTTCACGTGAAAGACTCTTACAGCAAAGACGAAGACCCCATGGAGAGATGCTTCCTCTCAGAACCTGTCCTAGAGCTCTTTTTTATTTAAGTCTGTGGCCTACAGCAGACAATACCAAGTTGGACATCGCACTAATTCTTAACAAACAGTAAAATAATTGACTGGTGTCACTGAGGATCCTAAGCTGCTAAGAGGAGGAGCATGAGGGTGTACCTATGGACAGTCTCCCTGGCCCCAGCAGAGAAGGTCTGGAAGTGTAATGATAATGGTGATTGTCTGCCAATCACCTGCAGCAATTCACCTCAAAGCATTTTAATTTCTTGGCAAGTCTCAGAGCAAGGACAGACCCAGTAGCGTTAGTGTAAATGTTCGCTAGTTAGTAGGTTCTAAATAGCAGATAATGGTGTGGTTGTTAGCGCACACACACACACACAAATTAAACTGTTGCCAAAGTAACTTTCCTTTCAATATTCTGGTGATAAAAAAAGTCTTGGGCTAAAGCCAGAACACCTTATCTGCTGTACCTGATGCTACCCCTTGGTACAGAGACCACTTCTTCACGTACGGCAAATGGACTTTGAGCTTCTTGTGACTTGTTAAAACATGTGCTATAAGGAATAATGTACTCAGCAGTAGCCTAAAGTGCGTGTCCCAATGGGACCTGGGTTTTTAGCAGCCAGAGAGCAAGCAGGACAGGGAACATCTGACATAGAATACAATCTGCAGAAGAACACAGCCTCATAGCCTGCCCAACAATGCCAGATGGAAGGGTCATTCACTGTGACTCAAACAAGCCAAAATCAGGGAAAAGTGTTTTACCACCAAGCAGAACAGACAATTGCAGAGTCTGAACAGCCCCTTCCAGTCACCTCTTCCTCCTCCCCATCAATCCACAACTAAAAATGAGGTTATTTCCAAGACAATCCTGTTCATATGGCTTCTCTCAAGATATGCAGACCTTCTGCAAAGCACAGCCCCATGAATTTATGCATGAGTTACTCTAGCGAGGAGACTCACATTGCTGGTAAATGGGATACACCAGCTCAGCTAAAACCTGGCAGGCAAGGCTGGCTTCTCACATTTCAGTGAGTTTGCACAGGCAGAGGTCGCAGCTCGAGAAAGGGCACTTCACCTTGGTCCAGGGTTTGCACGAAAGCGGTCAGAAACCAGTGACTGGTTTCAACACGTAGGCTGTTTATTGTGGAAAAAGCACAGGGACAACTGTTAGTCTAAGTATAATGTGTGCTGTGTTGAGACTGGGAGAAACCACATAAAATAAACAGCATTAAAGTCCTCCTTGAGCCTTTTGTCCTCTCACAGTGGACAAGTACTCAAATAAGTCTGCCAGGTCCAGCATGGATTAATACAAATCCTACAGCACTGCAAAAACATAATCATTATTTTATGATAAATTAAATTGCATTTGATATGTAGATGTTAAAGTAGCAGTTCTCACACTTAGACCCGAAGTACATCATCTCATGAAAATGGAAAAGTGTCATAAAAGACATATTTGCCATCCAGTCACTTTCAAAACCAGAAATACTTTCTCACAGGCATCTGGTGCACATGCAAGTTTCAGACTAATAAAAGGCTGTCTCCTTCAAAACACTTGCTATTATTTTCTTGACCCAAAGGCCAAATGTGAATTGTACACAGTAAAAGTGACCGTCTAGATAAACCCTTCAGTCTCCAACCAACAAAAACTGCTCAAGATTGTGACAAAACAGTAAAACACAGCAAGCCACACACACAGGTGTTCTGAACCTTAACACCTTTAGCTGTTAAGTCAGGTGAGACTGGCTGACCCATTCACTGCACCTTCAGAGGCCAGATACATGTCCCACTCCCTCCTGTAGCACCTTCCTTATACAAACTGTGGAGATCACCATGGGCTTTCTGAATGGGGATCTTTGCTTAGGAGGAGGAAGTCTCATGACACAACCACCACTGCAACGGGGATCTTCAACTGGCAGACAGCAATCTGACCTTTAACAGAAACGGGCAATCTTCTGAAAAGAAATGGCACAAATATCCACTCTAAGAACTGAGGCTGCTGTCAAAGATAAAGCTTCACTGACAGTCCTTTCTTTTATCCCATCTGCAGGGAAATCACTGCTCAGGGCCTTCATCACCCATATATAGGTCCAGACAGTAAGGGCAGGTAAAGTCATTAGCACATCCAAGTTTTGTTTGTGGGGATTTTTTCCCTTCTTTTTCACATCTCATTCTGCAAGCAGATCTAATTTTGTTCTGTGTCTGCAAAACTAAGCTACCAAGACTCAGCCCAGTTTAAAACCTTGATATATTTCCTAGGGCTCTAAAGAAGGATGTGCTTTACAAGGATACTTGAGTTGATATATTTGATGTTAGGCAAGAAATGGAGGGAGAAGTGGGTGTCACAACCGAAGTACTGGTGTGAAGTTACCTAAAAGTGGTTCAAGAAAGAAGGAAAACTAGGAAGACCCTTAGCTACAGATCATCATAATCGTTTAACCTTTCTCAGTACACTAGTTATATCCTGTCCTACATCCCTTATCCAGTTATATACTTTGCTTGTTCACATTACCCTATCATGAAACACTTCTGACAAGCAGCACCACACATGATAAATCTGTGCTTGCTTCCCTAAGGAGAGCAGAGATTAGGAAAGGGCACACAGGTCATCCTTTTGTCTCACAATGAAAAGGAACTGGGAAGGTGGAGAATGAAACTGGGAAGGTGGAGAATGAAACTGGGAAGGTGGAGAATGAAACTGGGAAGGTGGAGAATGAAACTGGGAAGGTGGAGAATGAAACTGGGAAGGTGGAGAATGAAACTGAAAGGGACCATAAAACACTATCTTGCCTGCCTGGCTCACACTTCAGATGGCCTCTCACCTGCCTGTGGTACGTGGGCACCAGGTCACAGGCTGCTCCTGATGAAAGCCACCTGCTTAGTCCTCCGGTCTCATCCAACCTGGGCAAGCAGAGGAAGGGAGGGAAAGGGGCCTGCCAGTCTTTAAAAGGCAGAAGACAAAAAAAATTAAAGTTACAGAGCTGATTGCTGTTATCTTCAGAAACAGCAGCTCAGAAACACTAGTAACCTTGATAGACACCCAAAATCCGTAATTGCTAGATCTCAAATGGCAAAAGCAAACCTCCATAAAAAACTCTTCTTGCTCTTCATGCTATTTCCCCATCCTCATAAAAAATGAAAACATTCCCCAGCTGTCAAGCATCACTATGTATCTTCATGGGTGTAACACAGCTATAGCTTACAACAATGAATAGGCAGCTGATCTCATCTAGAACCACACTAAGAACCTGCATCTTAGGGAATCCATATCCGTCACATACCCACCTCTGTATCTAGGCCTGGACACTGAAACTCCCCTTTCTTTGGGACAGGCCACATCCTGAGACTTCAAGTTGGCAGGAAAAAAGACATCAGGGCTCACGTTCTCCTCTGGCACCAAGCCAAACCTTGGACCAGGTCACTTGGCTTTGCAGATCAGTTTTTTCCATATGTGGGTTGCCCAGCTGCCTTTGGGATTTTCAAATGGATCCTACCAGCACACCCTTCTTCACAGTGAGGGTGACAGACACGGGAACAGGCTGCCCAGGGAAGTTGTGGAGTCTCCTTCTCTGGAGACATTCAAAACCCGCCTGGACATGTTCCTGTGCGACCTCACCTAGGTGTTCCTGCTCCAGCAGGGGGATTGGACTGGATGATCTTTTGAGGTCCCTTCCAATCCCAAACATACTGTGATACCCCAGAGCTTATGATCCTAGAGACAGAATTTCTGGAAGACCTATAGTAGATCAGCCTCCAAAATCCAGCACTGTTTGGGAATGACCTTCAACGCCTACCACACACTCCTGTAACAGCTCTGAAAAATTTCCAGTACTGAACCGAGATGGGAATAAGCCTCTGTCATATTTTCAGCCTAAAGCTTTGCAAATGCAATTAAGAGGTGAACCCCAAGATGCAATGAACTATTGGGTGTTATGCTCCTCACTACAGCTGACCACAACAAGAGGGATGCTCAGAAGTGTAAACAGTCACATATCACTGAGGGGTACTGTCATGACAATGCTGTTTCCCTTGTGCAAAAGGAAAAAAAAAAGTACAACAGCCGTCTCATCAAAATATAAATCAATTACTTGAACAATAAAATGTAAAGAAAAAAAAAGTCATCCTGAATTTACCTCCTGTGAAGTAGACTAATCTAGAATAAGCACCATATGTCCTTATACCTTCAGAAGCACCATCTTAGAGACTTCGCGATCCATTTTGGACAAAGGAGTGGTACACAAAAAAATGAGCATTTCCAGCGATTCAGTGACCAGGAGAATTAAGTAAACAAGCATGTGGCCTCCAACGAAAAGGACAGATTATTCTGCAGTGTTCCAGCACTAGCTCTTAAGAGACCAGCTTTCCTCAATTGCATTTCAACCCCTATCACTGTGTAAGTCATTTCTCTGTGTCCCTTAGAAACAAAGCAGGACAGCAGGTGGTCGCAGCATAAGTAAGAAAGGCTAGCAAAAGGAGGACAACCATGAGACGTGTGGTGCCAGTCAGAATGTTCTTCTCTCTTGAAATTGTTATCACAGCTAGTATATTCAGCAATGGCACAGATTAGAAACTCCACAAAAGAGGGCATACGCACATGGCAGTATTCCTGTCCCTTCTGCCAAAAAATAAGTGGAGAGACTGTCATTACAATAATAGTACTCTATATATACACACATCATACAGGAAAATAAAAATACACCAAACACTGGGTTTGAATAATACACCAAACACTGGATTTTTAGTCTCCAGCTCACGGATGTTAAGGTTGTAACCTAACAACGTAATCTCTCAGACTAGACTGGGGGGAAACACACATGTGAACTGTGTGATCTTCAACATATTGTTTCCTGCAAACAGCCAAAAGAATAATTTAAAATTGCAAAAATCCCCTCTACCCACACAGTCCATAAAACATGAAGGTCACAGAGCAAAGTGACCTCAAACAATTCCGCCTGAGAAGCTGCAGACTCTCACATGTAAGCGCCGCCAGAAGACAGGGAAGGCAGAGGGCAGAGTCAAAGCAGACGAAAAATCCAGCGCAAGCTTTGCCGCGCTGCCTCACCGCGCCAGTGCGAGGGCGCAGCGCGCTGGCGGGTAACTCGGGGTCACTGCGATGGAAAATGCACCAACCTGATCGCCATCCTGCCACGGCTTCTGCCGAGCGTACTCTGGCTTCTGTGGGACTACCCGGGCTGTTGGAGCAGTTTGCAAACGGTTTGTCCAGCCCAAAGAGATACCGACAGAGGGGTTTCACACTCACACACATGCTCTATTCTACTTCCTCCACATTAAGCCCTACCATTCAAAAACAAATCACCACTTCCAGCCACAAGTACCATCCCATTTAGATATATTTTAAACAGTCCATTAGATTGCAACATGGAAACCTACTCCGTGACACAAACCAGATCAGATTTCACTATTTCATGAAAAAGAAAACAAAAGCCAAAACTAAACTTACAGGTCTGTTAGTCCATCGTGTCTCTCTAGCACTCCGTACATCATTGAACTGCAATGCCTGAAAAAGTAACTTGACCTCTCTGGGAAGGTGGGCGGTATTATACAAGCTGAAACATTAGAAACATGCATAATTACTCTGGGTCTTTGCCACACATTCTTTCATCCGTGAACAAATATGAATGGAAAAGTCACACTGACACTCCAGGCTTAGATTATGTCCAAACCATCAATTAAGAAGATTTTTCAAGAGGCCCTGAGAGAGCAACTTTTTTTTAAGGCAGGATAAATTTTCTTCAGACTTAAGCTGTGCATATGTTGCAAAGACACAATGACAGCATGGCCAGCTCACAGCCCAGACAACAGTGGGCGACAATCAGGGATTTTCAGCTTTCATGGCCTGCCCCCCTGCAACAACTTATCCAGTCACTTTGTTCTCCTCCAGCCCCACACACCCATTATGCTCACTCATGCAGCCCAGCCAGGGCACCAGCCGCATCCCTCATCACTCATCATCCACCCCCTTCTGCACAGTGACACCTCTTACACACCTGTGCGGCGCTTGCCTCCTTCTCAGCACAACCATGTGCCTCTGTCAGACCAAGGGACCTTTAGCAGAAGAAGCCTGTCCATAGGGCTTGTTGGGATGAAAACACTATACTGAGACAACAAATGGTACAGATGAATGAAGAGAAGTCACCACGCTTGCTCCTACCTGCACCAGCAACAGCAGCTTATGCCTATGGCAATATCCCCCCCAGAACAAGTATGCAGACAACCCTCTGTATGTGGCCTTCTCTTCCCTTCAAGGAAAGCCACATTCACCTCTTGAGTTCTGCATGGCAGAACCAGAAGACAATGAAATACCACAAGCCAATATTCACAGACAGAGCCTAACAAAATACACAACACTTTCAGAACTTTCAAGGCTGGAAGACAACACAAAATACATTTTTTTCTTAATTGGGAGAAAATGTGGTTCCCAAAGACAGAAGAACTGTGCACAAATGTCCAACTACAGTCTTGTTCTGTTAGATTAAGTTCTTCTAGTTCTCAGACTCAAGACCTAGCCACACTCCTGGCCAAGTGAGATGCAGCAACATCTGTAGTTACTGTAATCCCAGTTGCCCCTCAATTTATTTGGATACCAACATCCACATGTTTCTGTTCTGAGCAACTAACTTGCCCATGCGCTTTACACAACAAAACACCTCCAGTGTTCTTGATCAACCCATTTCATTCCTGGTGCTTGCCACAAATAGATACGGAATACACAGTGTTTATTTCAGCTAATTCCCCATACACTAGGGGCAATGCATGCATCTGGAACACTGTTAGAGCAGAAAGACATGAATTATTCTGGAATAATTATTCTGGTTTGTACTTCTAGCAGCTCAGCTCCCTCTGTGTCTTCCCCTTCTTTACAAACTCCAAAAATCTTTGCAAATTGTAGCAGTACATATAATAAAGTACTTCTCAATATATCCAAGTCACACTTTGCAGTTTCCAAGATCTATGTTTCCCCTTCATGCAGGATAATCCTGTATGTCAGGGAACATGAGTTGCCACAATGACCATGTAGAAATACACATTTATATGAAATCTCAAGATACAAAAATTGGTCAGTGTCAAGTTACAAGACAATATAAGCAGAACTTACTGGAGGGTTTTTTTTTCTTAGCTAGAAACCTGCTTTTGCAAGTAGGGATTTATTCAGAGGTTAAATCCTCCATACTTTCTTACACACTTCTCAAAACTGCAGGCAGCTTTGTTTAAAGTTTCTTTCCCTCATCCATGTAACTTAAAGATCAATTAAAAAACACAGCAATTCTCTTAAACCTTACCCAAAACATCTATTCAAAATGTCTGAGCTATGTGATGAAAATGCTTTAAGTCAAACAAAAGTGGTTTGTGGCAAAAAGAAAGGAAAACCTATGTGCATTTCAGCACGGAAACTGCTGCAGAGCAAGGATCTGAGTTTGTATAAAACCCTGGTTGGAATAATTTAATTGCCACTATGTAAGAGCAGGAATTTCTCAAGTCTTTTTCAGTATTTGATTTTCCAGTAAATATGAGAAGGGGAAAGTCAACACTATAGTTTTAAGATTCCAATGTAGAGGTGGTTTGATAACAGCCTTCCCCAAGTCATTTTCTTGGGAAAGTGTTGTTAGAGCACAGTGCTAATTAGGGCTTGTCAGTTAAGCTCCTTCTGCTTTGTTCAGAAAACCTAGACAAAATAGCTTATCCATGGATAGACCTGGGGGCCTCTCACAAATATTTTGTATTCCACTGCAAGCTTGGGCATATTACATAAGCACCTGGACTACCCACTAAAAATGTGAACGCCTCCCCCTCTGCCCTACAGTGAGTGTCTTCATGACACTTTCATCAACAGTGACTGAAAAAATAATCTTATAGAGGGCTTCCATCCAAAAAATATGGTAATCTATAGCTTGTCTATACATAAATGATGGTTTGGGGGGAAAACGAGGAGAGGAAATTCAAGCACATAAACAAGTTTTCCAATCCTCCTCCTTCCTCTTCAGAAGTTAAGCACTGAAAAAGTGCCTTGTATCATTAATAATATTAGACTGTGTCCACAGAGACTAGGTTGTTCTGGGAAGGAAAGAGCAGTGAGAATCAAGTCTGTTCAGCTTTTCTCTGGAGGTACAGTCCAGTTTGGAAGTGCTTTGAGCATCCAGAACTGAAGACAATGTCAACTTATTCTGATGTGCCCTGACACCACCGCAGGCTGATAGCATATAGAAAACCACAGACACCGTACAAAATGTGGGCATCTACAGAACCTCCCAGCTGTGTTGACAGTGACAGGGTCCATGGTTAATAAACCAGTTGCTCACAATACAGCAGATACTTAGATACCACATTTCGCAGCATAGCTGGACTGGAGCCAAGTAGCTGCTTGCTGTGTGAGCCAAGCTGTAAAGAGGGAAAGGCTCACAGTCCTCTCTGGGACATTTCCCCCAGCGTCCTAAAACATCAACATCAGCACCTTCGGCTTAGGCTGCAAAGATGCCTGCGGAATTTAAGCTATCAAGCCTAACCACTGGGAAATTTTTTAGGTATTTAGTTTTTGAACCTGTAAAGAAACTGTACATTTCAGCAACTGCATAATAGGTGTAGCTTAATTACCTCAAAACATTCCCTTCACAAAAACAGGGAAACAAAGTCTTCCTCTTCATTGCTGCTCCACAGGAGAGCACTGAAAGCTTCTGGTGAGACAAAGGCAGTAGCAGACAACCAGTGCGATAAACTATCATTCACCTTTTACTCCAATGAGTACTCATTAAGTAGTTTAAAAATACACAAAATCCATGCAAATGTTAAACATGAAAGAAACTGTCCTCAAGAGATAGATGCTCTGAGATCACATTTCAAAGCAATGCGGTATCATTCTCTTAATCTTTTGGGAAAACCAGCATGGATACTCTGCTTCAGAGTGATTAACGCAGGAATTCAAGCCTCTCCATGGCGACCTTCCACAGAAACCTCGGGGGTCAAGAGTAGCAGCTTGTATGTGTCATGCTACAATGCTAATATATCTGTTCTATCAACAAAAGCCTTCTGTAACAATAGGACCAACAAGTTTCAGGGGGAGAAGGGTAGAAGGGGGGAGTGTATATACACTCTAAGACTGCCACAGTACATCTTCTACAGAAGCATAAGTGAAAAGTTCTGCTTCCAAGGGTAGTTTTAGAAATTTCATCTTTTGCTATGCAGCTGGAAAAAAAGTTCACAGATTTACTTCTATGTTTTATTCTCAACAAATACTCACAGCCTGTCAAAAGAGTAACAAATAAAAGACAGCATTCTTAGATTAATGGTTAATGAACAAAATGAAGATGAGAGAAAGGCAACTTCTTGCTCTGACAGTGAAGTGCTAGGCAGGGGGGAAAAGTGTTGGGCTTTTTTTAACTTTGCAGTCACATCACCATAAATCCTTGGTGAAGCCTGAGGAGCACAAGCAAACCTGCAGCGACAGTGGTGGTTCTTGCCCTTGGTACCAAGGTGGCCGTGCCATCCCACCCTAGCACCTCTCATCAGAGTGACGGACAGGGACTGCTCCAGGGGAAGGGAGCAAGGGGACAGGTGAGGAGGCAACCACCCGGCTCTGCGAAGGCCCTGGGATCCATCAGAACAGCCGGTGAAAATTGGCACCTAATCCTACTCAGCGTGATTGGTATAAATAGCCTCAGGGTGGCTAGCATCAAGCTGAGAAAAGAGATCATCAGATCTGTTTTTTCTCCTCATTCTTACCCTTTGCAATCTGAGAAGAGTGAAAGAGGACACCAGCTCGAAAGAAGGCTGCTAATTAATTCCCCCATCACCCAGGCACTGCAAAGCTTCTGGCTGCAAAGTACCTGCTTATCTAGGAACAGGGACTTGATAGCAGTTGAAAAAAAGAGGCTTGATTTGTTCTGAAACTGCCATTAAGAGACACAATCATCTCACGAGATCAGTCTGTAACATCTTCCCTATCAACAGCAAGAAAACACGAAAGAAAAGCAGCATCATTCTTGCCTATGTTATTTTAAGCCTGCTTAAATTTTCAGAGGACCAACTTACACTGCACAGTGATTTTTATGAGAGGTTGGCATGCCACAGGCAAACATGCTTTCAAAGTGATGACTTTACATGGGGAAGAGTCCTTGCATCAACTCTTAGGTGAACAAGTTTCTCTGAAATAAATGATCTCTGAATAAGCTGCCACAGGGTAGAAATGTCTTCCTGTAAAGGCAGGACTAGAATGCCGATTGCAGGTGACACACCATTTTAAGACAAGGGCAGGTAAACACTTTAAAGAAGCAGGACTCCGTTGTCTTAGATTCTCAGTTACCCTGGATAAAAGGCTATAAAAAGCTCTTTGGAAACGCGACTAAGACAAGAGATGAGTTAGACAGAAGGAACAATGGAAAAACACTAATGGATCCCACAGAGAGAGATTTTAGCACAATTTAACACTGAAGATCTCAACTTTCTGTGACCAACAACAGTCTGCCTAGCAAGGCTGCTCTGTTAGTACTACCACAATGCAAACAGGAGAAGACTTGACAGCAAGAATTAAAAGTCCTGGCTGTCAGTAGGCAGATACTGCCATAATCAAGTATCATCTGAAACACCTGCAGCTCATCTGTAGCCTTTTGGAGTGCCAGAGGGACATCACAATCATTAAAACTTCGAAGAACAAACTCACCTGCAAGCACAGACTCAACAATCCAAGCAACTTTCATCCTTCTCACTCTATGACTTTGATATCCCTCATTTTAGCTAGGACACACAGCATGGAGGTTTTGCTTTGTCTTTTTTGTTTGGTTTTGGTTTAGGTTTTTGTTGTGTTTTTGGTTGTGGTTTTTTTGGTTTTGTTTGTTTTATGATGAGGCAGGACAACCTATAAACTTGTGCAACACCCAAAGCAGCTCTAATAACATCATCCTTTTCCAGTTATGTTTAAATGCTCCCAGCACTATTTCTCTTCACTACCTGCTTGACCCAGGGCAAAGGGGGAGCACCAAGGCCACTTCTTCACACTGCCTGGGTCTAAGTGGGCAACAGGCCAACTGGGTAAGCACGGGCAATGAAAAGGACTTTTTTGCTGTTATCCGCTCCTGGGCACCCAGGGTGCACCCAGCAGATGTGCAGCCTAGCCAGCTGTGTATTCTCACTTCAATTTTTTTGTCCCTTTGTCCCCACCCTGAAATTGCTTTTCTTTCTACTCACCCAGCAACCTCAGCTACATTTTTTCCCCTGAAAAAAAGGATTATAGTTTCTGGCCTTACCACAGCACACAAACTTAATTGAAATCTGAGAAGCAAGAATGTTTTACTTTGTTTGAAACTGAAGACACCTGCAGTTCAATCTCAGGTGTGCAATTCAGAGCCAACAGCAAAAGAACTGAAATGTCAAGGACCAGACACTTTCTTAAACATACCAGATTTTCCTCTGGGGAAACAAGGGGAGCACTGTTTTATTTTTAATTTTTAAAGCATAAATCGTGCATTATAGGACACAGCATTGTAGGATAATCAGTTGCTGTGTACACTTCCCTCTCTGATGAAGTGACTGGCTTTGAGCCCTTCTTTGGACAGGTAACCTGAAAGAGGCTGGCCAGAGAACCATGAAGATACAGACAGGCTTGATCAGGAATGCCAGTGGCCAGAACCCAGCCTGGGTAATCAGGAATTATGCAGCTATCCTCTGGGCGATTACTAAGCATTTCACACCAACACTATCAGATCTGAAGAACTTGACAGAGAACAAAATGTGTAGGGACACATTTCCTACTAGACCTTGTTGCTCCTTCTCAAAAGCAATAAGAAGTCATTTTTCTGAGTGTAAAAATGAGGGTGAGTCCTTCCCTACTTAGAATAAACACACTTGTGCACATTCCTTCCTTTTATACTGCGTACATCTCTACTTGGCATCACAAGCTGCTGTGGGATGACTCAGTTTGTTACTGATTAACAGCTCAGGTCAAGTCTTTTCTGTGTGCCTCAACTCAACTTTGCTCATATCAGTCAGGCATCCTTACAACTTTGTGTCAGACAAATACTAACCCCATAGCTCAAGAGTTCCCCGTGTACCAGCAAGCCTCCTCCCCACTCTCCAGAGCACAAACCCCACCTGTAGCACATGCCTTTCACATCCCTGCTGCAGGCACCAGAGCTAGGCTGTGGTCTTGCTGCCATCCCAAATCTCCATGTGTGAAAAGACTAAGCTGTGAGTCAAACAGAGGTGTCCTGCCAAAGAAAGATTCTGTACCAGCAGCTGCATAGTAGATGGCTGGACCACCATGCAGTATGTTCCCCAGTAGCTCCTGGAGGGCAGGGCCTGGCCCTCCTGCCCAAAAAAGAGGTAAGCGTGTGTACAGGGAGAGGAGTTACTGTAGCGTGACTGGCAAACATGGTGCTTCAAAGCAGAGACCAGGGGAAAAAAAAGGGTACTTGAGGTTTGGGGGTGTTTCATTTTAAAAGTGATTAAGAAAAACATAACACTTTTCCTACATATTGAAGACAAGGTGTCAGTCCTTCATTAAGACTGGGACTGCTGTCTTGAATAGTCATGCAAAGTCATGTCCTCGATCAGACTAAAGGCAGCGGCCCCAGCAAGCTTTGCTCTAACAGTAGCTGAATGTGATGTTACCCAGCTGGCACCTCACTGCCTTCCAACCCTGACCTCCCACATCTTCCCTGCAGGCACCAACCAACCAGAGCCTCAAAGGCAGCTGAACCCCAGACCTCAGCCAGCCTTGTTTGCTCCCAACACACGGTCTGTAACAGAGGAGCATCTCCATCTGTACCTCCAGCTCACACTTCTCCCATGGCCCTGCTGCCCACACAGGCACGCACACACCTGCCCCTACAGCAATGCCCTGCCTGACACTGCAAAGAGGGAATCCCAAGCACAGGATCGCACTCTTCTCACTCCTCTTCCACAGTGTGGTATTTCCAATAGAACAGTCATACACACAGAGGCTGTGCACACTGCAAAGTCCTGTCCCGTGGTCTGACCCTACTGCATGTTTGCATTGAGCAGTGAGTGCTCCCAGGCCCGGCCGCTGGCATGAGCCCCAAGGGCAGTGCAGGGGTGAAGTCACATCTCTGTAGCCTCGAAAGGCTGAGGCAGTGCCAAGTGACATGGAACAGAGGCAGAAGAGGAGGCAAAGACACAAGCCACTGCCAACACTGGAAGCTTCTTAGCTAGTTTAGGAGTTACATCAGGAGACAAGCTGAAACACCTCCTCCTGTCCATCTGCATGCAACTGCTGGCACATCTGGCCGTATTTCTAAACATGAGCTTTAACAGTCCATGCAGGCTGCTCTGTGAAGTTAGTCATGACAACTCCACTATGATCTGAGCGAAAGACACACATCACTCCAGTGTCAGGAGCACTGGTAGTCCATACAAGTATCAGACAATATCTACGTCTGCATGGTTTGGCAAAAAAGAAGTTAATTCACCCAGGAGTGCTTTGATCCTCTGACAAATCATTTCCTGATTCAAGTTGAAACAACACAAAGGACTTTGGACACCAACCAGCTGTCGCCCTTGTGAGCTGGCTCTAAATCCCCCACAGTCAGAGAGGAAAGATTTAGGTGGTGGGAGTGGAGCAAATGGTCCATTCACATTCACAGTGTGTGAAAAGTTTCTTCTGGAGAAGCAAATCCTTCTCTCACTACCTATCTGGTGCAAGCTGACAGAACAGGGATCCACCAAAACTCACAAACAGGAAAGGAGCTGTGGGAGACATCGCAGCGCTGTATACCTCAGCAAAACCTGCCAAATGCACTACAACTTGGGGCGGTGGGAGAGAGAGATGTTTTTGCTTTGCTTTGCTCTCCGCAGATGTCCACATGCAATGACCCCTTTGTGACCTTTGGGCCTGAGCTGAGTGAGAGAAGCAAGAAGCGAGCTTAAAGATCTGACACAGCAGCTGGGAAAAGTGAAGGCAGAGCTGAGGTTTAATAGCCATCTCCTTTTGTCCCATTTAACATGAAGCATTCACACATACTCACAATCCTAAAAACAAAACAAAAATGAAGCAAAAAACCAAACCAAACAAACAAACACCCAAACCAACCAACCAAACAAAAAACAAACGACAACACCAAAATGACACTAGCAGACTGCTTTCAACATCCTCCCTCAGATATACTCTCAGTACTGATCTATTCATATTTTCCTGTGTTTCTTATAGCAAATAGAGCACTTGGCAGTTAAAAAGAATTGCAGCTTGATGGGAAGCAGATTAGAAGCCTAGCTTGCAACATAGTTCTGGTATGACAAACTCTTAATTAAAAAAAGTTTTTAATTCAAGGTGTTGAAAGAAACAGTCCATAGAACTAACTAGTTTCTTCCAGTCTCCATCCTCATTTTAACTGACATATTTTATCACCAGACTTTGAGAAACCAATTCTACAATCTTTTCGAATAGAACTGGCCATAATACACATGGCCAAAAAAAAAAGTGACTCACTAGTGACTCACTAACCTTAGAGATGCTCTTGATGTTTATTAACTTATTTTTACTGCAGGTTGCATAAAACTAAACTGCCAAAACTCCTCCTGGTGACACAATTGTTACTCTTCTCTTTTTTCTCCTTAAAACAAGTTTTGGTAGCTAGGCAACTCTCAGATGTGCCGCTTGACCTGCCACCTGCCTAGGTCCAACTGGATCAGCATCTTCAAACTTAGCAGCACAAAGGGATAAACTCGATAAAATTCCTGCCTGGTGCTTTGAACTGCCTAATGCCAGATCCAGAGCTGTCATTACTCCAAGTCTCTCATGGGGCTCTGTTGTGATGCAAATAACGTACAATCCCCACATACAAAAAGGTCGTTAAACTGGAATTAGGAATTATAAATACACCAGCAACTTTGAAGGGAAAATCAGGGTTAAAATGAACACCCAAAAAGATGTACACAGAAAAAAATAGGAAAAATCTGTTTACGATTCAGCAAACATATGGCAACAGGGGTACAAGGACTGCAGGCTCTGTGGCTCACCCTGCTTTGCTTCACGGGTGCCAGGCGTGCACCCACGTCACCCTTCTCCCCCATAAGCCTGACGGACTTTGCCATCCAGCCCTGTCCGTGGGCTGAAGGCACCGACAGCATTTTAACTCTGCAGCCTCCTGCTCAGCCTGCCAGCGACATCAGCAGCCAGACAAGGCTAATAAACCATCAACGAGCCAGCTCTACGTGCAACTGGGAGCCAAGGCCAGCCCATCTCCAGCCAAGCTCCCAGCAGCTGACCAAACAGGGAATTGAGCAAACCAGGCAAGAGCAGAGGAAATGCTCACATGGTATTAGGTCAGGAGTTAAAATATCTCAATGACCTGCAGCTTCCATCATGAACGGGACTGATGAATGCCAGAGTCACACAGAAGAGAAACTCACCTGCAAAAAACGTGTTCAGCCTCTGACACAATCTCTGTCACTCCAGCAAGGCAAAAGTAAGAAGCGTTCCCTCCCCTCAGGCAGAAATTAAGCTGTGACTTAAACTGAAGTTTTCAAGAAACAGTTGATGAAATGCATGGAGCTAGTGGAGATTTCCTAGATCAGAGAGAAGCTCAGCATCTCAGTCTAGCAAGATAAATATTATCTTTTTTCATGAAAAGAAAAATAACTAGGAGCCTTCTTTGCCTGTAACTCCATTTTCAGCTTCAACATCAGTGCTGAGAGTACCATGACCAGCATTCCCCTCACCTGACTTCAGTCTCAGTCAGGCCATCCAAGATAATTATAAGCCAGTCATAGAGCACAACTTCCTTTTTTCCACAGGAACAAAACATGATTCAGTCAGGAATGTACAACACAAATTGTGGCTATTCCTCACCCAGAATGTAAGCAGCCTTGTAACAACCAGCTCTCAATTAACAGGTTAACAGTGAAAGGAAATCAGAAGGTCACTTGAAAAAAACAATTCATAAATCAGGCTAGAAGAGCATTCACAGCTAAGAAAACACCAGATTCCTGCAGAAAGCAGGAAGAGCTTAACAGAGCAGCTGGCAGAGCAAGTACATGCTTTGTGCTGCATGCTCAGCTGGTCAGAGCCTGTGGCGAGAGGAAAGGACAGCGATGGGACCAGTCCGCAGCCCACACTACCCAGCCGCAAACACCCAGGACCAGACCGCACTCACAAAAACACCCGTGGCACCTCAAAACATTTGTATGTTGTGACCCGTGGCCACCATGTAGATTCTGCTCTACTTCTGAGAAGGTGGGAAAAATGCAAGTTCTCAGACACACACACAGACAAGACAAAATTTGGGTCAATGCTCCTTGCCTGGAAAAGTTTCCTCTCTGCAAACTGCCATGAAGTAGCATGTGCATCTTTTATTAGATACACAAAAATTTTCTTTGCAATGCTGAGGCTTGAACTTAGTACCAAGAATAGCCCAGTATGTCTTCTTTTTCCATTTCCAGAGTAGCACATCTTGTAAGACTGCAGCAGCCTGAAAAGTCATGGTAGTTTCCCACTGCTGCTGTGTTACAGTGAGGCAGTGATGTTTTGGGGTTCCCCCCCCGCCACTTGCAAAGAAGAGAAAAGGAATTGCACGGCTGGCTCATCACTTCTTCTCCTGCAACAGCCCCTTGAGACAAAGTTCAAAATTAGCAGAGAACTTACGACAGGCTGAAAACATGAAGGAAAGGGCAGTTTCCCAAGACAAAGTTTTACTTGTCAGATTAGAGGAGCCTGAATTCTGCCAGGGACAGCTTTTTCACTTCTCCTTTTTATTTCTCCCATTTTCTTGTTACCTCCCTTTTCTGTCTTGTCTTAGAGACTTTGAATAAACAGAGTGAGCATTCAGAAGCAGGGCAAAAGAGGAGGAGAAGGCACAACTTGAAAGGCAGCAAACAAAGAGTGTGCTAGAAAGAGAAGTTACAGGAAATAAAAGAAGTCCAGAGAACCGAGACAGAGGAATAGCAAAAGCATGAGAACGGCCAAGATGCGAGATCCTTCACAGACACATCTGGGAAAATGTTCAAGGCCACAAGGTAAAACTACCAGAAGCCAGAAATTACATCATGCTTCTTCAGACAGCAATAAAAACTATTCTGAACGTCTCCCAAGAGGGACCCACAGGCAAGGCCACAACTTCCATTCCAGGGACTTGTTCAGAGCTGGGAGAAACCAGCTGTGTTTCATCCAGGCTACCCCTAATCCCTCTTAATCAATAGGCAGCTGATAATCAACCTGGCTTAAGTGGTCAAGATGAGGCGATGGGCACAGATGGGATGATGAACTCACAAGCTTAGTCAGGAAGGTGGTCGGCCAGCATGCACCAGTTAGAGCTGAACCTTGAGCATGTTTAACCTCCAGCATCAAAACCAATATTTCCAGCAGAGATATTTTAAAGAAGCCTCAGATCTGCAGAGTACAGTCAGAAGCTTCCTGATAACTCTCCAGAATTATTCTCCTAATTCTCAGAACCAGCAGGAAGTAGATTTCCATTTTTCTCAGGACACTATGCTAACCCACAACTCGATGAGCTGTTCAGCCATTCTGCTGTGGGCAGATGCCTCTCCCTGCGTGGCAGGCTAAGCAGCTGGGGCGAAGCAGCATTTCAGCTATCTTACTTTAATTTAGCTCTGCATGTAAGTCAAAACCATCTCAGCTAAGGCCAATCTCTTTCTAGCAAAAGCTAGGATAATATGCCACAGTTGAATCCTCACCTGCAAGTGACCATTGCTTTAATTAGATTCAGGCAAATCCAGGTCTTTGCAGTCTAGACACGGTTTAGCAAGTGCTTTTATGTAATTCATGGTGAGAGAACACAAATCTTAAACGAATTAGAAAGATAACTCATCATGTGTGAAGTTTTATCTGCAGCTTACCTCAGTTTTGGCAAAGAAAACCTCACTGGATTTTGATGGGCAAAGACAACCTAAGTATTCAAGCAATAGTCCAAGTGAATATTTTACTTGGGGAAGCAAGGAAAAGAAAATGTTCCTCTTTGAGCCTAACACTCTTCCAAAGTTTAACAAGTCACAAATGGCTTTTGTTCAGAGCAACAGCATTAACATCACAATTTTGCAACATAGCACAGACACATAAATCTTGAGGTGATACTGAATACAGACTTCCATCCTTTACTCTGGCCCCTTCTGTAGCCTTGGTACTACTCTGTGTTTTAGACAAACATACAAAGATTTATACAAATAAGAGAGAAAAGGCACATAAAGGATATCTACTGCTTCTAACTTACAGCACTGATACACTTCTAACTTACAGCACTGATACACTTCTAACTTACAGCACTGATACACTAGTCACATTTTCAAGGACCTATAGGTGTTTACACACCTATTTATAAAAACTTCAGGCAGTAATACAGGGCAGCTTTGTAGCTTTACAATTTCTGTGTTGAAATCAAGGTGATGAAATGCTCCAGCTCTGTGAAAGTCATTTTGATTAAGTTTTAATATATATACAAAGTAGCTACTGGATGACAGAAAATGCAAAGTGCCAGCACTATCGCGCTCCTAGCTGTGCATAAGTACATTATTTTATTGCTATTTTTGATTTGCTCAAAGAATGTCGGACAGAGCGTTATTAGCACAATGCGGAACATCAGCCCTGTGTCTCTGAAGACTGGATGTGCTGGGAAAAAGGCTTTACATACCCAGCTAGTTCTTCTACAGGGCAACACCAGTATCGCAGGCCAGTCCACCTCCTTGTAATGGGACTCTCAGCACTGATACAAGAATGGCTGTAACTGGATGTTGCAGTAATACAGAATTAACCGGTTCAATTAACAGCCGTACCTGAATGCACCAGTAAGCATAAAGCAACTCATAAATTATCTTATTTTTACTCAAACAGTTGAAAATATCTTATTTTCTGCAACTTACTAAGTAGAGAGAACCTTGTCTCACTTCTGTGATGGAAATTAGAAAGTTGCTTGGAGAAGGAGGGGAAAAAAGGTCTTCTAACCGAAATTAAAATGAAACTTCCACCCCACACAATAGTCACAGAGACACCAGCACCCACTGAACCTCCTCCAGGACTCCATGGCTCTCCTTCAGATCCTGCACAGCCAAACCTCTGGCCCCCTGCTTGCACACTCTCCTTACTCAGCTGTAGTCACCAAAAAGACCTGGAAGCACCTGGAAATGGCACCAACAGTGTTAAACTGTGCTTAAATCTGGGGGATACAAATCACTGCTCTTCCATCAAGATATAGCTACGAGGAAACTCCTTCACCAAGCAGTAACAGGCTCCAAAGCAAAACATCCTCCCGAATGAAATGTGGCTGAGGAATGTGAGCTATGCCAGAAGGGGGGCTCTGATGGATATTGAGGGAGGACAGGAGCAGGCAGGCTGCTGGTGGAGCTGACGGTGGTTTCGGAGCAGGGGCAGAGGAGCAGCCAGGCAGAGGCACGCCGGCACACGCAGTGCTCAGGAATGTCAGCAATGCCGACCTGGGGCTGGGGGGTTCGCTGCCCAGTAGGGAGGGATGGGAGAGGTTGCAAGAGTAACAACGCAAGACCAAGAGGCAGCTGGGGTTCCTGTAGAGCTGCAGGATTCCCCTTAAGGGGGGTCTGTGGCAGGGTCGCAAGGCTCAACTGCAGGCTGCAAACCAGCGAAGGGTTCCGTCTTGTCCCACTCAGCCCATGCTTGTAGAAACAAAACTTTACATGCAACTTCGCAGTAAACTTGTCTGTCATTAATTTCTACCAGCTGAAACAAACTGCAGGTCCCCTTTTGGCTAGTTGCTGACATGAAAAATATACCAACATTAAGAGTACTGAACACATGCACTTAACACTTCCTGAGCTAGAGATCTGATTTTAAGCTGTACAACAACAAGCCTTTTCCCCCCCAGGCTAACAAAAGATGGAATTGCTACAGATAAAACAGACCTGAAACCCTCCCAACTCTACTTTGGCCAAAACCAACAATTCCTTACAGTGTGAAGAACATATTCAGTCACCTGCTATTTTTAAGGTTCTTGAACAACTCCATTTTATTTCTACCATATTTTCTTAGTCCACATGTCTCGGTCCAGCCAGAGGGTCAGTGAACCAGCACTGTCTGTCTGGTGCTGCAGAGGGGGTCACGCTGGTGGCCAACGGGCACCTCCCAGTGCTGGGTCTCGCCGGAGTAAGCACCGACAGCATCTCCTTAGCACGCCTACCGCGCAACTCGTGACAATCATGATGTGTGCATGGACACAAAGAAGGGTTTGTTTTCCTTAAATTTCTCCAGCTGAGAAGGCTCCCAGCAGCCACTAGTATTCTCGTTGATGTGACTGATCTCGCACATTGCTTAAAAAGATGATGTCACAAGCAGCAGCAGGGATGGGGTGAGAAACTACAAGAAAAACACAAAAGGTAGATAAAGACCGAGTGATAAATCACAGAAGGGATCAGGATTGAGACTAATGTGCCTCCCACTCCAGACACAGCCCTTATCTACTTGGTAAAGAGTAAAACTGCCCGCAACATTGCAAGGGCAATGTAAAAAGCACGCACGAAGTTTGTCAGCCCGGTTAAATGACGCTGACAAGACGCATCAACTGCAGCTAATCATGCCTACATCATTTTCAGCACCTCCTGGGTTCAGGCAGATTCAATCCAGGGTCTTCCTGCAGGTGATTTTATCTCATCTGTCTAAGTTACTGACTTGCCATTCACAGAACAGAGTCCAAGCAGACTGCTAGTAAAGAACATGTGGAGAAAACAGTCAGCAATTGCCAGAATTAGACTAAGATTCATCTGAGGAAAGAAAACTCCTTAAGAGCTTAACATTAAAAAGAAAAAAAAAGAAAAAGCAGTTGAAAAAGAAAGGCAATTAAAAAGTTTAAGAACAAGTTCAACACCACATGTCAGGAAGGAATGGAACTTAAAAAAAAAATATTTCCTTGTATTGCTTTTCGTAAGTCTTAAGATTAGGCTTGGGATAAAGACAGTTGTTTTAAAAGCAAAGCTGTTTACTGAAAAAATGAAGTGTGGTTTTAAAAAAAATTCCACGAAGCAGCTTAATTCTAATCCCACTCATGTAAATCCAAAAGGAGCACCTGAAAAGAGCCAGATGACCTTTATTGCCTTTAAAAAGGAAACCAAAAAAATAATTCCCCTGCTCAAGAACCATCACATTTTACAGTTAGTTTGTCAGTGTTTGTTTTGTTTTAATGCTGGAACTGGCTTTTCTGCAAAACTGTCCAAGGGCTAAAACTGTGAGAAATTATAGTAAAAATGGAAATTTCATGCTTTTCGGTTTGTTTGTGGAAAACTGGAGATTAGGAATGGAGTTTAGATCAACTTTGAAGCTTACATTTCTATTAACATCTTAATTGAGAAGTGGTTTCAGAACTGACAACTGCTCTTCACTCAGCAAGCCCATTTTTGGTTGCCAGTCTCTACAAGACAAGGTGTTACTGCCAGATGGGCAGAAAGCTGGAGAACACAGAGCAGGTTTAAGAGAGCAAGAGAAGGGCTCTGAAAAGCACAGGACCTATAGAAATTCTACTTGGATATAGCTGTAAAGTCCCACCTTGGTATAGCTGCATGATATTCCATAATGTCCATATGCAGTTTTCACAACTGTCCTCCACTTCGTTAGGATTTCTTCAGCCATTCTGCACCCATCTTTTACTTCTGCTCTCCTGTGCGCTGCCACCGCACCAAACAAAAAAGCTAGGCCTAGCGTGCCCAATTACTTCTGCTTCCTGTCCCCATCTGCCCCAGAAACCCAATTACAAAGTTAACTCATGCTAAAGGAGCCTGAGGGATGTGCACTCACACTTAGCTACATGACAGGTCGCAATGAATGGACAGCCTGATTTTCACCCTGGTTTGGTATCTGAAATGCACAATGAATTTGTTAAACCATGCACATTGGTAAACAATGAACACTGAAGTTATTTATTGCAGAATTGCAGGTACATTTTGGTCTATCAGTAGGTAACTGGAGTGAAAAGTCAAATTCCAAACCGAAACCAAACCACAGTAGGATTGACCCCAGCATCAGTTCCTACTCTGAAGAAAGATTTTGCTAAATTCAACATCTTCTCTCAGCATATATTTTGCTGTGTCTATTGAGGTACATCCAGCCAGGAAAAAAAAGCAAAGCTCAGCTCTAGTGCAGCCTTCCAAAAGCTGGATTGCAGTGGGAAGTGGATTGTATCTTAATATATCTATCTACTGACATTGCAAGGATACTAAAGAGAAGTTCAAACAGTACAACCTGCCTACTGGCAGTTGGGTTAATAACAAAACATTGGGGAGAAAAAAACCCAAAGGCTTAAATTGCCTTTGCCAAGCTGCAAAACACACAACCCTTTTGTTCTAATTTCTCTTATGTCAGAAGTCTGGAAATCAGAGACAAACTCTGCAATATTGTTTCATTTTAAAATCATGCATGGGTCATGTCCCCATTCTTTTGTCTCATACTCAGCATCTTGACTGCCCTTTGTCACTTGTTATACTCAAATTTTAAAACACTGAAAAGCCACTTCTTGGCAAATTCTCTTTGGAGAAATACTGAAAGGCCACATAAAACACTCATGTATCTTTCTCTGTCGAAACCAGATTAGTCTGGAGCAACTTTTAGAGATCCTCTGCATCCCCATATGCTGAGACAGGGATGAAAAGAGCAACATTTGCAGAGCGTTCACTATTGTGTGAGGTCCTTGGGGGTTTTTTGACAAAGCTGTTCCAAAATAGCTCAGGAATGAGGCCCATCCTTTTCTCATTTAACAGCTCATGAAGTGAATGAAAACACTGTGACAGAAGCCCCACCATGCACAGCCATGTTTATGCACCTAAACAAACACATTCAACCTCTGACATTGTCTCACTCCAGGGGAGACTCCCAGCCGCTAAACTGGCAAAACACTTACAGTTAAAAAAAAAAAAAGGGGGGGGGGAAGTCAGAATAACTCAGGGGAAATCATTGTTTTAAACTATGCTCTTCCACCTTTGAGACGCACAAGCTGCAGGCTGGTGGTATGCATGAATATGAAGTGCCCGGCAAGGAGCTTTCCCAATCCCACCCACAGACCAGGATGCTTCTGATCACCATCTGCCAAGATGGTCATTAATGGACCAAAATTTAGAACAAGTCACTTTGGTTTCCAGCACTTCATGGGCTCGAGACGGAATCATAGTACCATGATTTCATGCCTATTAATTTCTGACACAAGCCTATGTTGCCGCTGAGAGGTCTCCCACCCTCTCCAGCTACGCTGGCACAGTGCGTGGGACGCTGTGCACACAAAGAATAGCCTGGGGGGGTGTATTTTAGCAGGTTCATTTCCAGCCAGATCAGTGCTCCAATCTGTTTCGTCCCACAGCCACATAAATATTAGCACCATCACAAAGGAGCTGGCAGCAAAAGTACAAGAGGAGAGCTGGCTGCTTTCAGCTAGGCGCTGATTTACTGCCTACCTGCAGCCCCTGTACCACAGGCAGATTAATCAACGGGAAAGAGCCAGGACGTGCAGGAGTTCGTATGGATGCCAAATAAAAGGGAAACAATTCTGATGCCACTTTAGGAATTTACAGTGCAAAATCATCTGGGTCAATCTGGGCAACACACTGCCCCCACCCCCCCCAATGAACAACACTGCAGAACTGGGAAGGGATCAGAAATATGTAGAAATTATGAAAAAGGCTTTGAAAAAACACTTCAGTTTTTAACAAACCATGCAAACATTGTCTGAAAGGGACTGGAGAATTATGTAAAATAGGAAAAGGCACATAAAAGCTAAATCAGTGTTTCTTATTTCAAGAACGAGGAATGGTCAAGCTATGTAGTTGGGAGGCTGAAATGTGCACACACTCACACTACAGACATCATTATCACTGCACAGCAACCATGAATCCTACCAGCTCAATGGGACCAAGAGAAGGACTGGACACTTGTATGGGTAGGAGCCCTATCTGGTGCTACACTTAGGAATACTAATTAAAGGCTTCAGGAAGGAAAAAAAAAATTAAGTCCAGTGACTTAGGGCTTAAAAGTCAATGTCCACTAATTACCAACCCATACAAGACATAAGGTAAAGGACAGATTAGGCCTCATCAGTCTTAGGTGTATGGATACTGCACATTGCTCGAAGTCCCTGGTACAAAGCCCCTCAGTACAAAGCAGCCTTACCAGGGCTTGCGTTTCATCCAATAACCAACATTTTGACTGTCTTTGCCTCCTCAGAAAACACAGCACCAGCACAATCCACCCCTGCCAGAGCACTACTGCTTCATATAACTGCACTGATCATCACCCTTTAGGCAGAGAAGATAGTAGATTCCCCAAGGTCCTTGGGAAAAGGCATGAGCATGTTTGTGCAGTGAAGGACTCGCTAACAACGCCTGCACTTGAGCTCTGCAAAAGCTGCTGCACTGAAACCGTTTTGTATTTCCGCAGCATCCCCCACCAGCAGCTCATGGCACACACCGCCAGGAAGGGGATCCTTTACTTCAGAGCACTGGCGCACAAGAAGCAGATTTGAAAGACCATCAAGCCAGAGCAGACCAGTGACCCATCCTGGGAAGCATGGTGCTAGGAACATTTGCCCAAGAGACCCAAGGAGGTATGCCCACTGCCCTCCTGGACATCAACCACCACCAAGCACCACGAAGTCAGGGATGCCTATAGCTCATGGAATGAACAGCTGCAGAGAAGATGGAGGGAGAAACAGCCCATATTTCGCACGGAAGAGACTCTTCTGTCACTGTCACTTCTTCCTCCTGGGGTCTGTGTGCCATGCAGCAACACCGCAGTGCTTCAGGACGGCACAGACACTTCCCTCTGTGTGAGGAACAGGTGGGAGGCACCATTCCTGCACCCAGAAACAGGCTGGGACAGCCCCACCACCATCACCTTCACAAGACACTTTTCTGGAGACACCTCATTTCAGGGAAATGCAGTTACAACCTTCAACCCAGAGCAGATATCGGGTCTAGTTCTGGCTCCTGTTGCAATAGGGAGCCTGTACATCCTACAAGTACATGAACAGCAGTTTGGTTTTTAAAAAAGCCAGACTCAATTTGACAGATTTGCTTACCCACAATTAAGCTCCAACCATTCTTGTCCAACTCCTCCGTCTCCAGTCTACTCACATCTCCAAAGAATTAAAGGGACATTCAAAACACGCATTCATGACTCATGTTTAATTGTCAGCTGTCCTTCCCCAGTACAGCTCTAATTAGAAATCAGAAACATTTTTGAGCACAGAAAGAGACAAAAAATTGGTATGAACTGCAAGGGAAGCCTGTGGCATCCTAACAGGATGCCTTTTTCTAAGTTGTGCTTTAGCCAAACTAGTCATTGGGCTTAATACAGGGGTAAGAACCCAGGGCCTGCGACAGCCTGGAAGTGAGATCAAATGCTCTTGCCATTCATTCTGTATGACAGAAACATTTTCATTACTAGCAAAGCTCAGAAAGCTTTTTCAGCATTCACAACAGCGCCGTTTTCCTCATCACAGACAAGTAAATCTCTAATGCTGAAGAAGTGACTACCATCATATACACCTTTCTGCTATTTTGCAGAGTTTGCCAGGGAACCTTTGGCAGAGTAAAAATATAAATATGCCCCAAAGTAGTATTCAGATTTAACTACAAGTCTCAACACTGCTGCTACGACAGCAGACACAGTTTCCCAAAGTAAAATACACAGGCAGCATTCATAGTTAGAGAATGAGCTAGATGTTGGAGTATGATTCACAGTATAACACTGCTAGAAGTAATCTGCATAAAATGTATAAACTGCTAAAAAATAATCAATTATGCTGTTTTTTCCTTCTTGATGTGTATTATTACTCCCCTTCGGGTCCCAGTCTTTTGACAGCTGGTAACAGCCATATAATTTGCATACTATTTCCCCTCAATATGCAGTACCTATAACGGCTGCAAGAACTAACTGTGGAGTGTCAGAGTTGACAAGCCTAAGTGGTTTCCCAGATTTCTCCATGAGATGCCTAAATGCCTTTTTACAGCCCCACCAATTATTCAACCACACAAACAGGTGCTATTAAGATACTTCAAAATGAATCATTTCCCACTAGAACAGAAGACTTTATAAGTTTGACCATAAAACTGGATCTCCAGTCAAGACAAACTTATTTTAGAGCTTACATAAGATTTATAAAAAGATATTGTGACTTTTTATGTTTTTATATAGCTCAAACAAAAAAACTTTTCAGGTAAATCCTGGAAAAAAAAATACAGCTGGCGTGTCAAGCCATCTGTAAACCACATTTACTGCATCTTTAAGAAGTTAAGTGGAATCAAAACTTTCGGCAAGTTGTTCATCGCTACTTCATGTTGTAATTCCATATGAATTTCTCCTCATCATTATGACACAATAACCTACTTATCAGCTTAACATTTGTCATCTTGCCACAACCGACGAAAAGCTAGGTAAAATTCATACCCATGCATGCGTATACACACAAGCTCCCCAGCCACTTTGCAAGTTCTGTTTCTTACCTTTCTAAAGCAGATAGCCAAATGGAGATGGATCGGACAATCCAAGCAGCGATGCCTGAAACTTTCACTTTGGTCCATTAGTCAATTCCATTAGCTAAATGACTAGGGAAAAAACCCTCCTTCTCTGTGACCTGCCACTACAATAGGTGCTGACACAAGAAAATTTGCAACTGTCCTCAATTAACAACTAATGCTTTAGTAAGTAAAAGCACGATCAGCTGCCTGTTTCTGACAGCTCTTCGTGGTGGCTCTGCATCATTTGCAAAAGAGATTCTTCATTTAGACATTTCCATTTCACTTACAGCATCTATTATTTAGACATACAGGGCACTGCAGAAACTGAGACGGCAAGCTGTACCAGAGGCTTACAAGCCAAGAGAACTGCCAGTGCGGGAAAAGACAAACAGATACTGAGGGAGAGCAACTAAACAGACTCAACTCATACAAAAGTAATTTGTGGTATGAGAAATGCATGTATTGCCAGTTCTCCCAAGGAGGCAGGATTTGTTTAGATAGCCACTAAACCACCACATAAACCCAATCCATACTAGTTTTCAACCTAAGGACCCACTTTTATTCTCATTTTCTCCAGTGCAATTTTAAAGTAAAGCCCAAATCTCCAAAGAAAGCAGGTATGTACAAATTTAAAAACTAATACATATAGTTTGGAGTATTGCAGAAGGTGTCACCAAATTACCCAGAGTGGTCATCAGTAATTTATTTAATGGCAAGATCATGTTTGTCACTAGAGAACCATCCACCCCAGTTCATGAATTTCCATCTAGTTAGTGTTCCAGCAATAAAAATGGAAAAATCTCACTGTGATGTCAGCCAAAGGGAACAAAGAGAGTTTAGCATAACATTAAATCCCACCAAGTACATGGTCGGCAAAGCCAAAGATTCTGGGGCATACAAGAGCCTATAACCACCTACGCTTCTGCCCAAGCCACTCTGTGGCAGCTGGAGTTGTATTTGTGCTGCTGGGGGGTGCTGCCCCCAGCGCTGGTGTGACCACGTTTCTCCACACCCAGCACTGCATGGGACCTCCCACACCCAAGCCCTCCTGTGCCTCATACACCAGAGCTGAAACCTCTTCTGCTCAAAATAGAAGAAGGACCTGGGTCTCCCTGTCCCAGGACACCTCCTCTTCTCTCCAACAGGCAGTTTTGAGGGAAGATCCCACTTTACGTAGTCACTAATACAAGGGAGGTGTTCCCAGCCAGAAAACAGACAGGATTTCAGAGATGCCACTTGCAACATAGATGGGGGGCAGCCCCACTGCTGCCATTCAGCCCCACTGTGCCACACTGGCACTTGCTCCCTTTGGAAATCCAACTCCAGACCTGAAGACCCAAGCAGCACTCCCTAGGGTTTGAAACCCCACCTAAACAAAAACTCCAAAAATTTGCACACTTTGGGCACTTATTAAATTAACTCAGCCTTTTCAAAACTCGCACTAACCTGATTAGCCTCCTCCCACTTATCTCATCTTTTCCTTCAAAACATGCACCCACGCAACCTTTAATCAGATCCAGTTGCCCTGCCAGAAGGGGTGAAATAAAAGATTAAGATATATCCAATATTTTTAATCAGCAAATTGTCATGGTCACCTCTCTTGGCTAGCAGAGATGCAAGGTTGACAACAAGTCAGGGAACTAACAGATGGGCTCTGCTGTTAATGAAATGTTTGAGAGCTTTGATTTAACAATAAGCCCACTACACCTGAACTTAACATCAGTACAAGAAAGTTAAACTAAGACTGGTCTTATGAGAAACCCAGGGCCAAAGAAGTCACAAAAAAGTTGCTGTCATTACTGAGGCATGTAATTATGCTTGAAAGAGTTCTTACACAAAACTGTGTATCAAGCTACAAGGCCTCACAATGTTGTTTCAGAAAGAATAAGACAGTTTTCAAACACTTCAGGATGTCTTTAAGAGATTTTTGAGATCCATTAAGAGCAGCCAAAGTTAAAGCATACTCATAAACTGATCAAAGCCAGAGACCTCTCCCCTATTCCCACCTCCCTCCCCCCCCCAATAAAATTCTCTACTGTCTATTTATAAGTGCCGGCTCCCAAGTTAGACTCTATCCAAGCCAGCCCATTTAAAGGAATCAGCGATGCACAGAGCTCCTGCTGTGGGTGTGACCCGTTCCCCACACGCAGGTACCCGGTCCCGCTCCTCTCCCCTGAGCAGGCGCTCCCCGCCCGCACCTCCATCCCCGGGCGCGCAGGAGGGCGGCAGCCGGCGCTCAGGGCCGGGGCAGCCGCCGATGCCCGCGCTGGGCGCTCCGCGGCTGCTCCGAGGAGCTCACCGGTCAGACGAGCACGCTGAGAAGGGCTGGGATGCACCTCGGCTGCTCCGAAGTAGGGACGAGATGCAGCGATGCACAAAAGGCGCCCGGCCGTGCTTTCCTAGGCAAAACCACGCATTTTCACTGAAACCGGGCAGCGCCTACCGGTACCAACAACTCTCCGCGACGCGCTCGCACACCGGTGCGCCGGGACTGCCGCCCCCCTGCCAGCGGGACACGGCCGCGCCAAGCTGCCCACTCCCCTCACCGGAGGGACCCGTGGCTGCCCCCGGGGCGGGCTGCTCCTTTCAGGCAGAGGGGCAGCGGCAGCACCGCCCCCCCGAACGCCCCCCGCCCACCCCATCCCCCGCCGCTCACCTCCGGGCTCCGCCGCGGCCGCCGGCGGGGGGGTGGGAGGGGGTGGTGGTGGTGATGGGGCGCTCGGGAGCCCCGCAAAACTCCAGCCCCCCCGCCAGCCCGCACCGCCGGGAGCCCGCAAACTCCTCTCGCAGCCGCTTTGTACCCGCCGGCGGTCCGCACTGCGGCTGCGCGCTGCCCAAAATCAACAAGGCGCGCTTCCAGCCCCCCGCCGGCACCCCCGGCCCTCCCGTCCTCTCACCCCTAGCAGGGCCGTCCCTCTGCCCAGGGCCATCCCTCCACACCCCCACTCCCAGCAGCGCAGTTCTCATCCCCCCCCGCAAATCCTCCACCCCCCCCCCCGACAGTGAGAACTCCGCAGACGCCCGACCATGGCCCCTCGGACAGTGCAAACCCTCCCGCACCCCAAGCAGTGCAACCCCCAACAATACAGCCCCTCCCCACCTCAGTGCGTTCCCCGGTGCAACCCTCTGCCGCGCTACGGAGGGGTGATGGTTTTGGGCTGGGTTGGTGGCGCGGCGCGTCTTCCCCACGCAGCTCCCGGGTGCACAAGGGAGTTTGCCTCCGTCTAACAGCCCGGGTTAGCGAGTCCCTGGGATGCGTGAGTTCCCTGCCAGGGAGAGCAAGGCCGCCATCGGGGCTCCGAATAAAATACAGCATCCTTGTGAAAACCTGGCTGGGGCTAACCTAGTTGAAGTAGTTGAAGTCTCTTCCCTGTGTTTGGGCTGGAGAGGCCGTTTTGAAACCCAGGAAAGGAGCATTGGCCTGGGCAGGGCTTGGGTCAGATCCCATACTTGGTCAGGACCAGTGCTTCTGGGTGCTGAGGGGCTGGGGGTGTCATGTGAAACACTTTTTTGGGTTTCAGAGCCTCAGCAGAATGTGCCCACCCACTGCCAGCTACTCTGTCGCGTGGGGCTGGACGGGGTCCTCGGCCAAGGCTTTCAAAGGAGAGCAAAATGTGCATCAGCTCCCACCGCATGGCTTTGTGAATCTCAGCTTAGTAGCAGTGTTTATAAACTTGTGCCTTGATCTTTACTGGCTAGAACAGGCTGTCTCTAAAGCCTTTGCAGCTGTGAAAGTATACAGCAGTCCCTGTTCTGTGAGCCCTGAGCTTTCTGCTTAACAGTTTGAATATTCACTATGGATCCAGGCATGGTTTCTTTCGCTCTTCCCATTCTTATCTCAGGTGTTATCTTCGCTGCTCCAGGGCTCCCAGATCTTTAGAGGCTTTGTGGTGATGCCATGAAGGGTTTCGCAGGTTGGAGTTGGACAGTCCCTACCAAACACACAGAGACCAGCAGGTGAATCCTCAGGCCAGGAGCAAGTAACATCAGGAGTGTGACAATGCTTGGTCTTCGCAGATCTGGATGTGGGACCCTGCGAGGTGACTATTGTGAGTTACTTCACAGCATAGAAGGATATATCTGCGGCGCATCTCTCCTTGATTTTTTTTGGTTTTCTATGTAGTGTGCTGTCAAATGCTGGCACCTGCTGACCCTCCCTCCTCATTTCCTTCTTTCTGCATCATTCCTCTGGTTTTCTTCTGCCTTCATCTAGGTAATACTCCTGAAACTCTGCTTATTTCCAGATTTTTTTTTTTTTGCAGACACAATACCTGAAGCTCGCGAATGGAGAACAGCAGATATTGTCTCAATTAATATTGATCCCAGAATAGACCAAGGAGGATATTAAGGAAATTTGAAAATCTCTGTTCTTCCCAGTGGACCACACTCAAGTAATGGTAGACAACAAATGGCAGGGTTTTCTTGTTCTATAAAAAGCTAAAAGGCTTCATGATACTTCCATCTAAATAATTACCGGTACTTCTTCTGAAATCTTGCTAGCCATTAAAACATTTTAGAGATTAAATCACATCAAGTACTTCTGTAAGTAAAGCTGCTATGAGATTGGTATAAAACATCTCTCAAATCATGAAGATTTTTTTAAAGATGCTTTTATACATTTTAAATTAAGAGCATGTTTTTTTTTAGAAATATTTACAGTCCAAATCTGTGACCAGACCCTGCAGCTCTTTAAGATGCTAATTATTATTAATCCTGACTGTGCTAACTTTCCATTCAGAGGCTATTTTTTTTATGGCTGAGTTACCAACCCTAGCGAAAATGGAGGCCTGATGAAAGAAATAGTTGAGACAACAGTGAGCACCACTTACCATTGTTTATATTAACAACCAAAAAGAAAGTATACTCAGGCCAGCAAACAACTCCTTAGCATCAGATTATTCATCTGAATAGTTGGGTCAGGACCATGTTGTACCAGAAACTGTACAAACACAGAAAGAAAGCACTCCAGACTATGGCAATGAACAGAGCAAGCAGATAGGGCTCCTTCCACTTCTCTCACTTAATCCTTTCTTTCAGGGGCTGCCAGCTCTTGACAGTTTAAACAAGTGAAATTAAATAAAGGAGTCAATTGTTGCGTTACCTGCGTAAGAGTGATAGGAAAGAACCTCCAGCACAGTCATACAGTAGATGTTTTTTTTCCTTTGATGGTGCAATTAAAGCCACCAGGTCCTGGTTCACCCTTCAGCTCCTTGGGGCTTGTCTGTTACTGCAGAGAGCTTGGAAATGGCACTAACCGGGAGCCTGAGCGTCTGCCAAATGGGGCAGAGGGAGGATATAAGGGAGCAGAAAGTGAGGAGGGCCAGTAAAGCATCTGCCACACTGCTCTATCTGCCCAGGCTTCCCCAGCACATGCACACAACGGGAGGTTGGGAGAAGGGACGTAGACCCTCCGTAGACTCCCTGTAAAGCACCAAAGGGATAAACTGGCTTCAGGCTAAACTAACGTGGGCACAGCCTGGAGGAGAGACGGGGATGAGGCCGTCAGTGTGTTCCTACCCCTCCGCAGGTGGGCGCAGCGGTGAACGGGGTGCTGCTCGCCGGCTGGGCACGGCCACTGTCTGTGCCCCCCCAGAGAAAACCGCGCAGCCCCCACCGTCCACACAGGGCTGTGGTTAGACCAAGCACCAGCGAGAGGCGCAGAGCAGGGAATAGGTGCTTTTGCAGGGCTTTTCCAGCTCCCTGGGGTGTTTTTCATTTGGGACTTGCTCTGGCAGGTAGGAAGGCTGGATACACCCTTAACATCTAGCAAAAAAATACCCCGCCTCCCCCCAAAAATACGAACCCACCTATTTCCTTCAAAAAGCCAGGTGCCCCATGTCTGTGAGTACAACAGTAAGTAATTGTAAGTGGCACATCCAGAAACGAAGATAATACTTGAAGAGAGAGAACATGTTGTATTTTTGCATGCTTTGGTAGATAAATATTGTGTATGGTTTGGCAGATTTTGGGTTGCACACAACATAGATAAAGCCTATGTGTGTGTTGAGAATGAGAAGGACTTGGGAGAAATCATCTTGCCCAAAGTAATTCTTCATGCATTGAGCAGGGGCTTAGGCAGAATGAGTTCCTGTGGACTCTCATGCTCCATCCCTCTGGGTTTTAACTTTCACCATGCCCGAAAACCTGTTTAGTGTTTAACATCCCGCACAGCTTACAGCACAAGGGTCACGTCAGCAGTCTCAGAGGCGGGAAGGGCACCTGAGTGCAGGTCGTCTGGTGGCTACATATAGAGGCAGGTTGCACCAACCCTGCTCTCAACTGTGGCCCATACCCTGTTTGGAAGTGAGGAAAGGAAGGGGATCAGATGTTCACTCTACTGCTTTATTTGGCAGCAATTCTTCACTTAGCTGCAGCCATAAAGGAGCAGAAGAGACCATGGAATGCTTAGACAGGTTGCTTTAGGTCTTCCTCTTACTGGGATGGGCATCTATGGCTCCACAGTAAGCAGCCCCTCAGCAGGACAGTGGATGGAAAAGGCTGAGGCTAACTCACTTTTTGCACAATGCCCCTACTCTCCTGCCTTCCCCCAGCGCCCCCAAAATCTGAAATGCTTTCAGTCCCACAAAGCTCACAGCACCAGGGAAGCCCCTGAGGCCAAAGCAAACTTCACCTGATTTGTTGGGTTAGTGCAAACAGCCCTGCCTTGTAAACAAAACAATCCTCTTAAAATTTTATAAACAGAATAATTCTGGTTTTACCAAAATGAAAAATTCAAAATGTTCTTTCCATAGGAAATTTCAATGCTTTCCTGTGCCTTATTTCATCAGCTCTAGAGATATAACTTACCTGAAAAAAACCCCACCCTTTTTACCAAAAAGAACCTTTTGCTTGTAGAAAATGGTGTTCACAGCACCTGCCCAAGCCTGACCAGAGCACTGTGACCCTCCGGACCCCCCCAGCTCCCCCCTGCCTTTGTGGGGTCCCACACAGAGGGCTGGCGGCGGCAGGGCTGTGCTGCTGGGACCATCTCCCTGGGCCTGGGGTGAACTTCAGTGTGTGAAGGACACTTGAAGTGCTGATCACTGCAGAGCAGCTGCTGTTGCCAAAGCTGAGTGGCAACCTAAGGAATTAGGTGAAACTCAATTTTAAAAACACTGGACCCTTGCTGCCCTGAATATTCTGCAAACCATTGTGAAAAGTAAGGGTAGCACGTCGTGCTGCTGTGAATGACCCCACACAGTGGGCATGGCAGCTGAGAGCCAGATTAGCCCTCTCTGCTAGCAAGCCTTTGAAAGCCCAGCTTCTTCCTTCTGTGCTTCTCCTGCTCTGAGTGGCTTTTTGGGAGGCGATGGTTTCAGTAGGTGTGCAGACTGTCACTCTTTCCTCAGCAAAGCACACGGCTAGCAAATCACACCGCATGGCTTGTTTCTGAGCACTGTCTGCAAAGGAGGGATGCCACACAAACACAAAAGAAGGCAAGAGCTTTTTTTTCTGCCCTGGTTCAGGACTCACATCAGTGGCAGCCTGGAAATAGTACTGCGTGCTTGCCTGTCCGTCCAAAGTAAAGTGAAATGGTGCAGCATGCGACTGACTTTCTATCATTTGAGTTTTCAGTGCTGGAGGGCATGTGTTGCTGTTTGCCACTCATCATCTTGGGTCTCACCATTAGGCCTATGGATATTTGAGGCACAACAGTGTGCTTGATTTGTGCATGAATGCACAGGAATGCAACTCCAGAAATCATTTACTAGATGAAACATAGCACTTGCCTTTCCCCTTATCTTTAAAGGAGCAGTCTCAAAAGACTATACTCCCCAAGATCTGACCAAGAAACACTTGCCGTAACTTTTTCTTCTAGATTTTATCTACCTTTTGTCACTGAAATATTTCAAAGAACGCTTGATCGTCCAGAACTCCCATGCCTTTCTTTCATCTCTGGGCTAGGTGAGGAGTCCGCTGCAGTTTAAGTCGAATCAACAGCATCATGCGGTTGTATTATCAAACTTCCCCTCCACAGAAAGCTTTACTTGGACCTGATATCTCTGTTGAGTTGTCTGAGAGATTAATATAATAATTTTCTTAATAGGTATGTGCATACAGCAACTGGGGTATGGAACTACATTGTGGAATCATGCTAAATCCTAAAATTGTCAGCAGAGGTCTATTCAGACACCTGTGGTGGCGGAGATGAGCAAGTCCAAAGGCCAGCTCACAAGCAGGAGAGTTGGCTTGGATGAGTTCACAGGATACCTGCCTCACATGTTGGGGCAGGCAGAAAACATTTCACAGCACCCCAACAGCAACCTTGAGAGTCATAGTGAAAGACAAAAGTAAAAATTATCAGAAGAATGCAAGAGAGAAAAAACTTCAACAATTGCTGCTGGAGCATGGAATTTGTTAAAGAAACTCCTGAAGTTAGACCCAGTGCAATCCTGAATTTGTGCATGTTTGCTCCAGGAAATGGCAGGATCTGAAAATTAATGACCCCAGTATTGGTTTCCCTAATGGCACCTTTCTGGAGGAGTTCCTCCCTTCCTTGGAGTGAAGGCCGATACCCATCGTGGATTTTGACTCCGCAGCAGGAGGTAGATAGGACCGGAGGGACACTTTGAAGGTCCCCTGCGTTTTACATATGACACATATGGCATTTTCTTTCTTTGTACACTGCAAATTCTCACATTAAAACATACTCTGTGCCAGATTTGGTCTAGCATGGACCACTCCTATGCACAGACAGATTTATTCACTGTGTTTAAATGATTATTTGTTTTCTGTGATGATGATTTGATTTCATCAAATTCATCAGTCAGTAGTCCTCTTAGAAGAGCATTTCTCAACCTTCATCCTAGTCTCAAATTCACAAAGGGATTTTAACTTAGAGGCATGGTACTTATTTAAAAAAAAACGTGATTAGGATATGGAGGGCCTTGACTGTAAAGTGCAAGCAAAAAATCTTAATGTTCTTTGTCATTTTGCTGAGAAAGTGGTCAAGCTATCTTGTTTTTCTCACTTGCTGACTGACAAGAAATAAGGGCCCATCTAATGGTTATTAGTGACAAATCTGAATGCTGAAGGTCTCACCTTCACTAGTGATCAAGCTGGAAAAGAGAACAGGTTCTTCATTCCTGTTTCGCAGACATCAGTGTGAAGCTGCTTTGGCAGAGACTAGGGAAAGTTTTAGCTGTTCCTGAAACACATGCCTTGCTGATTAATCTGTGATTTATAGCAATGGAGGTGGGTGTGGATCCTCTTTCATAACTTACAGAGATTCTTCATCTTGAAGCATCTGGTACTGGCTGCTGCATGAGTAGAAAACTGGACAAGCTGAGCTTCATGCCAGGTCTAATAACAGTATATTTATGTTTCAACAAACTCATGACTACCGGTGGAAGTCTTCAGCCTTCAAATGTACCTCCTGACAACACAAACTGGCACAGACAGTGAGTACAGATTCCTCCATAAAATAAGCTGACCTATTGCTTTATTTTTGCCAGCCAAAGGCTTCATCTGGGATCTAGCAGTTATTGTATAGACACAGGTACACTCTCACTGTTTCAGACCAGCCTGGACCACATGAAGCGTCTCTGTTTCTAGTGCACGGTGTGCAGTTCCCCTCTCTGGATGCAGTCAGTGCACTTCACTGTTTTTACTGATGCAGAGCAATGCTGAGGATTCAAAAAAAGTGCATTAATCCCCAAAGCATTTATTGGGTTTGGGCAGTTTTCCACCCTCCCTCCAGGAGTGGCATTGAGCAGGCCCATTGGTGGCACGTGCTGGCATGTCCCAGCTCTTGTGCATGGTCCCTGCAGTGCCGTCCTGCAGCCGTGCCCGCAGTGCTGTGCTGCAGCCGTGCCCGCAGTGCTGTGCTGCAGCCGTGCCCGCTGTGCTGTGCTGCAGCCGTGTCTGCAGTGCCGTGCTGCAGCCGTGCCCGCAGTGCTGTCCTGCAGCCGTGCCCGCAGTGTTGTCCTGCAGCCGTACCTGCAGTGCTGTCCTGCAGCCATGTCCGCAGTGTTGTCCTGCAGCCGTGCCCGCAGTGCTGTCCTGCAGCCGTGCCTGCAGAGCTGTGAGCCACAACAACACCCTCACAGCTGCTCCTTCCCACGCCGGACTGTCCTGCTCAGCCCACATGCAGGTTCACAGCAGCTGAGGGCAGGGGTCTGGGGCAGGGGTGCGTTACAGCAGCGTTGTACATAGCAGAGATGGGAACTGTTTAAAAGCAAGCTGCTGAAGTTAAACAGAGGATTAAACAAGCACTAGTTTACAACCACAAATGCCGTGTGTTAAATACTTTTCCTTACCAGGCTGTGGGAATGGTCAGAAGTGAAGGAAGGCTTAACTGGCCTTTCTAGGAAGATTGCCTTCGCCAGTGGAACACTCTGAGCCACATCTGGAATATTGTGTCCAGTTCTGGGCCCCTCAGTTCAAGAAGGACAGGGAACTGCTGGAGAGAGTCCAGTGCAGAGCCATGAAGATGATGAAAGGAGTGGAGCATCTCCTGTATGAGGAAAGGCTGAGGGAGCTGGGTCTCTTTAGCTTGGAGGAGATTGAGGGCTGACCTCATTAATGTTTATAAATATGTAAAGGATGAGTGTCACGAGGATGGAGCCAGGCTCTTCTCGGTGACAACCAATGATAGGACAAGGGACAATGGGTACAAACTGCAACACAGGAGGTTCCACTTAAATATGAGAAGAAACATCTTCACAGTGAGGGTGCCAGACACTGGAACAGGCTGCCCAGGGGAGTTGTGGAGTCTCCTACTCTGCAGACATTCAAACCCGCCTGGACACGTTCCTGTGTAACCTCATCTGGGTGTTCCTGCTCCAGCAGGGGGATTGGACTGGATGAGCTTTCGAGGTCCCTTCCAATCCCTGACATTCTGTGATTCTGTGACAGCAGCTGGGACCTCAGGGTCAATGCCCTGTTGATGGTGCTTGGCTTGTGAGCAGGATCCCAGTAACTCTGAAACCGCTGGTGGGTGCATTTGGGTGCATCCTCCATTGGTTAATAATAGAAAAGATTAGCAGTGAACCAAAACTAGCAGAAATATCAGGACATTTTGCCTTTGCCCTTTGTTTTCTCAAACTATACCTATTTACGGCTCTGTTTCCAAGCAGAGTAATTTCTGTCTGCAGCATCCCTTTCTGCACAGACCATGGAAACTGCGGTCACTCCTGGTACCCCTGACCACAGCAGGTGTGTGGGGCTGTGCTGCTGCCCCCGGCCAGCCTGGATCCCGCACTGGGAGCAACAACCTGACACTTGGTCTGACTCCTCCAGTGGGGCGATGGGAAAGCACAGTGTGCCTATTGTTTGTTGCTTTTGCAGCTCGCCATTCTTGACAGAAACTAGCAAAATACAGGTAGCCAGCATTAAAAAACAACAGAAACACCCTACTCCAAAAATCCACAAAATCCCCCCCAAACCTATGAGTATTTTTATTAGCAAAATAGATTTTCCCCTATTTTATTATTGTTAGTATTTGATCTTTTTTAGTCCTTCGGGAGTACTTTTTGCCTGACGGCTTCCATTAAAGCACAGCAGCCCTCAGTGCTGAGTGCCCCACATGGTCTAGAAAGTGAGAAGCATTCAGCACTTTAACCTGCCCTTAGTTCCATTTCATGGCACTACTCCTGTTTTCCCCACAGTGTGCTGGGTTTTCAGTCTTTGGTCTCTGATTTGTTATTTATTTCTTTATGGATGGATTTCTTTCACTCAGCTGCAGCCTTTGTCCTAGGTTGCAGCAGGCCTTGGGGCAACTGGGCTTCTCTACAACCTGAGCTGAGCAATCCTTTCTATGCAGGCACGGGAAACTGGTTTTATTCTCTTTAAACTGCCACAGATTACAAGAGGTTTGTTCTCCCTGATTTAATAAATGGTTGAAGTCAGTTACACAAGCCAGCCTCTCTGAAATCTTGGCAGGCCTTTCCCTCTCCCTCTCCCTCTCCCTCTCCCTCTCCCTCTCCCTCTCCCTCTCCCTCTCCCTCTCCCTCTCCCTCTCCCTCTCCCTCTCCCTCTCCCTCTCCCTCTCCCTCTCCCTCTCCCTCTCCCTCTCCCTCTCCCTCTCCCTTTCCCTTTCCTTTTCCCTTTCCCTTCCCCTCTCCCTTTCCCTTTCCCTCTCCCATTCCCTTTCCCTTCCCCTCTCCCTCTCCCATTCCCTTTCCCTTCCCCTCTCCCTCTCCCTTTCCCTTCTTTCCCTTCTTTCCCTTCTTTCCCTTTTCCATTCCCTTTCCCTTTCCCTGCGGCGACTGGAAACAACGCACACCGGGACGCAGGCAGAGTCGCACAGGCACAGAGCTCTTGTTAGCAGCGAGAGCAGAGCCAGGCAGAGCTGAGCTCCCCTTTATTAACAGTTCTCAGTTTATATGTTTACAGATACAGGGCTGGGCCAAGAGGTTAGACGGTTGTTCCAAAAAATGTTATTCTAAACACACCACACTCATGTTGTGACTTTTCAGTCACGTTCCCATGCGTGTCTTGTGGGCGGCGTTCCGACCCGCTCATTCACATGCCCAGGCCCAACATTCACACATCATACGTATGGGGGTGTTTTTTTGACCCAAGATACCATTCCCACTGGCCTGGGCTATCACTCCTCACACTCATGAAAAACATACTTCTGTATAACCTGTCCAAGGCCCCTTAGCTGGAACCGCTGTTCCCATACTTCCCTTTCCCTGTTCCTTTGCCCTTTCCCACTGGGAAAAATTCCACCTCCGGGGTTTAGGTCTGAGCCCAGGATTTTGTGCCTTCACTGAAGAGAAACAGTCCTTTGGGAACACTTCCAACCTGTCTTTGATACCTGAGAAGGGATTGTTCATTTCTCTTGAAGTTGACCTGCAAACAAAGGAAAGGATATGGGCTTGTGCCTATTTCCTTTCTTCACTGCTTATTAAGTCCAGAACACTCGTTTGCTTGAGGTTTTAAGATAGTTTTCTGGCACGTTCAAGTTCTAGATGTATCAGCCATGCTAAGCTTGCTTTTTCTGTTGTGTGTGGTGGTTTATTTTGGTTGTTGTTTTTGTGTTTGTTTTTTGTTGTAGTTGTGATTTTTTTGTTTGTTTTTTTTGGAGCCCCACAGAGCTCTCCTTGAGGAACAAAATTTATACAAGTGTTCACATTTGGGAAAGTGGTGTGGTAGGAAATATTCCCTTCTAGTCATTTTACAGGTGTTTGTTAAATAGTGCAAAACAGTTCTCCTGCCATCTAGCTCAAATTGCCCATCCCTTTGGTTATTAGAGCTTAACTTTTTCTGTAATTTGGATTTCCCCAGTCCTTGCAGGCATACAATACATGTTTTGAAATGTTCCATTAACAGAGGCAGACAGGGAAAACCTTATTCCTGTAAAAATAAGTAGTTCTAAAAGAAGTATTAGGTCCACAGATAGACAGAAATACAAAATCAATTTTATAGCATGGAGAAAAAAATGTGTAATAATTTAGAGCATTTACATTTGCATTTGGGTATCTTTGATTTCTGTACTGTGGCATTTCAGCAAGTCCATACCATTTTTTCCTCTCACAACTATTTCCATTCAGAAGGTATATAGCTTATAAAATTGCATCTGTGTAGTTATCAGGACTAAACACGTGCCTAACTCTCAACACGACAGCATGTGTTGTGTAAATTAATTAAGGGAAATAATTAGAACAGAGAAGCAGAAAAAAAAAATCTTACAACTTCCAAGGCTTTCTAAACCAATCCTAGAAAAATTGCTATTGAAAAATTGCTATTGAGAGTCTTCGGGTTTTTTGTTTGTTTTGATCAGCTAAACATTTAGTTTGATATTTTCAGGATTTTTTACTGAGCGATACTGAGTGACTATATTGTTTGCAAAAAGCTTCATCAAGGTTAGCCTGGAAAACAGGTTTTGGATTAAAATGCTTCATTTAAACAAATCCCTCTCTGACAATATAAGGAGTCACAGAAACATATTCAATTAACTACGTCAAGCACTCAATCAGTGCCAGATTTTACTGTTATCTTCCTGAACACTGATTGAGCTCTACTGTGAATGTACTTTGCCTTTATTCATGTACTCAGAAAGGACATTTTCCACAGGGGCCCCTGTTCCTTTCAGTGCAGTGATTAGACCAGAGTATTACACAACCTGAGATGACTTATCAAGACCTGCTGATTATTTTTTTAATCCCTCCATTTAGCTGGTTTAAAAGATGGTTAAACCATAGTCAGCTGAGCTACTCCCCAAATTGCCCCACTCTCAAATTCATCACTAATGGCAACACCGTATGAATGCACCTTGTACGTGTTCTTGTCTACCAGAAGGCAGCAACGCTGTAGTGCAGCAAAAGACAGTAAACCACTGTTATCATGTGCTTCACTTTCATAACGAGCATTGCTTTGAGAGATTATAACACCTTAAAGAGTCCTAGCTGGCTTGTGTCAGGCTGCTTGCTAAGCTTTAGTTCCCCTTTCTGAAATATTTGAGATGATGGTACTTCAAACAGAGAAAAAGGAAAAACAAAACAAAAAAGGAATTAAAATGTTTGATTTCAGTTTTCCAAGTCCCTTACATTGGTGGGAAACCTCACGAGGAAGCTTTCAGCTTCCAGAGAAAGGTCGTGTAACCCAGACCTGCCAGCTGTACGTGACAACACTGCACTCCTCCTCACCTGGCACAAACGCTGCTGCAGCTACTCACAGTCACCTTCAATCCACCTGCTGAAGCAATGACTGTGTGGTATTTTTTGTGCAGTATGAAGGACGTGCTCCTTCACGGCCGCTGTTCTGCAAACCAGGAAATCGAGCCTTAGGGCTGCCCATGTAGGATCAGTAGTGCTGACCAAAAGCACTCATCTAAACTGTTTAAATGTGCTCAAAACATGCTGACAGGTTAATTTGTACTTCTGGGCATTATTGTTGGTCTTCTTACGGCCGGAATGGATTCCTTATGCATGTGTGTTCATAGAACCGTAGAATGGTTTGGGTTTGAAGGGACTTTCAAGGTCATCTAGTCCAACACCCCCTGCAATGAGCAGGAATGTCTTCAACCAGATTGGGTTGATCAGAGCCCCAACCAGCCTGGCCTTGATTGTCTCCAGGGATGGGGCATCTACCACCTCTCTGGGCAACCTGGGCCACCCTCACTATAAAAAATTTGTTTTTAACATCTAGCCTGAATCTCTCCTCTTTTAGTTTAAAACCATTACCCCTTGTCCTATCGCTACAGATCCTGCTAAAAAGCCTGTTGCATCTTTCTTATAGGCCCCTTGTTTTAAGCGCTGTCTGCTTGCTGGCAGATGTGCGAGTGTATGGCTCACACCTGGTTTGGATCAGACGGCTCCTGCTGTGCAATGGAGCTTTGTACAGACCTGACACTCCTGGTGGCAGCTCGAGGCTGAGTGGTGCAGCGGGACGGGGCACGGCTGCGTGCTGAACAGAGATGTGCCTGCTGAGCTAAAGGATTCCAGACACAAAAGAAGAAACTTCTCAGCGAGGGTGACAGAGCCTGGAACAGGCTGCCCAGGGGAGTTGTGGAGTCTCCTTCTCTGCAGACATTCAAAACCCACCTGGACATGTTCCTGTGTAACCTCATCTGGGCGTTCCTGCTCCAGCAGGGGGATTGGACTGGATGATCTTTTGAGGTCCCTTCCAATCCCTGACATCCTGTGATTCTGTGAAAACCAGCATGAGCTCAGCAGTGAGTGAGTGATGTTGAGCTCCCAGCCGAGACACCCATGGGAATCTGGACCAGGATAAGTGTAGTTCTGTGCCTCACTTGCTGGTTCCCCTGTGAAAGCCTCAGTAGTTCAGCCCTGGACCTGACTAGTGTGGACATATGCAAGTCTCTCTAGTCTTGAGTCACCCAGATGGTGTGTCATTCAAGAATCAGGCATGTTTCTGCTCTGCACCTGCACACCGGAGGGAGAAAGGAGGGCACTAGTGTCACTGAGCTTTGAACTACCATTTTTCATGGACAGTGGAAGAAAAAAAGAAGCTGCAAGTTGTTGCCTGTTACGCCTGCAGCAGACACAATTTATCCTAAAGACAGGCTGACACCTCCCATGCCCAAATTTTTGTCTTTTCTCCTGAACGATGCTTCTACAAGGAAAGTTTGTTCCTACTGAAATTTTCTTTACAGATGTATTCTATTGAGCTATAAAGTGCAAGATAGAGGCACTTCTGAGCATCCTGTGAAACAGTCACTTTATTGTAAAATGAATGTCATAAGATAGAAAATTTACATTTCACATAGTTCAACTCTTGAAAGAAATGTACAAACCATGTTTCATTTGTAGAAGGGACAACAGGAACTACAAACTGAGGGCAAGACTGGCCAACTGTTTGAGGGTTGCTCAGCTTGTAAAATATGTGAAGAGTCCTTTAGTATTCATATTATCCAGAGCAATGTTTCAGTTAAAGGACCACACAACATGAAACACTTTATTACATTTGCTGAGTATATCGTACACCTGCAGGGGTTTTTGGTTTACCTGAGGTTTCTGTTATTTAGGCTGTAAAGGATAAGCATCTTGTAAACAATGAGGGTGGATTACAGGGTTGGTATAATAGATGACAGTATTCTGACCTTCCTCCCAAACAGGCTGTTCAAAATAAGAGATAAGGGTCTAGGTGCTGATAGGCAGCGACCTCATAGCTTCAAAGCTTTGGGAAATTAATCATGTTTTAACCTTAGAACTTTTTTAAAGTATCTGGAATACAGACAAGCTACTCCATGTAAGCATCTCTTGCTTTGAGCTTTTCATACCATTTGCTCATGTACTTTGGATGCATTCATTTCAAAATCACAGAGTACTTATTCCTGATGATAGCATTTAACAGTACTATGAATGAGGAGGGAAATGCTTTCATACATTCCAAGGTCTGTGTAAGTACAGGGTTTATTTCACCTGTTTCCACATGTCATCATGTTTGATCATCCCCATGAATCTCCTGCACAGCACATTCAAAATCTGACTCACGTGGATGTCAATGAAGTGCTGGGAAAATTCCTGTCATCAAATGGAAAGGCTGCAAATGACCATAAAAAGTCAAAATGTTTACACTAAAAGCAGCAGCTTCAATTTCCCTTATACTTTTGGATCAAAGAAGCTTCGCATTTAGAAACACAAGTCATCAGCTCTGAGAAAGTTCACTGTAATTTTCTATTAATAAAATGAAGTACAAAGGAAAAGATTAATTTCACAATTTCATTCAACTTTAACATAAAATTCTGTGTTTTGGCAAATGGCATTTGTTACTTTAATCAGCATTAACTTGTAATTTCCAAAACCCTGAGAAGGTGGAGGGAAGGCGGTAAAACAGAGGGATGCTTTCATGGATCTTTGTATCAAAATAGAAATATTACATGGTAAGCATAGTCCAAATACAAATTGTGGCTCTGTCAGTGCCTCACTAATGGGTCCCTAAGTCCATACCTCTCCCTCTCTCTCTATCAAAATCCTCATCTGCAAAATGGTAATAATGTTTCCTTGCTTCAGAGAAGTGCTGTAAAGATTATTTAGTAAAATATTTGCTTAAGGTCCACAAAATACTAAGCATTGCATATTATAAATTATGTGCTAATTTCTCTTAAGCTGCAGTAAAGCCTGAGTGAACTGCTTTGTACGAAATCCCCACTGTGCACTCCTGTAGTTAATTTTGGATATCCACATTCTAGCGCTGTACAGTAAAAGAATAACTCACAGCTTGGCATCTTCTTTTTAAACTATTCCTTGTTAGCTCTGCTAAACATGACACTGATTATTCAGAAATCCAACTGCATGCCAAGCAGTAGTCCCTATACTTACAAAAAGAATTAGATCTATAAGAACTATTTACTGCTACTTCTTGCTTTCCAAGATTTGATTGAGAAAATGTGTGCAGAACTCTGCCTGCAGTTTAGGACCATGATAGAAACTGGTAACATAAAATGACTGAGAAAATTATTCTTCCTAGAGCTCCAGCTCAGCAAACACTGAGCAGGGGACCATGTCCATCATCATTAAGACAGCATTTAAGTACGTGATTAACTTGCAGAATGTGCTCCATTGTAAAAAGCACATGGATAAGTGCTGTCTTGGAAAAGGACCATAAATAGACATAATTCATCAGCATCCCTTGAACACGTTATTTGGATTCACGTAACACCTCAATCAAACTGCACAGATTTCTGTGTCCAGTAGCTAGTGGTGACTGACCTCATGCCACCGGCCACTCTACGGTCCATGTGATTTTTTTTACAATATATGCAAAAATATCTAAAAAAAGCACCGCCTTCCTTCCCAAGCCCTCCTGAGATGTGGTTGATTAGCAGTCATCTCCTGGTTTTCATTCAGTGATCTTGTGTCAATGCTTTTCTGCATGCTGTCCAGAAAGTGCATATGCTGTCTTGTGACAGATTTCTGATGTCACGGATGTTGAATACTCCATCACTTCTGGCTTGCAGCATGAAGCTCTTCCTTGGCCAAAGCAGCTAGTCCTGAGGTGCTTTGTGAAGAGGTCTGGGCATCATATTTCCTAAAACTGTGGTTACGAAAAGATTCCCTGCAACAAAATGCATCCATAAATAAAACTGGCAAATGGAAAAGGATTGAAGAAACACCTGCCTTGTGAAAAGGAGCAGCTGACAAATCATCAGCTAAACATGTCATGTGTTGACAGATCAGAGCCATATTCTTTCTTCTGCTCCCACCCCACACTGGACACGGTGGCCTTGTGAAGAAGCGTATATTCATAAGTTAAGAACATAAATTAAGACTCTTCTGTCGCAGTCATGAGATTAAACTGGATTATGTTATCTGGGAGTGCAAGGATCACTCTTACTTCCTGTTGGACAGCACCACATGGTGCCATATAGTCTAAACAAACCTGTTCTATCTTCTTCCTGATTCAAATGTTGAAGAAATGACAAGATGTTTCTAATATATTTTCATTACAGCAAGCAGAAAGTCTTTTCTAATGATGCATTGGAATGACATAAATGCTACACCCCAGGTATGAGCAGCTTGAGAAACACAATTGATAATACATTCAGCTCCAGTGGAAGTCAGTGGACTTCTTTAATAAGGTATAAAGTTGGCAGTGTATGTTATGGCCTGGTTTTAGCTGCCAGTAAAACTGCCTTTCTTCCTTGCAAAAATGGCATCTTTTTGTATACCTACAACAGCCAGCCCTGCCCTAACGGTACCTTGTGCTATGGACTTTCACTACAGGTTTGTACAGCTCTGGGATCTTCCTCTCAATCATGGGCCTAAGGTTCTCCTTCAGCTTCCCATAGTTCTTTCTGAGCTCTTGCTGATATTCCCGCTGGTCAGCTGTAATAAGGCGCTTGTTTTTCTCCACTGCTTCACCACACCTAGGCAAATGGAAAGAAAAAAAGGTATGAGATGTATCACCTACTTCTGTTAAACTCATTAACTTTGTGTTGTAATCTGGATGTGCCAAGTCTGGGCTAGGCATTCCTCTGATAACTTGCCAAGTCCAAAATGATACTGAACTAACAAGAAACCTCTGTCTTTTCCAAGTACACAAATTACGTTGATATTTTTAAGACATTAGAAATGCATGAGGGAGCTAATAAAAAAACAGATTTTATGACTGCAGAATACTCAGCTACCTGCCTACTTACTGTAAACAGATGCAGTGACAATAACAGAGAGTAGAGGCTGTAACTCTGCATAAGGTAATTTTTATTTAACTCAAACTTATCCTTCAGCAATTATGCTTCATTTGGACTAAGGAGATTAATATCTTGCTATATGAGTATGCTTGTTAAGATTTACAAGCCTATCTGAAGAAGAGGCTGTATGTGTTTACCACTACCAATGTGTCTACTTGACACAGGGTGAAATGTTTCCTTATGAACAGCTTCCTACATAAATATGTCATTTTATTAATAATAAAATCAAGGCATTAGTCTGAAATGCTTGATTTTAGTAAAATATCAAAAATATAAAACAAGTGGATGATCTTAATTTCTACATAACTAGTTTGAAGTGTTAAAATTTGCTCCCATTCAGGATGCAAAGCTTACCAAAGCACTGACCATGAAGCACAGATAACAAGTCCGGACTAAGTGTCTAAACTGTGAGACGCCAGGATTCACGATGCTAACTTGCATAATTAATTACACAGTCATATCATCATTGCATTATTGCTACTATTTGCTTTATTTATTCAATTCAGCATTTCAATTTTGTTTTACTGACCTCATTATAAACTCTTTGAAGCACAACCTCAGCTTGTTGTGATGTCGGTAAAGTTTGGGGTCTGCTGGAATTTCAGACAGGAACACTTGCGCTACCTCTAGCGGTCCCTTATAGGAATAACACAGAAAAATGTCAAAACCACCTGCTTAACACTGAAAACAGATCACAAATTTGGTTAAGCTGCTCATCATTTCATGAGTGGAATTATACGAGAAAACTACACATAGTCACTATAACAGGATGTTTTTTTCCTCCTTCCTCTCACCCCTGATTTTTCCTTCGGCAAGCAGAGTTTTTGCATGTGCACATCATATTTTACCCTCTACTGCTTTTATTTCTCCTCCAGCCCCACAAAAAAGGGAACAGATTAATTCTACTCAGCAGAAAAGAGCTGGGATAGTACCACTGCCGAACTTGATTACAGGAGAGCAACTCAGCGCCTATGTGTGGCAATACAACACCCAAAGGGAGTTAAATAAGCTCAGAAGAGCTCTTTCCAAACCTTACAACAGTGTGTAACTTCAGACTAGAGGCTTTGATTGATGAAGAATCTGGAGAAAATGGGAGTATTTAGGCTTTCAGCAAAGGAACCAAGCTCTGGATATCAGTGGATAATACCAAGTTTTCTTTCAGTTATGTCTTTTTTTTTTTTTTTTCAGTAGGCACATGTAATTATTGCATCTCAGCTTTCTTTTGAGGCACTCAGGTCTTGTATTTTCTGTGAAACTGTGAGCTTGTAGTTGTCCCACAGCAGAATTGTGATTCTTCCCATTCCCAAAGATACCCCTGGAATGAACAAAATGGCTGAGAAGTCCAGTGTGCTAGAAATGGAAAATCCTTGGATGCATTCACAAAGCTTTTGTGTCTTTCTGCACCTACAACCAAGACAGCACTTCCACGAGCACTTTCACCAAAAGCATACCAAATGAATACTACACAGTAACTAAACATCAAGGGATGAAGTTTAAATGCACATTGTGACTAAATCTGTCTGACCAGATGTACTCCCAGTGCAAGGGATAAGAACAAAAAAGAAAGCACAATGAGGAAACTATGCAGAAACTCTTCATCTGGCTTATTTGCATCCCTTACCTGATTTACAGTGGCTCCAACTGAGCCCTGCAAAACCATCTGCAGCATTTTGGCATCTGGTGGTTCTTGGTTGATGGCTGCAGTTAGTTCCTGTGTCTTTTTTTGCATATCTTCAATAGCAACTTCAATTGGGGTTAAAATAAACTAATGAAAGTGAAAGAAAAGATGCTTCATTACTGGAATCATGCAAGCAGTTCACCTGTTCTGAATGTGTCAATACCACTTCATTCTTGTGTGCCAAAAGCAGTAGTTGTAAAACACAGGAAGACTGTTCAGTCTTGGTAGATGCCACATTTGATCCAAAGCTCTTTGACATCTTATAATTTATAAGAACAGGATGTGGATCTGACTCCTTGTTTCCACAAATTCTTTATTACTCTAATGAATGTCTGAAATGGTTTTGTGCTTTCTACATTTATAAAGCTTCCCTATCTCTAAACCAGCTGTGAGCCCAGTTTAGTTGTTTGACTGTACTTCATCAGCTAGAAGTACTGCCATAAATGGAGCTCCATGCTCTACAGCATTATAACCAGGAGGCCAAAAGGGGAATATACAGTCACTATCCCCTCTTCTTCAAATACCCATCTTGGATTTGTCTACCCATTCTCTGCCATTCCCATTTGTGAGAGTAACACATCTGAGAAATTCAGCCTTTTTTTTTTTTCTGCCAAGCATAGAATTAAAAAATCTTCCCACCCAAAGGCACCTTCAGCCCCTAAGAAATTAACATTTATCTTCAAAAACAATTACCTCTTCTTTTTGGATGACATTGATTCTAGTTTTGATGTAGGGGAAAGCATGCATTGTGGTCAGGATGGTGTTCCTCTTGTATTGCTCACTAAGGTCTCCCCTGGGGCGCCCATCCATGGTGAAAGGAGTAGTATACATGAACCGACAGAGGTTGAAGTTCTTCTCAAAATAGGTTACCCTGTCTTTCATCTCATACTCATCAAAATACGGCTCCACAAAAGTAATTTGTATGTATGCCTGAAAAAAGAGGCAAGTACCATCACAGTATTTTACAACCCAAGAAGTGTAAAAGGAATGGCATATGTTAAATATCCCATAATTCACACTGGCTAAGCATGGTCTGGAAGAGCACAGAGCTGCAAATCGTTCAGGGTTTCTTCTCTTCTTCAGAGCTGACAAAACCTGCCTGTGGGAAGGGCACAGCTTAACCCTGGGGATCAGAGCCAGAGACTGGACCAGAGATCAGAACTTCTAATTTCCACAGTGTCAAGCCAGAGGCTTTAAGGACACCCCTGGACACAGAGATACATCTAAATTGAGGATTTATGGTGCCTTAATGTTTGAACATGAAAGTTGCAAGGGGATCCCACTCTCTTCCTTTCTCTTCTGTGACACCCAACACTCAGTAGTACTTTCCCTACCTTGTTGGGATCCAACTTTCTTTTGTCTACAGGAGCGGAGTCCTTAATCACTTCCACAGCATCCTCTCCAAAACACTGGCCATAAAATCCCTGGAAAGGAAACAGAATTATCCTTGAGTGTCCTTAATCCTTAATACAATGCTAATGATCTGTATGCCTCTAGAAGAAAGGAGGAACAATGGCAATTTCTGGGCTCTGTACAGTCAATATACTGTTTCATGAACCACAGCTGGCCAGGGTAAGGTACCTTCTGACAAAGATCACTGTGAGTTGCTCATAAAAAAAGCAGAACTCAAGGTGAAGTTATCAGAAGAGAACATTGCAGTTCCATGAAAAAGCTGAAAATATACCGAAGCAAATATCTGGCATGCTCAAATCAAATAATTCAATATATTACAGTCCTGCCTCAAGAGAAGGGATCACTTTCATCATCATGCTGCAAAAATGGCCACAATGGAAAGAATATATACAAAGGAAATAACCTACAGTAGAAATCAGTTTGCTACTGATTTTTTATAGCAATAATACTGTTAGAACTCTGTGGATTCACTAGAAAGTATAATGTAACAGTGGATACGATATTAACACAATTTTTTTTATTTACCTCTAATCTGTGAGAAATCTCAGGAAGTTTGGTAATTGCAGGCTCCTTATAAACAAATTCCTGTTCATCCAAGTCCCCAAATTTTGATCCATAGAAACCAACACGGAAGTAAGTTCCAAACATTCGCTTTTGACCCTAATTGATAAAAAGAAAGAGAAAATGTACAGTTATTTACAACTGATGTACAAGAAAATGCACTAATCCTAAGTTTCCCCGTATTTCAGAGACAGTTCTATGTATCATCAGCGGTGATGGCTTAGAAGCATGTATTCATGAAGGAAAACAAGCAAATTAATGCGACATTTGATTGAAATCTGACTTAAAATTTAGGCTAATAATTAAATAACTTTTGCAAAAAAAAAATAACGTTATTTTTTAATTCCACTGTATAAGTGTTAACTTTAAAGTTTTGCAACAAAAATTGACAAGAATTTTACTAGGATCAGCAATAACATTCTTCTGGAGAAAGTGCATGTTCAGGAGCAGTGTGAGTGCTGAGAATTTAGCCAGGTTTTTGAATTTCTTCTGGTTTATAACTGAAAACAGTACTTAATTGACAATAAAGTTATTTTTATTAAATATTTTTATTAAACAGATATGGCCAGGTGGAATCATGCATGTCTTATTCTAAGTTTGGCCTGTTCAGCTATTTTTCTGTACCTCTAAACCAGTTTTATATTAATCTTCACTTTTTCCTACAGAGAGGATAGAGCCTCTTTTCACTGTAGACTACCTTTTGATAGGCAGGCTAAAGCAGATGGAAGCTTTTGCTAGAAAAAGGAAATGGATCTATTTCACGTGAACAGTTTTATTATCACCAGTCTTAAACAACTGCAACGCAGTAATGTGTTTTGCTAGCAGTGCCTTTCCTCACCAGTACCTTATTAATAACGCTGTCAAAGGCCTTCTGTAGCTTGCTGTGTGTCAAGGTAAGCTTCCTGAAATCTCGATGTGCTTCCAGTATGGGGATGACAATTTTGTAGACCTCGTTCACAGTTTCATACAATCCCCCCTTGGGAAAAAAAAAAAAGAGAGACAAAAAGAGACAAAAAGGGAAAAAAGAGAAAAAAAGAAGAAAAATAAAAAGGAGAGGAAAAGGAAAAGGAAAAGGAGAGGAGAGGAGAGGAGAGGAGAGGAGAGGAGAGGAGAGGAGAGGAGAGGAGAGGAGAGGAGAGGAGAGGAGAGGAGAGGAGAGGAGAGGAGAGGAGAGGAGAGGAGAGGAGAGGAGAGGAGAGGAGAGGAGAGGAGAGGAGAGGAGAGGAGAGGAGAGGAGAGAAGGGAAGGAAAGAAAGGAAAGGAAAGGAAAGGAAAGGAAAGGAAAGGAAAGGAAAGGAAAGGAAAGGAAAGGAAAGGAAAGGAAAGGAAAGGAAAGGAAAGGAAAGGAAAGGAAAGGAAAGGAAAGGAAAGGAAAGGAAAGGAAAGGAAAGGAAAGGAAAGGAAAGGAAAGGAAAGGAAAGGAAAGGGAAGGAAGAGAAAAAAAGAAAAGAGAAAAGAAAAATAAAGAGAAAAAGAAAAAGAGAAAAAAGAAAAAGAAAAAGAAAAAGAAAAAGAAAAAGAAAAAGAAAAAGAAAAAGAAAAAGAAAAAGAGAAAGAGAAAGAAAAAGAAAAAGAAAAAGAAAAAGAAAAAGAAAAAGAAAAAGAAAAAGAAAAAGAAAAAGAAAAAGAAAAAGAAAAAGAAAAAGAAAAAGAAAAAGAAAAAGAAAAAGAAAAAGAAAAAGAAAAAGAAAAAGAAAAAGAAAAAGAAAAAGAAAAAGAAAAGAAAAAGAAAAAAGAAGTTAGTTCTCATGCACTCTGAAAAGAAACTAGATCACCATTAACAGCCTGACTGAAAATGGGATTTATGGGACTCATCTTTTAATCTGCTATGTTGCTTCTTTTAGCTTTCTAAAAACTAGCAATAGTAAATGCATAGTTCTAAACTGCAAATGACAACCTGGATCAAATTTGGATCTCTGATATGTTGGGCCCTGAAGCCCAATTTCCTGTGTAAATAACATGGTTTCTGCTTAGGGGCTAGAAAAGTTAGAAATGCAGCTGAGCAGAAGGGAAATGGATTTGTTTAGCATGTACAGTTCATGGCAATCAGAGCTGCATCTGGTCAAAAGGAACCCAAATGATGTCTCCAGAGATGCTAGACCAGCACTACAGCAATAGGATGAGCTCCTTGAGTATTAACGTGACTCTTTACATGGTAAATGTAGATTATGAGGCTGGTGGTTGAAGGCTGCAAAAAGCATAGCAGCAACTCTTACATGCTTTCTATCATGAAATCTGTAGTTTAAGCAAGATTTTTTTCTTAATGTACTACCACATGAAAATACCAAACAAAAGCCTTTGGTCACGCCTGGAACAATCACTTTCTGCTGATGCTGCCTGTAGTCTTCACAGCAGAGGTGGATATAACTGAGCTAGGCTACCTGGAAAGCCTGGGTTAGCCACCTGGCTGAGACAGGACCGGGTCAGCAATAAGATGTGTCTCTGCCTCTTGTTTTTTCGCAGTGGGGCAGATCTGTGGAGCCTGGTTTGGCAGTAAGAATTTGTTTCCTCATAAGCAGGAAAATAAGCTGTAGATATGGCCCAGAAAGCCCCGCTCCATGCCCCAGTGATTTCGGCCCTCACTCACTGTGCTGAAGAGCTCTGCTGCTTGTTCCAGCAGCCCTACCAGGCCACTTTCTGAGAAATACCTCCCAGAACATATACCGTCTTCATCTGGAGACAAAACATCATCTGAAACAGCAGATTCTTCTAGCACATTGGACGAAATGTTCTAAAATAGAGCAGAGCAGATAAATGAGAAGCTTAGGTAAATAGTCTATCATAAAGATTGAGGCAGAAACCATTTCAACTTATTAACATGATGGGAAGAAGAATGAGATTATACAAATGCAGCCAGGAGACACACAGTTAAATTCCATATAGACACGAATGTAACACCATAAATTTCAGCAGATGGCAGATCAGGCATCTTGCTGCAAGAATCCTACACTTTCTTTCTTGCCTCAGGTTTCAAAGGTAGACTCCTACAGTCTGTAAGCTGGCCTCCCTCTGGTAGCTGGATTTCAATGAAGCTGCAATGAGCTTTATCTCCTGTGCCACAGGGGTCACAGCCAATGTGCTCTTCTACTGCTGGCGCCTGGGGGTGGGAAATTCCCAGCTGCACCCTGGACCTCCTGCCACCTGCTTGAAGAAGCTGCAGTTTCCAGTTGTTGATCTGACTTTTGCAAACAGAGGAGAAGTAGGACATAGACAATATTGCTCTAAAAATGGTGATAATTGGATGCTGCTTCTCATTTCAGCCTCTGACATATTACATCTTGATCCTGCAGAATCTACTTGGTTTCTTGTTGAAGTTAGTGATCTTATTGTGTGTTTAAATAAAAATAGACAAAGTACACCGTGTCAGTCACTCTTCGAGATTCTAGACCATGAAATAAGATGTCTACAGTTCTTCAGCATGCCTTTGAATAGATGGCACTGAGTAGAGTCAACATTAAAAATTTGGTAATACATAGAAATACATGTAAATGATCAGTAAAATAAGTGTACATACAATGTGGAAGTAGCATATGTAACTTTCAACAGCAGCAGAAAAGCTAAGCTTTGATTTGCTAGTAATTAAAAGGAGTTAAATTAGTGTCATAGTGTCTCACTTCAGCAGAAACTGTCAACGACAATCTGTCTGAGTGCAGGACAGATGCCAGCTGGCTAGCTAGTTGGGTCCTTAAAAAAATCTTTAAAAAATGGCAGAGACACTGCGGGATGTTACTATTGATCAGATTTCAGATGAAGAATTGGCACCACACATCACTAGCAACATGGACTTTCCCCCTTGGGTTTTGTCGATGTATTTATTTTCCCACAGGTGAAATTTACTCCAGCCATGCTGCCATCACAGGGCCTGCTTTGCACATCATGTCAGCTCCACTGGAAGGGTGAGCACAAAGCTCAGGACAACACTCGTGGGAGTTAAGAACAGGACTGAACTGCAGGCGGAGGGAAGACTGCAGCAGGTTTTTGCACACCAATGCTATTTTTTACCTACCAGTCTCATTGAAGATAGTGACTTGAACCAGAGTTAGCCTCCCTGGTACATACCTAGGGCAAGTCATACAACCCATGCATAGCCAGGAAGGACTGTTTCCACAGAAAGGCATGACGGCATGTGGTCCTTGGTGGCTTTTTTTTTTTTTTTTTGTCTAGCAAGAGGAAAGGAGCCCAGCAGAGTGATTTCTTTATGAAAGTAACCAAGAAAGTCACAGACACTATTTGTCTGATTATCTCTTCTTTGCCTTTAACCCTGTGATAACTAATGTCAGGAATGTATTTCTATGTTTTACAGTCCACAAAGTCTAGCAGGAAAGAGTATTTATTATGTATTCCTGGTGCTTGCATGATCTTTTGCAAAGTGAACATGCCTCACCCACCTTTCAACTCGATCTACCTTTCACATTGAGGAATTTTATATGTCCCTTATATAATAAAGGCAACACACAAGTTACCAAGTATATGATCAGCAATTATTTTAGACCTCACAAGCCTAGTTTTCTTTAAGGAAAAGAAACACTGGTGTAAACTCACAGGGCTTTCTGTGATCCTCAGCCTTTATCACTGTGTTAGATACAGTAGGGTAGCCTGCAACCTATATCCCCAAAACAAAGTCCTTGTCTGTGGTAATATAAAGTGGCTTTAAAGTCAGTCCATATGCCATTCATACTCTAAGTCCAACTATTCACCTGCAAAGGGGATTTAGTGTAAACATTAATTAAGCTGAAAGGGAATTTCACGGAAAATGATCCCATTATACTTTCAAGAGATGATTTTGATTGCACAGAGGAGAGTATATACAGTTTTGTCTGGCACGGTTTAAGTGTTACTTTATTGACAGTTGGTTTTCTGGATGCTGACAGAGTCACTGCAGAAGACTTAGGTCAACTGATTTAATCCTTTCCTGCCTCATTTCAATAATCTGTAAAAAGGAGAGAACACTTCTGCTCATCCAGATTATTTTTAATACATAATGTTATAATGGTCAATTCTGCAATTAAATGTGTATCATCAATATTAGTTAATTTCATATCTGAGCTAAATGAAGAAATGGACACAGAAAGAGTCAATGAGTGAGATCTGGAACTCCAAGTAGGGCTGAGTAGTGTTTCTCTGTTTTGAGAATGTCATCTGAATAAGACCTTCACAGGCGCTACAAAACACAAACCTGTTTCTGTTTGTAAGGAAAGGGAACTCTTCTCGTGAAAGGCTTTGTAAAAATGCAAAGTGTTATTATAGTTAATTATTGTTATGGAGCAAACTGAAATTCAAAATTATGCTGTCAGATAAAGACTGTATAATTGGATTTCTGGTCATTAAAGTATTTCATTACCTTTCTCCTATGGAGCAACTGTTCCTCTGGCAAACATATCTACGCAAGCCTTTTGATGAGAGAGACTGATTTGTTGCTTGTAAACTTCAAAGTTTTTGCTTGCCCAGTGCCTTGTAAAATAGACTTCAGTTCTCTAACTGGAAACATACCCATTCATGTCAATGGGCATAACGTGGGAGCAATGGAAGGAGGAACTGCATTATGGTCAAGTGTGCAAGATTACAAGCATTCAAGGCAGCCTGGGAACAGAATGACATTGGGAAGGGAATGCAGATTTCACCCATACCTAAATGATGATAGTATGTAACAAGAAGGGAGAAAATAAAAACACAGAAGTAATGAATGGAAGTTAGAAGTTAGGAAGCACACAAACCTGGTAAGGGGTGACAAATGGCGAATTTATAAATGCATGGCCAAAAGTTCAGCCAGTAAAAAGAGTATATACAGCTATCTATCTTAAGAGTAAAGGAATTTAAGAATAATGCTAGTCCATCACCTGATTGCTAAGGTGGAATTGCAAGTACTAATGCCCAGCAAACTACATTCAATGCAAAATGCCAAGTGGTTCAATGATGTTCACATTTACTACCCTGAAGGGAAAAATCCCCAGGTAGTATGGTTATTCACATTTCTGAAGGGAAAATGAAACAGGTGGTATGGTTATTTTCATTTCTGAAGGGAAAAAAAATGCAGGTCGGATGTTTATATCAAGGGATGACGAATGTACCAACTACTAGTGTTAGCCACTTCAAAATTGTCTGGACCACAAAATGTGCTCCTCAGCAGTTTAGAAGAGTTAAGAAAAAGAGTATTCAGGTAGTGAATACTGAGTTGCCATATGTTTTAGAAAACTAGGGAAGTTCCAGAGGAGCAAATATGCTTTGGGGACCACATTTTTCAAGAAGTAAACAAGATGAGCAGATAGTGGTAGGTTTATCAGTCTGCATCTAGGACAAAGTGGTGGAAATAATAATACAAAATTTTACTAAAGAAAAAATTAAAGATATTGTGATTAATCTAAATCAAAACCAGACTATAGAAACCTGATGCTTTTGAAGATACTACCATCTTACAAAGGCAATAATGCCCAAACAGGAGATGTCTATACAACATTTGAGTTGATTCTGCAAAACATTTCTACTAATTAGTCGGAATGATTCATAATAATTGAAGCAAACGCTCTGTAAATGAACAATGGTCTTCACTGGTCTTAGAGAGTAATGATGAAGGAGGAATCATCAATATATGGCAATATAATAAGGGTTCAGCCATTTCTATTTTTAATAATATGTGAAAAAAAATAATAAAATCACTGAATTTGCACATTCAGGTAAGGGTAACTAAAACTACATAATCTGATAAACTATGTATAAATATCTGCATTTCAAAATGTCTAACAAGAGAGAGTTATGCTTTCACCTATTTGATGTAGAAAAGAAAAGCGAAAAACAAAACCCAAGAAAACTCTCTGGAAAAGATCAGTTTATCACCAAGTAAAGAGCTCAACAATGCCAAAAGAACCAGTGGAGTACTTGGAGAGATAAACTGAGAGATACTTCCAAGGCTTAAAGAACCGATGGGACATTTTTACTTGACTTTGATGTGACTGCATATATACTATGGTGATTGTGTCATTCGTCAATCAAAAAGGTGTTGGTTGGTAACTGGAGACAGTCAAAGGGTTGGAGAACATACCCAAAAGAACTGAGTAGCTCCAATTACCTAGAGTATGAGAAAGAAGTTTGAAAGATGCATCACAGTTGGTAAGTAACAGCTGTAGGAAAATTCATGTGATAATAGAGGGGGTCTGCTTAGCAAACAAGAGATTATAGTATGCAGCTGCTAGAAATAGATGATAGAGACAGCCAGATCCTACAGTAGCAGTTTTCATCAGTAAACACAAATCTTCAGAACAACCTACCAAGAGAGGTGATGGATACTCTGCCATTGTAACATTTCCTCTCCATATACGCACTTCTACTTTGCTTAACACAAGAAGGAATACACACACCAGAACAGGCCTCATGCTGTCAGATCTTGGGAGCCTTTTCTTACCTGAAAACTGACACTGCCCACTGGGAGATAGTTTCTATCTTCAAGCATGCTAAGGTACTCTGCCACCAGCGCTGCAGCGTGGACCAGACACATGGCTGCTTCCGTGTAGCACTTCCTCTTGGTGTGCTTCTCTGCCATGTTCTGCAGCCAAGTCAGCCTCAAGTCAGGCGATGTCTGGTATCCTTTGGCAATTCTAACAACATACGGCAGAAAGTAGGTGTGAACAATCACTTCTTCTCAGATAACAGAAAGGACCTTTATAATTCTCCACCTTGGTTGAATGGAAGGAGACATCTCTGTCTTTATTCTCTATGATTCACTGACCACAGGGCAAAATAAATAGTTAGGCAGGGGTAGGCAGGGGCTATGAGGAGAGTAAAACTGCTGAACCCCAGACTCTTCAGTGTTCATCAGTCCCTGACTCCCATGCTCGCCCAAGTCTATGCCCACCTCCCAGCGGCTCCACTGCAACACACTCAGTCCCACAGCCTGCGCCCCCTGTGACAGATCAGCTGTGCTAAAGCACAAATGTACACAAACAGAACAGCTAGAAGGTTTGTCCACAGCTTGCCCATAAAACGCACAGTTCTTGTGCTCACCTCATTGCAGAATTTCCTCAGTAGTAATTCTAAACACAGTCACCTGTACATGAGATCCATGAGCATCTCTGGATCTTCCTGAAATTCCCTCATTTTCACCGTATCTGACAGGATGCTGTTCAGATTACACAGCAGCTCCTCTACCTGCAGTAATACAAAGACCAACATGCATTTCTCAGATGTTTGTTTTCCCCTTGTGGAAAAACAACAGCATCTGCACCAGATGATGTTACTGTCCCCCTTACCCAAGGAAATGTCAGGATGTTGAACTGCTACAAGACACATTTTTCCAACTCTACTCAACACAGCAAAGACTGCTGACATAGAAGATCTTATACACACATTTAAATTACTCAAAATAAGCTGGAATCCTTTGATCTGTTTATTTCTGGATTAAAAAAAAATGAAACCTATCTGCTAATGGAGTTCAGCTTTAGTTGATCTATGATCTGATAGAAAAGCAGATGTTTTTGTAAGTATTCAGCACAAGCTGAGTTACTCTAAGATTTTAGGAAAGCATCTGACTGTTATCTGAAATGTTTTTCATTATTGCTGCTGCCACTTTATGAATTGAAAAAGGGAGAGAAGTTTTCATGATGCTACTTGTTTGAAAACATTATAAATTAAATTCTGTCTTCAGAAACTCTTACAGGGTAGAGTTCCTACTGGAAGAAAGTTGTACACAATGCTAAGAGAAGATTCTCTTGTAATGTGATTTCAGTGGAACTTCTTAAGTGTTTATTCTAGGGAATTATGTCCTCTACTTCCTTATAACTTATTGTTATGTTAGAAATAAACTAATGGAATAAGCCCTGCATCCTTATTTTTCATTGCTTTAGAAGATCAAGATCTAGGACTTGCTCCAAGCACATTCCTATGTGAAAGCTCCCAATAAAAGCCACAGATATCATAAAAGATTTGACCTGAATGGGAAATGGAGTTGCCTGCATATCTGCATCTTCCTCTGCATAGGCTAGGATGGTTCGTAAGGATCGTCGAAGGAATTCCTCATTAAACTCGGGTGATTTGCCAACCAGAGAGGCTAGTGACATCGTCACCTGCATCTTCACTCTTGCAAAATTCTTTCAGAAGAAAAAACAAAAACATGAGAGAATGACGGCTGCACTGCACCATGCATATTGGTTCACGTATCTTTGTCTACTCCGTAAACCAAACCCACTTCCTCCTGCCCACAATGTGTTAAACTCACTGCTCACACAACTGGTCTCTGGTGAATCAAAGCCAGTCTTGTTTTTCCTGATTAAGCAAAAGTTTCCTAATTCTGACAAGTCTGTACTTTGGGGCAGGAATGTACCTTGTAGTACATATGCTTGCTTGAGACAAGTCAGAAGCACCTCTTTCTTTCTCTGCACAGGCCAGGGGGTGTGTAGATCAGGACACTCACAGAGAAAAAGAGGAAACAGGACTGGAAAACATTCTGGAAACAAGTATGGGAAGCAAAAAGCCTCTGAGCGCCTCACGTGATGATACACCACACTTTGCTGATCATGGTGTCTCAGAGGCACATTTTTCTCCTGCAAAGCCAACACTTCTTACATGTCCAAGTCTTTCAAAGTAACAACTAGGGAAGAAAATGTTGTGCAAGATAAGATGATATCCAAAATGCTAATGCATGTATTTTTCCTCCTAAGACACTGTTAACCTACATGCACAACATGTGTACTTTGCTCCATATGTGTGGTAAGAATCAGAGCATAGGCCTGAGACCAAGTGGCAAAGAATTCCCATTAATACAAGCATACAGTAGTTCTACTGAGGTTGTAATGGCATTAGAGTAGAACTAGTCTAAGTTTAAGTAGTTCTGACATGCGGCTGAAAAACCCAAACGTGATAAAATGTAAAATATTGCTTATGCATTGTATAATCCTTGCTGTCAGGGCCTATTTGAAGATGCATTTACCTATGTTGCAGAAAAAGTCATGCTTTCGTAAACAAAATAATGAACAATACTTAAAACTACTTCCCTACCTACATCTCTAGCACTAATTCTGGCTCAAATGCGTGAAACAGCATGACATATGAGTATATATCTGCATTTTCTATCACAATTTCAGTTTCTGTTTCAATTGATCCCAGAAAAAGGTGGCACAAAACATACTGCTTTTCTCAAAAGCTTACACTGGTAGAGCTGAAGCTGTATCTCATGAGGAAATAAAGAGTGGCACAGGCTTGAGTCCGTGTAGTATCTATGCTGCTGCTACAGTGATGGAGAACTCTTTGGCACAGGTCAGCACATTGCTCAACCTCCTCTTCAAACAGGAAATCTCCAAACTATGGGAGATAGAGAAGAAAACACCCATTACTGTAATTTCTGGCTATTAAAACACCATTGGCTTAGTGCACAAAAATAATAGGATTCAAACAACTAATTAAGTTTGCAAAAACTATATTTTATACTTTTTTTTTTTTAAATTGTACTTCTGATTCATGTGAAACTATAGGTTCCATTTTCAAGATTTTGTTATAGAAAAGAAAGGTTTGAAAATCATATTTGTATTTTGAAAAAGGGCAGCAGAAAGATAATACAAAAATTTCTCAGAGTCCCATGGCTTTTGAAAGCATCAAATATTGCAAAATTCTAAGCATGAAGAGTTGCTATTTTCAGAATATATAATGGTTAATGAAACATGCAAATACATCCTTAAGCATAAGGAGCAATTACTAGCTTTTTGCATCAACGCCCTACCCTTCCCCAGCCCTCCAACATGTTCTTCCTCTTATGGTGTGCCACAAAACTTCCATTACCCAGTTTTCATGCCAGACCCTCCTTTATGGAGTCTCCACAACGCACCTAGCAGACAATAAACCCAGGGGGCAGGATGTCTGTCCTAAGAAACTCTCACTGTAGGCAGCACAGATGCTCCAGTGCTGTTTGTACATACATAAGACTGATAAAGGTGTGTGAAAAATATTATTTCGCATTTGCAAGTCTATTTCTCAGGTCTCAACTTTTCTTCACTTCATTATCTCAGTGTTTCATGTCTGATTTATATTGCAAGCCTGCTGGCACAGAGTTCTATCATTTTTATTTGTAAAATAACATCTATATACCTACAGAGTAATAGAAATACTTGGAATGGTTGCCTCATAAAATACAGAACTGCGTCAGCTTCACTAGAAGATCTATTTCAATGAGAATAAAAATTGCTTCACAAAATTCATTATTATAATTGGAAGTTAGCTTTCAAAGATAAAGTACAATGAAAACATAATTATGCATTTCATAACTATCCAGATATCTACCCTGTAATTAGCCTTTGTCAGCTAATCTGCATTTAAGAGCAGACAGGCATTAATTGGACAGGAGTAACCTGTTCATTATTTGCATTTTAGAGTAGTTTAGGGGAAAAAACAAAACAAAACATTTCATGGCTTTTTTCTTTTTGAAATTGCTTTTCTTTGGAGGAGAATGAATCTTAAACAGATGACCCATATTATAAAAATGCTGGGTCAAATTCTGTCCTTGTATACTTTTTTTTTTTTTTTTTTTAAATTGGTGATACAGAAATGAAAGACAGATTAGGATTTGGTTTAGTTCTCAGGCAGAATAAAGATGAAATTTGTCAACATCTTAGAATCTACTTAAAATTTTGGAGCCTATCTTAGAAGCAGAAATGTAGAATCATCTGTGATGAATTAGCTTTGATTTCACTGCTGCCCAACTGGTTAGAAACTAGTTCTGATGATATAATAATTTAAATTTTGCTCTATGGAATCTGTACACCCCTTGGTATTAGGATTCCTAATTAAAATCAGAATGTATTTGAAATAAAATGGGTGGAATTGTTTACCTTTTTATTAGTAAATCTATATTAAAGACTAGACTGCTAAAACCACAGGATTATTCAGATTCAGTTATTCCGTATTGTATGGTCAACAAAACCACCTTACAAGAGCTGTAGAAGTCCTTTAACATCCCTATAGATAGGCATTCGTATTTACATATGCAAAGATATTTAACGAATGCCAGAGTAAAAATGGTAAGTAAACATACACAGCTCTGCTCTAGAAATGTTGCTGTAATTACTTGGTTGGAAACATGAAAACAGAAGTATTGTCAAGAGCATACCTTAGCAATGAGAGCTCTGAGTGTAGCAAAGCAATGAGTCAGGTAAGTGGTGCTCTGATCGCAGCCAAGAGAATTTACCAGGACCTTCAAAACTCCTCCCAAAAGATTGTCTCTGCACTCTGCCGCAAAGCTTGCCTACACATGGAGGAAGAAAACAACAATAACTGCATGAGGATCATAGTAGGACTGTGGAAATGGCTTTCAACAACATCTACTGAAGACAAGGTGGTAGATTTCCCTTTAATTCACAGTAGTGTGATGCCCTACAGTAGGAGAGGCTTGTGGCAACATTGTAAGGCCAGCAGCCATTTCGTTTTTGGATTCATTCTTCCTCATCTTTTTTTTTTTTTTTCATTCAAGACTATACAGGTTTACAGAAGATATTTAATTAAAACATTTTGCACTGCCTAAGAAACAAAAGGAGAAATGAATCTTGCTTCCACTGGCTTCTGAGGAAGCATTGGTTAGTACCAAGCCAGCTCTGCCATTTCCCACCTGGATTATGTTTTCTTGCATATCGAGAATGATGAGGTTAGCTTCAGTTGCCAGGTTTCCACTGACCAGAGCTTCTTGATCTAGCTCAGCTTTTGACCTGCAAAAAGGAGTTCTAATTAAAGCATACAGAGAGTATCACAAGAGTTACATGGCCTGCTGTTTAAACAAAACCTAAATACAAATGATTCCACTCTGAATGATCCTGCAAGAACAAACAATGAAAATAGTGTTCAGAGGTGTTTCTTAAGAACTACAAAGTCAAATGAGGAGAGCTGATATTGTAGAACAGAAGTCCCAAAGGGGACACCTGAAAACTAGGTGTCTGGGTAGTTCAAAGAGATGCTTCTACTTCTTTAATAGCAATCTGTGTAATGGCTACTCTGCCCTCAGGATCATGTTCAATAAGCTATGCAGCAATTTCTGAATTCATTGCCTGTAGCAGGACACCAAACCCCAAAATTAGGTGACTGATCTAACACTTTCAGAAAAAAAGTAAAAATAGCAGAGTTGGGCAAAGGAGAAATTGCTTCGATGCCATAGCAGCAGTGTTTAATGTAGGCAATTTAAAATGTTGATTCTTGAGACTGTTGAGGACATAAGACAGCAGGCCCCACAGCTGCAGAGTCAATACATCACTGCCCCAGGCCCTTAACAGTGGACTGAGACATTTATAAAAGACATAAGGCTGTGGTAAAGCAATGCATGAGACCGTCTTAGTTGATACTTAGAGATGAGGTATGGAACACAGCTCCTCTGCTGCTGAATGCTCTAAGTATAGGTGCAGCTCCTAACAAAAGTGTACTTTCAGACATCCCTTCTATGCCAGAAACACAAAGAGGAGACTTTGTTCTTTTTCCTAAACTGCTCAAAAAATGGCTGTTGCACGGCTAGAAGCTGCTCTCTAGAGCCTGGGATTAGAGCTGCTCTGACTTGGGCCGAAGTTCCTAAGGTGCTTTTCTGTGGTTGGAGAAACAACCTTACAACCACACTTCTGAGTGACTTCAAAATCTGTGGCTTTTCTGCTACATTCTCTTACCTTTTCTGCCCAGTGAAGTCTTACCCAAAAAGAAAACCAGAAAAGTAAAGAGTCATACTTTTGGGCACAACCAGGTAATTCTGGGGAGGGCTAGGAAAGGAATTCATAGCAACCATATGGCTATTAATTACAATGATTCAAAGTAATGAAGAACAGAAGGGCCTGCCAAAAGGCTGGTGCTATTATCAAGCCAGGGATCACTAAATATGAGTAAGAGCTGAACAAATTAAGCAAACAGCATAGCTGTTTGAACCATTTCCAGCAACCATGCAGCCTTGCACATTAACCATGCTGACTGAATGCTCTCTGCCACACACTTAGCTGATAACTGCAACTACAACCCAAAGCATGCAGGATTCAGGGAGAAGCAGGTTGAGTGGTGACCCGTGAAAACCTGCTGTGCCATGGACTACTTGTGAACACCTAACATATGGGTCATATACAGTAAAAGTAGCCCAAAAGTGATGAGAGCAAAGAGCTCGCATACCAAAGTGATGAACATCAGGTAAACCAGAAAGGCCAGGACAGCATGCAGAGTTTTATTTATGTAACCATAAGTTTTATTTTAAGTGATATAACTGAACTACTGTGAAGAGGTATTGCAGAGAAGCTGCTGGAAGACTGTCTTATTCTGATTTCAATGAAACTGGCTGGGAGAAAGCAAGCTGCTTTCAGGGCAAAACATGAATATCCATACAGGATCTGCACCTGTCCCAACCTAGCACAGAAGGTGGAAGGACTATTTTTTTTTAAAGTTTGGATAAATTACAAATTAACAATCTCGTGTTCAAAAATGTTTGCAATAATCATAGATGAGTGCTAGGCTACAACAAGGTAGCTGCCGTATAGCACAAACCGGTATTCTCAGTTCAAATTCATACATGTTGAATGACATCACAGGAGCTTGCTGCCGCTGTACTGGTGAGAGACCACTGTCTCTGACACACAGTGGCACATTTAAATAGTCAAAATTTAAGCAAGTATCTATGGACAAATGACATGTCTACATTAGGGAAAAGCAACAAGTTCCATGCTTGCAGAAACTTGGCACACACCATATGAAAATGCTGTTAGCAAAACAAATAATTCCTGAAAATAGTATTCCATAAACCTAGACACTGACTTGTCTACTAAAATAGAGTGCTGATAAGGTGAAATGTACTGAGGCATCATAACTTAAAACCTGCAAAAAGAAAAATATTCACTACAGAATAATCTTTTCCTACTTTTACTAGTAACTCATGTTTAACATAGCTTGGCAAACCCAGCTCAACTGATTTAATGTGGTGAACCTTATACCATGCTACTCTATGCAGTGAGGAGCCATAGCAACACCAGAACAAATGTTGTAGCAAGCCTCTGTGGAGTATTTGACACAACTTGTTTCAATAACTAGTATTTATCACACTGCTAATCAGAAGGAAAAATGTGTAGATAACTATTTAAACTTTTCATTAGAGTATTTGCGATCTCTTTGTTGTGTTATAGCAACAGCTGGATACTTCTGCTACATAAATATTTTATATTTCTTTCTCTTTGTCAGAAGAGGAAAAGGACTGAAACTGCTGATTTTGTAATAAAACATCCTAGGAGAAAGCACAAACCATAAAAACAAACCAAACCAAAACAAACAGCTTGGTTCTAATAAAAGCAATAGATATCTATTAAATGACTTACTTATCTTGTCTCTCATTTGCCTGCCGCCAGTGAGTCTGCTCCTTTCTCCAGCGCAGGTTTTCATTTAGTCCCACTGATCTGTCATTCCCTAAAAGTGCAACATGTATCAGTGAGATTAAAGCAAAAGGGGACACCTGAAGTCTGATAGCTCACTGAAAGATGGAAGTACATGTCTGTAGCAGATTGTCAGAACTAAAAACATTCAACTTTACAGCCTCAGGACTCTACTAAAAGGACAGGAGCTTATACATTTTTAATCTAGGATTTTTAGAACATTAGCTTCCTTAATGTCTTCAAAGACTAAAACACAAATGATTCCATTTATTAAATGAAACAGCCCTTTTTGCTAGGAAAAACTTGCTCTTACTGATAGTTTTGACACAATTTATTTCCTCTTGATTAGACAGTAATACAATTTCCCAGAATGTCTTAAAACTTATTTGTTGGCCTCATATTCTTCACCTGAGAAGAGATCAGTCTTAGCTACACCTTGGATAGTTGAAAGCTAATGATATTTTTATCCACAGCAAAACCAAGAAAGGTCTGCAAGGGTGAAAAATCTAAGGATGAAAGTGGGGATTGTGCATGAAGCCCAACAAACTCATTTATGCCTACAACCTCTTGAGATCCTCTCAAAAGATGTGGAGGGACAGGGGTATGAAGTACCAGCTGGTATTCTGCAGCGCTTCATCATTTCTCCTCTGGCTCCTTCACCTCTCAGTAATGCCTCTTCTAATCGGGCCTTCACGTCTCGTGACTTCTGGAGTGCTTGGGTGCTAACTTTATCTGAGCTTTGTTTGCCCTGAAAGTAAAGTGAAAGTAATCAACATTAATGCCTGCATCTTTGGACATCAGCCCAAATTATATCTCCAGAATCAGACACAACAGGAGAGACCTATAGAGGGGGCAGCAAGCAATGAATATGATTGACTAATACATACAGGCTAATTAAATGTTGCGGATCAGGAAAGAGATGGTATATCTACAGCTAATAAGAACAAACATATAGCTCCATGCCATAGGGAGAGAAATTGAAGTTCAGAGGGAAGATTATTTGATCTATTTCAGACAGACCCTGTCAGAGACGGAGTCCTGATGTCCAGTCCCAGCTCTTAATTAAAGGATAACCTCTAGTGTCCTGTCCATTATTTACGTAAGTTTCAATATATTCCCCACCAAAAATAGCCGTCAAATCCCCATGAAAAGGAAAATAATAAAACAATTTATGTCAACTTCATAAGACTTCCTTTCAAGTTTTGCCTGCACTGAGCTTGAAGACTACTGTCAGTTATATTATCTGTATTAATTTGTCCATTTGTATCATAGATTAGACAGGAGCTAATTTAACAATTGTCAGTAACAAAATTGCCCTGGACAGCAGGAAGGTAAGGAAAAAAAATTAAACAGAAACAGGACAACAAAATCAGGCCATGTTCCACATACCTTGTACTCAAAGCATGAGACACAAATGAAGAGGAGGTCTAAAATCCTGTTTAACTGCATGGATGGAAGGTCTGCAATCCACTTCTGTATTAGATTCTGATCAGCATTTTTCATAATCCAGAGGAAACAGATCAAAAGGTTGCGAGTAGTATCAGGACCTAATGTGGCACTCTGTCTGTAGGGCTAGGAGCAGATAAAGTAAATGTCAGTTGAAATACGAAAAGGAAGATGGACGTCATTCAGGTGAAGTAATGTTATTTACATTTCAGTGAAATAAAATCTTAGGACTGGACTTCAGTAAGTTTAACAGCTTCTAGGTTATACTGATAGTATTTTTTGAATGTATGCTTGTGAGATTAATGACAGAACCAGTAGTATGCATGTTAAAGACAGAAGAAAGCACAAGAGCATTGTTTGCCAGATGTTTTTATTTTAATTTCCTTAGAATAATGTAGAAAATGATTCTATGACTCTTTAGGCCCCTCTTGCCATGAAGCCAAAATAACCTTGAAGAAAGAGACAGAGAGAGAAAAAGAAAGATCTTGAGTCCTAGATCCATGGATTGTAGTGGGACTGGGGGCCAGTGAGGGAGTCAGTGGCATTTGCTGATCTGGAAATGAGATTAGGTTGGGTGTGGAATGGAAATAGGCATGTGGGAAAAAAAAGTGGAACTACTTATGGCAAAGGGCTAATTAAATGACTAGAAGTGAAGAGGAGAAGATGACAGGAGGAATACAAGGCATTCTTTGGGGCTGAAGGAAGTAAGAACACAGTTCTTCATGGCTGTAGTTATTAGTCACAAGAAAGGATACAGGGAGAAAACAAAAACAGATAAAAGAAAGGAGATGGACAGAGCACTGAATATACCATGGACACCAGAGATATTCCAGAACTCCTGAGGTTGAACTGATTCCCCGCAATGGCAAGGGCCACATTTTGATTGATTGCTCCTGGAGACTCCTGTTCTTCTTCTGGGTTTCCTGTGCGTCCCTTTCCGCTGCGGGCATCTGCAACTAGATTTGAAATATACTATTGGAACTTCAGGAGAAATCCAGTTGTTGCCACTCACGTGTCACGGTCTTATGCTGGACTGTAACCTAACCAAACAATTGGCACCTCCATCCCTGAGACTGTTGGTCTGGCTGATGTACTAAGCAGCGAAAGAGATGCAGCACTAGCAAGACATTGCAGCAATCTGCAAAGGCTGCAAAATTGTTCAAATAAACATAGGGAAAGGATATGTGTCCAATAAGCTCCAGATGTTCAGAGAAGCTAAAGAAAAAGGTAGTGGCAAACATGAGGCTGTCTCTGAAGTGCTTCATAATGCTTAGAACCATCCAGTTGCAGTCCGTTTCAGGAAAGAGGATCAACCCAAAAGCCATACATGGGTTTGGTGATATTCAACAACACATATAAGTCTGCTAACTCCTGATAGAGCCAGTGTTTCTTCCTGCTAAAGAACAAGTTTAATTTCAAGTATCTATCTGCTTCTATTCCCTCCTAGTTCTTGACATCACCTTCAGAAAATGAAGTTATATACACCTAAGTTTTGTAAGAATCTCTTCTGATTCTGAGTGTCCATTTTCTGCTTTCTAAGTCCTGTTTCTCAGAGAAGCTCAGTGACCAGCCAGTCCCAGTATGTTCAGAATAAGGTCAACAGCCTCTTGTGACAGATACTCAAAAAGAAAGACACTCTAAAAACCTAGCTATACTGGTTCACCTGGGCTTCCTCATAATGTCTTCTTTTCATCTGTGCTATAAGGACAACACTTAGATTGGAAGAAGGGGGTGAGAACTGATTAGCCAATGTATAATAAATGCTTTTATCTTATTACACTGAAAGTGCTAAATAATACTTCCATAGTATTAAGTTTTTTTGTCCAGACACCTACACATAAAGTATTATCAGAACCAGTGACAGAAGTATATTCTTCAACAATTCTAACTCTTTTCTTTATAGCCTTTATTTTATTTATGGAATTCAAATGTAGTTTTCCAAGTAGCACAGATCTACTATCTAACAAAAAACTGAAATAGGTACTTTCAGCAATATCATATGAACACGTGGCAAAATGCAAGGAAACATCAAGCCTTTTAAAAAACCATCATCTAAGCTAACATAGAGCAAGGTTTATAGTTATAACAGGTGATAAAATTGTATTTCCTGTGTGATGATCACATTTGCCCAAGATTAATTTTTATATCATGTTAATAACACTAATGAGCAACAGAAAAATAAATAATACAATCCAATTACTTTAATTGTGATGTAACACAATGTCAGTGTTACTCTTGTTTTCTTCCCTACTGTCTGTTAAAACTGTCTTTTTCTCCATATTTCTGGCAGATCTTGGAGGATCATAGTATTTACACTAAGACAGGCAGGACTAGCTACAGATATATCTCTGGTCTATCATTTGCTCATGACACTGAAATTTTTCCTGTCTTTAAAAATCTCATTCACTTCTAAGTAAAGAAATATCCAACCTTATTAGACTGTGGGTAATTTCTGCACTTAGTGTGATCTCTTTTATGTTTGATAAATTGTTTAGACAAGTGACTCTAAAAAGCTGGACAATACAAAGGGAAAAAGATCTTACTTGTAAAATCATGGAGTTGTGGCAATGAATCCAAAATAATACCAACCAAAGGGAGGTAGAGAGCTGCAATTTTAATCTTCACCTCTTTTTTTGAGCAACGTGGATCTAGGTCATGGGAACTCAGCAGGCTGAGGATAGCACTGACAGCTTTTCTTTGCACCTTGCTAATCCTGTTGAACACAAAAACCATCCATGAGCTTCACTAATGGGTCATGCACAAATTATTTATAAATCAAATGTTTAAGAAACAGAGTAGAGGTAAAAGAAAGAAATTAATACACCAGTATTAATTAGATAATCTCTTCCATTCCAAGCAGAGAGTCATGTTCCCTGCAAAAGATAGATATTTTACATCTACAAGCCACTTCACCACAATCAAAGAGTACCCAAGTCTTTCAAACTTCCCATAAAAATTCAATATGGTGAAGAGAAGTGCTTACAGAAAAGCATCAGAATCTGGTCAAAGTTTAGCTAAACTCTTAAGCTCAAAGGCAGAGGTGTTTTAGAGAGAAAAGTAACTGAAATTTTAAGCTATGTTCTCCATTTATGTATTTAGCCAACACTACCACAACAAATAGTACATTTTTATTCACTTGGAACAACATACTGTAGATAAAACAATGACTGAGTTATTGCTATGTTACAGTGACCCACTGACAGAGTGGAGGAAACAGGACTGCCCTCGAATCAAACTATGACCTTGGCAAGAGTAATAATGTGACTCAATCCCATTCTACAATTTGCAAATAGGGATACTCACCCCTCACCATCTGCGTCCAGTGCTGCTGCCAGTTCAGTGAAGAGTAAGCCAGTCAGAAAGTGCTGCTGACGGTATTCGGCTGAGAGGTCAAACATACCAGCGATTTTCTGGTCCTGGAAACTAGAGCAGGAACTAGAGTTCTGCAGAAGTATATTAGAAGTGTTAAAGAAGGATCACTGAAATGAAAGCTTCTTAAAGAGGTTGTAGTCACAATCCACGTAGATAACACAGAATCTCTACTAGAGGAGAAGCACAGACTTTGAAAGAAGGTTGGACATTTTAGAGGAGAACATCTGAGCATGAAACAAAAAGCATCTAGTTTCAAATTAGTTGTTTGCTAGGATGCATTCTGTGAGAGTAACTCATCTGACATTTTCTGAGATGTAAAATTCCTACCCTATTTTCATTAGTTGGGACAGGACACAAAATCAGAATTTTCTCCATATTTACAACTCTTTACGTTGCTCTTCCTCTTACATTGTACAGCAAGAGGCTGGCCCTACATTAAGAGAGATCTTGGTGTCAGAAGCTCTGCATTGTGTTTTCTTCAGCATCCATTATGTCTAACATGGAAGTAAGGTCAAGGGAGACAAATGAACAGTGTTTCCTTTCACCCTGGAAATCCTTGGCTGAGCTTGCTGGCAGCTGGTATAATTTAAAGCAGCCTTCAGACCACTGTAACTTACGGCTATGAGTGATATACAGCCAGCCCATGAATGGAAAGTTGCTGCTATGTAAGTGTTGTGAACTTAGCTTCTCCAATCATAGGACTGTGCCACAGGTCACCTGGAATCTTTTTGTCCCCTGATCAGGTGAGCGTAAGTCTTAGAATCTACTCCACAGTACAGCTATGGGGGGTTATGAGTCTGAATTTTGGGTTTTATTTATATTCTTCAATATTCTCTCCCAATATTTCTGTCAGTCACCTGGGAATAGTCCCAGAAAGCAAACACATGAAGTAGCAGGATACCACACTGTGGCAGCTGTCTTCCGGCATATTGGGTCAAATGAAATTAATGTCTCTGAGCAGCCCCATATTTTGGATCCACGTACTTAAGACCACTACCATTTTAACCTCAAGCAGACAGGCCTAGGTTATGTTTGTGTGGAATAACGTTCAAGTGTAGCGTGGCCAGTTAAGCGAATTTGGTCTCTCTCCAAGAATTCCAGAAGATTTATTCACAAGACCACATTTCTTACTGAAAAGCTAACTCTAGCTGGGCAGCACTTCTGCAGACAGATCAAAATTACTGCAAGGGTAGTCAGCTACTGCATTAAATCATCCAAGGGCCACGAAAACCTTATTGATTTGTGCAGGTTGCACTGCATAGGTTACTCCTAAGAGAGAAAAAGAGACTATGATGTTGTTTGAAGGAAAATATGATTAAACTAGTATCTGTCCAGCTCTGACTTGGTAGAACGAGTTGTAAGAGCTATGCTGACTTCTTTTTTTTTTTTTTTCCCTTAAGCGGAAGAGCCCATTTCTAGTTCTTTGGCATCCAGGATTAGCATTAAGCACAACTATTGGAAAATCTGACTATAAGAGCTTCATACTTTGCTTTTAAGATGAGGCAAAAGTTCAAGAAAAGATTATTTACTGTTATTGACCTGTCAGAACCCTTAAGGTAGGAGATGTAGCACATCTTAGCATCCCACCAATTCTTTAGCAATAACACTTGAAAAGAAACCATGAATTTGAACTGCTCCACTACTCAGAGTATTTTTGTACCTTCCACCATTCTTAGCTTCAGTTCCATTCCCCTGTATCCAAGGGCTGTGGCAATTACGGGACACTGCACCGAAATGCTTCATTCCAATCCTGACCTCTGCAAGACCACTGAGGTAGAAAACAAGCAGGCTCGCACCCTTTTTTAGGGAGTTTGCCCCAGGGTAAAAGCAAGATACTAAGTAGAATGTAGAGGAGAAGAACACACTGGCAAAATATTGTGTGGTATGCCAGACAACAATTTCTTTGTTGAATGTGTTTGCGAACTCCATGATAGATGGGAGGTTTTGATATTCAGGAAGTCTAGAGCTGTGTCAGTATCAGGACAAGTCTGGAAAAATGTAGATGTACTGGGAATGACATCGTGGGAGAAATGAGAAGGGATGAGGAGGGGCATTCACAAAAATTGTGTGGAGAGGTACTCAGGATACCTGAGTGTTTCCACACAGAAAAATCAAAAAGTTCAAATAAAAGGGAAAAAAACTATCCAGAAAACACAAGAGTAATCATTGGCAAAGTCGTAGCATCCTCTGTACCACTGGGGTGGGGAGGAACCCGGAACAAAGAATACTGCTATTTGGAAAGGGAAGCATGAAAATCTTGCGCTGAACAAAACTAAGGCTCAACAGAAATCCATGATTTCAGGATACTGAAAATTGCAGTGTTGTAATCACTAACCTACATAGCAATAGCATCTGCATCCAGTTGGAGAACAAGAAGTTCAGCTAGAAGGCATAGAAAGTTTGCTGTGCACAGCTGCATGCTGTAATTCTTCAAAACAGATACTGAAATCTGTCATTTTGGTTGTGTATGTACGGGATAGACATGCACCATGTTCCTTTTAGACCTTCTATGCCTACCTTAACAGTAATTTTCTGTTTTCACGTTTCTGGAGTGGCACATATCTGTGTCATATTAAGTTTTAGAATCATAGAATCATTCTGGTTGGAAGAGACCCTCAGGATCATAGAGTCCAACCATAACCTAACTCTGGCACTAAACCATGTCCTTAAGGACGTCATCTATATGTTTTTAAACACCTCCAGGGATGGTGACTCAACCACTTCCCTGGGCCTGTTCCAGTGCTTCACAACACTTTCTGTAAAGACATTTTTCCTAATATCCAATCTGAACCTTCCCTGGTGCAACTTGACTCCATTTCCTCTCGTCCTATCACTTGGTACTTGGGGGTAGCAACTCCCATTAACTTGCGTAGATGCAGTTTTGCAGTAGTATTCCCTTAGTCTTTATTCCTCTTCCCATTTTCTTTCAGGAGGGAAGTCTTTCTCCTTGATCCAGCAATGGCTAATTCGAACACAAGTATCTGAATACAGAGCAACATAACTCTTGCTCTACATGTGTGCTTCTTGCGACGTTCATGCAATATCATCTTGCCTACCTGGGAGGATAAGGAGGGGGAGGGGGATGCTGGAGCAGATGCAGAGGTCATGAAAAAGAGGTTCAGATTGAGGTAATGCTCATGGCTGCAGAGAATTCTCAGGAACTCCAGTCTCATGGAAATCAGGGTGGAGAGTGAATTCAGCTTGTTTGAGAGCTAGAAAAGCAAACCAAAAAAGTGTCATGTGATGGGTGTGCACTGTTTAAATTACTGTGTAGTGAAATATCCTGCTTCCCTATACAGAAATAGACAAATAGCCCAGCATGCATTAAAATGTTCACTGGTTCCCTGTACCTAGATAGTTTCCATGCAAAAGCTGCTGTTTGTTTGGCACTGGTGGTGTCTCTCTCCCCGCTGACCTACCAACTTCCCAAGAGACAATCAATTGTGTTTTTTTTTTTTCCCCTCCCAAAGGAAAAACATATAACATTTTTTCTCTTTTGCATACCACAAAGATTAAAACCAAACAGACTCTGCTGAGTCTGCGTCAAACTCATAAAAAATCATGCTAAGCAACACAGAACATCAATGGTCTTGTCATTTTCCTTCGTATCAACAATGACAACAGTGAAGTACTGCACACAGTACAGGAAAACAGGGTGGTAGCCAACACGTGTTCTACCTACCATCAACTGTCAGAGGGCCTACCTTTGGCAGAAAAAACACAGCAGGTATATCAGGTCACAAAACACAAGGAAAACTTTCCTCTTCAAATATAACAAATAATTTCACAACAACATCCTGCATCGTAATTTATTTTTAATTTTGGAAGGCTTGTAAAGCAAGAAGACAGAAATGGATCATTTTGATTGAAACCCCCCAAATCTAAATACTGTCCATCACAGGAGTGCACTGGAATAGTCAGAGACCAAAAGCTGCTCTTTATGGTCTGCAGACCCAGGTGCTAAGGGATGTAAAAAAGCAAGGGAATAAAAGTGGTTCCATGGATGGTCTGCAGCAGTGCAAGGTATGACATTTCTGAAAGTCTTAACCTCCATTCAATTTTTTTTTTTTTTTGCAGACTACAAATCAAAAGAGGTTTAAAGTCTCTGCATATGCAGTAGGAAATAGAAAATTTACCTGCCCCTTTAACAGAACTCAAATGATCTCGATGGATAAATGAATCAAACAGAACAGAACACGAGACTGGCCATAAGCCAAATGCAATCCCAATCACGCATGGTGCCTACCTGATTACAGTAATGTTTGATGAGATTAAACACAAATCCTCGGTCCATTAAAGAAAGAAGATCATATAAGAAAAATGCGAGGCTGATATTAATTTTTTCTGCTTGCTCACTTTCCTTTAAAAAAAAGGGGGAAAAATGAATTGCAGTTAGATGTATAAAACATTATGGAGACGTAAGACTTTTTTGGAACCTTTAAAGAGCCATCTCACGCAACATATTGGATAAGATTGTTTCAGTTCTCCAATTTATGTGATCTTGTTAAAATTACACGGATTCACTCCAGCAAATTATTTCAATTGTTGTAGGTTTCACAGGGGAAGATCATGGGATGAATGAATAAGTTTATCTATGCAAATCTTTGGGCTGACAACAATGAAAAGCAATTTGAGACCAGTTCTGAATTCCCAATGGGCTGCAATCCTGTATATGCTATTTTAAAAATATTGAATGTTTAATATTAGAGAACACTGGTTTAGGCACTTAAAAAACAAAATATATTTTAAAAATCTGCACTGACTCTGCTGATGGAATGCCAAGTATTTTGTTTAGAAATTTTAAGGGTAAAACTGATAGTAAAAAATTACTGGTAAGATAAATCTGTGGGTTTTACCACAGCAGATAAGCTCTTGCATGCTTAGAATTGGTCTGATTACCAGTGACAGAATCACTGAATAGTTTGGTTTGGAAGGGACCTCCAAAGGTCATCTAGTCCAACTCCCTTACAATCAGCATGGACATCTTCAACTAGATCAGGTTGCTCAGAGCCCCATCCAGCCTGGTCTGGGATGTCTCCAGGGATGGAGCCTCTACCGCCCCTCTGGGCAACCTGGGCCAGTATTTTACCACCCTTGTTGTAAAAAATCTTTTCCTCATGTCTGGCCTGAATCTCCCCTCTTTTAGTTTAAAATCATTACTCCTTGTCCTATCATAATAAGCACTGCTAAAAAGTCTGTCCCTGTCTTAATTATAGGCCCCTTTTATGTACTGAAAGGCCACAATAAGGTCTCCCTGGAGCCTTCTCTTCTCCAGGCTGAACAACCCCAGCTCTCTCAGCCTGTCCTCACAGCAGAGCTGTTCCAGCCCTCTTGATCATTTTTGTGGCCTCCTCTGGCCCCTCTCCAACAGGTCCATGTCTTTCCTGTGCTGAGGACTCCAGCTGGACACAGGACTCCAGGTGGGGTCTCATCGGGGCTGAGTAGAGGGGCAGAATCACCTCCCTCCACCTGCTGGCTGGGCTCCTTTTGATGCAGCCCAGGATACAATTTGCTTTCTGGGAAGTGAGTGCACTTTGCTGGTTCATGTCCAGTCTTTCATCCACCAACTCCTCAAGTCCTTTTCCACAAGGCTGCTCTCAAACCCGTCATCCCCCAGCCTGTATGGATGCCAGAAGTCGCCCCAAGCCATGTGCATGACCTTGCACTTGGCCGTGTTGAACCTCATGAGGTTCACTTGTGCCTACTTTTCAGGCTTATCCAGGTTCCTCTGGATGGTATCCTGTCCCTCAGGTGTGTCAACTGCACCACTCAGCTCGGTGTCATCTTCCAATCCGATGAGGGTGCACTCGATCCCACTATCTATGTCATTGATGAAGATATTAAATAGTACTGGTCCCAATACAGCCCGCTGAGGGACATCACTTGTCACTGGTGTCCATCCAGACATTGAGCCATTGACCACTACCCTCTGGATGTGACCATCCAGCCAATTCCTCACCCACCAAACATTTAACCCATCGAATCCATATACACAGTTCCCAGGTAAAAACCACAAAGAACTTCATGTGCCCTCTAAAATAAGGCTACAGATACTTCAAACATACCAATTCAAATAATAAAATCTTAGTAGCATATGTAATTCACCAAAAGGAATTTGTGGAGTTGCCTGAGGATCTGCACACATTTAATGCTCAGAGTCCTCAGGTGGGTTCACTCAATACTGATGAGATGACTGAGAAAAATGTTGCCCCTACTCATGTCTCTGACTAGCGAGAACAGGTGTGCAGTGCCTCAGGGTGGTTACAATTTCAATTTTCATTTTTCAACCTTTTTTTGTCATTGTTCAGGAATACATATATATATATATACATATATATATATATATATTTCCTATGATCTGAAATTAGCACAGTAAAACATTTTTCTACTGTGAAGAAAAAATTACTTTTCTACTACCTTTCTGGGTAGGCTAAAATATGCCAGACATATCACAGTAGAATCTCAGCACAATCTGACATGCTCAACCATGTATTAGAGCATACATTATTACTGCTTGGATTTAAAAATCAGACACACATTACCTACTGCTGCTCTGTACAACTAACCAATGGCCCTAATTCTGCAAACACTGGAGTGGGATTTTCACACATAATCAGCTTCTATACACTTACTCAATCAAAATTGAATTGAATTAACAGCCCATAAAAACCTGTGTATTTCTCTTGAGGAAGCCATAAAATACTAATCTCTTGGCAAAACCTACAGTTCTGTTAAAACATTTTTAACATAACAATTTTTTATTACAGAATGCATTTTAAAAAAGTCTCTGACATATTAAGTAAACATTTATGTAGAAAAAATTTCTCTGTACATGGCTATCACAGAAGGACACCAAAGGATTGAGCAAAGAGTAAATCTTCAGGAACAACTTCTTTATAGACAGTGGCAATCACTCTACCAGTCTCTGCTCTCAGCTGTTTGATCTTGTGCCTTTCCCAGTTTCTGCTCCTCAACAGCAGAGCTGGGCACACATGGAAAAGTGGATCAGGAAACGGAGCGGGTTGAAAAGTGACCTGGCAGGCCAGCTCTCCGGGTTGGTCTGCCCCGTAGTAGAGCACACTGCTGGGCCAGCAGAGTGTATTTGGCAGCTCTGGGTCATAAAACCAAGTTGGTTGCAACAACAGAACAAATAACAATCACCCAGTGCCTTAATTTTGTCTATTGGTAAGTGCAAAGTGACAGCAGTGATGTAAGCTGACAATACAGATGTTAGAACACAAATTACATTTTGTGATACTTTAAACTTTATAATCTGTTATATCAGTGTAACTTGATAAAATATATCAGGAGAAAGAATTTTGTGGGATTTAGGGATACTTGCCTTTAATTTTCATGTGGCCAGTCCCTCTTTAAAGAGATCTGGGATTAAATCACTTGTGGCTGGATTTTGCAACCCTTGGGAGGAATATTGCCTTCATATTGCATAGCCAACTGCTGTCAGAGAATTCAAAACACTATGCAGTAGAAATGGGGGTAACAGGAAAGGGGGATAAAAGGAATAAGCCCTGCCTGGGCTGCAGCTTGATGCCCTGGCTAACCTGGCAGCACTATCACTGAAAATGGGTGTTCAACATTTCCTATAGATGGAAAAGGGGATTCCCTCCCTGCGCCCTGCAGCCACAATGAGAAGCAGGCAGGGGAGCTGAGCTGAATAAAAACTGTCTGCCAGGAGAGCACAAGGGTGCCCCTTGGCCAGTGACATCTCTTGCTTTAGGTCCATGTGAGCATACTGCCTCAGTTTTGGCCACTGATGAAGGTGAAATGGGATTAGATGCAGCTGAGTGCAACACAGGGTGAATAGCAAGGATCCACACTGATTATTTAATGCATTTACCTTCTGTTTGACTAAAAGTGCAGCAATCTCTGAAGTAACCACACTAACTATAGTGGTAATATCATCTTTGAAACGATCAGAGAACCGACTTCTTCGTGGGTTGTCTTGCTTCTCTATATTGTGAACATACTGAGCCATACTCTTTATCTGCAAAGCATAAAAAAAATATTAAAAAAATGTTCAAACTGGAGGCAAAACTACTGCTTTAAGTTAGTGTATGTGAGTAAGATTCCCTACAGTTTTTTCCTGGAATGTAATCACTCTCATCTTTTCAGAGTTGCTGTCTGTAACAAATCCTAAATGTACTGGCAACGACAACAAAGAGCCAAAGACTCAAACACAGACAGACACTGATTCCTACTCATGTTCACATAGTTGGCTACTCTCAGCACCTGAAATCAGAATCGGCCTCCCCAGTCCCTTGCATCTGCAGCTCTGAAATGCTGCTGTTTGCAACTTTTGCCCTTCACGATGACAGACAGGGAGCGACACTTCTGGAATTAATTCTTATTTCTTGACCTGCTGTTGGGTTGCTTATATGCTGCCAGTGGAAATCAGTACATTTTTTTCCACCAACATCCATCACTGCAAGGCTCTGTGAAACTGTGAGGTTGGGGAGTCTTGTCAGTGATCCCACGCTGTTAACAAAGTGGAAAAGAGAGTAACAGGTATTCACAGAAAAGGAAAGGACTCAGTGTGTATTTCAGCCTTCTGCGAGCTGTGGACCACTGTGCAATGTAGTTCATGCAGGACTTTGCCATCACAGGCTGTCAGTGGGGAATGGGGTTGAATATGGAGAATTCTTTAGTTGTACTTCCACTATTTTGGACATCTCCTTTTCTCACTGAAATAACTGAAGAAATCATCACCTAGCTAAATCTGTGTCTGGAGTACCTGCTACATTTCACCATTAACTTCTTATAAAACTCCACTGTCAAATCTTACCAGGAGCTCAAAGAAGAACCAGGCATACTTGAAGACAGTTTCTCTCACCATACCCGTGCTGACCACCATCTGCAGTGCCAGCTCCTCATGGAAGTGCTAGATAATAAACAGAGAGTGTTGGGAAATGGCTTTTCAATAAACTCATCTTCCATTTTCAACATCCCCCTTCTTCCATGTGGGAAACTCTGCCATAATTGAGAATCAGCAGCTGGGTGGGGATGTATGGACATCCCTGCAGGATGAAAAGGCAGATTTGACCAAAAAAGACATACAAAGAATGTTGGTGGGAAACAGACATTGGGACCCATTTTTCTGTGGATCCAGAACCTGGGATAACTAAACTGGGAAATGCATTTGTTCCATCCCCAGGCCACTGGCTATATGCATGATAGGGAGCAGTCACATTCCCTACTCCCCGTTATGCATTTCCATTTAGCACATCCATGTTTTTTCAGAGAAGGTAGAAGAGTGTCTCTGTGGTGGGGGAGAAGGACAGTAATAGCCACAGAAGTTTGTACAGAGGTTTGTAATTTGAGACAATACTCTTTGCAGTAAGATCTGACCATAAGACACCCAAGCCCAATGATCTAAATTTTTAGGAACCTCGAATCTGGACTAAAAATTTATTGCAATGTCTATTTTCTATTCCTGATACAAACAATAAAGCTAATGAGATTCCTACACATATTTACATTGAATAGGACACATTAATCCATCCAATATTTAGACCGGGTATAAAACTCTATGCTTTCTGGCAGAAATCAAACCTATAAACAGGAGTAACAAAGGAGAGTTTCTTGACTGTAACTCAGACTCCGAACTGGTCATTGCAGAGTTTTTCCCCAGCTTTTTTATCCAAAACCACTGCTGCTGATCAATGCTAAACAGAAGATACAGCTCTGGAAGAAGTATTTATGTGATGTATCTTCTGTCTTGTTAAAAAGCTATTTGGGAATACATACTCAACATAGGAAGAAATTCCTTGGTTCTAAAAGCTATCAAACTGGGAGAAGAAAAATATTCTTTACAGAAGAATGAGATGGCAAACATTTCTGAATGCAGTTTACTGTAACATGTAAAGGCAGGTATTCAAGAGCAGACAGTAGCAGAAAAAGAGAGAAGCCTTAACACCTTGAAAAACAGAGCAAAGGGAGGATCCAGGCAGGCTGGTACTTGTCTAAATATGTCCTGGAAAAAGAATCTGAGGACTCTGTAGAAAAAGCAGAAAAGTTTGGGTAATATTTACCCACTCATTCAAAATTCCATCACAAACTGGTCATTCAATAAAACCTCCCCTCTCCCTCTCCTCGCCTCTCCCTACCTCTCCCTCTCCTCTCTCCTTATTTAGAAGCGCTAATTACCACCACTGCCTCAGGAGGCTCCAGGCTCTGTTAACATGTGCCCTCAGGCTTATCGGTAGGCTACCTTTTTATTAGAAGGTCTTGAGTTTGCACAAATGCTTGGCATGTCATTTGTTCCTTCAACGTAGAAAGACATCCGACTGGAGCTGTGATCCATAGGCTGGAGGGTGTAGACAGAAGAATGAAATAAAAGTAGGTTAATACATAACTAGAGATGATTAATAAAGTAGAAATCAGCAGTGGTGGGTTTTGGTTTTTTTTTGGAAGATATTCACAGATGTTCATCTGAACAGCTCTTCTCTTTCCTTCTCCGCATCCCCCTTCCCAACGGAGGTCAATGACCACCTGAACAAAGTCAGGTAGAGCAGCTGCACCAGCGCGCAAATGACAACACTGCCATCATACGCCAAATTTCAGCACTGCAGCTGTATTTCGGAAGCGCTACATTTCGCCGTTCTGAGGGCAACCGTCCTTTTAAGTTTATCTGCCGGCCCTACATCTGAAGTTAACTGACATCTGGGAGTCCGACTTCCATTAAAAGTAATGACAATTTAAAGGGCAGGGAAATTGCAGTAGCCAATTGTAAACTGATACCTTCATCAATGTAATGAAGTTGTAATATCAAATATTTTAATTTTGTAATAATTTGGGGAAAAAAAAGCCTTGAGCTCTGTTTTTTAAGGACACAGTACATTAGAGTAAAATTAATAAAGCTATTAAGTTCAAATCTACATTATTAAAAACTGGTATGGATGAACACATATGCCTATATAAACAAATCAAACAGATTGGCAAAGCCTGTCGGTTTTACTAGTTCCCATGCAATTTGCTGAAAATAAGCACCCGTTGACTTTAACTGGAGAGGTACATGGTTATCCAATGCAGAAAAGGCTTAAAAATGTTTCTGAAAATCACCTGCTTGAGAAGCAGTATTTTACATATACAAGTCTCAAAGAAAAGGGAGGCAGGATATGGTTCAGAGCTCAGCAGAGATGCTGCTGCGGGGCTCGGGCAGGGCTGCAGCTGGGAGCAGGCTCCTTGCACAGGGGAAAAATCCTACTTTTGTCAGAGGCCCAGCTTCCTGCTGGATGGAGAACTCTAGATTTTGGGTTCCCCAGAGAGCTAAACACAGCCATTCTTATAAAGCTCATCATCCTTTCTACCCTGCAAGTTGGTGACATATGTAGTTGTGGATGAGAAAGACAGAGGAAGTTTAGTGTTTTACTCTGTGGTTGAATTAACTATTTGGAAAGACCCAGTTCCAAAATATGCAATGGCATCTGTACTGTAGCTCGTACAAAATCAGGGGGCTACTGTCAGGACTTTCTCACCCTTTTCAAAAAGTGAAACTTTTTCCAGTGTAATCAATAGCAGTCTTTCCAACAGTGACTCTGTGCAACCTGGACCAGCCCATGTAACCACATGTGAACAGAATGTAAACATCAGGAAGAAGAGGAGAGTGAGGCACCCCAAAAAAAGCAATGCGCCCTGTGGAATGTCTAAGTCTCAAACAAGAGACAAAGTTCTTACTTCTTGCTCTCTTCACTGACAAGAGACATCAGAATTAAGCAATGGGATTTAACGTACCTCTGTCAAACCAGATAAGCAGCAAATGCTTCTGGTGACACTTTACAAGAAGCAAAGTGCATTTACAAGAAGCAAATCCAACCCTCAAAGAATAAATCTGTATTATTAGGTTTTGAGCTATACAATTCTCCAGATATTTTACTTTGTTTTCTCACCTTGGATGACATGATGTTTTTGACCTCCTCATCAGTAGCAGTTTGTGTAACAGTGATGTCAGGATTGCTGCAGCTTATCACTCGGCTCTGCAGGAGTTTACTCCCAACAGACACTGCAGAAGTGCGTCCAAATGTGTAATAACGAGACTCTGTCGAAATGGCACTGCTGGCTGCACCTGCCCATAGGGAGATGTTTGAATGAAGACTAACGGATATATATATATGAGACAAACATGAGAGTCAAGCCAGCTTTGCTCAGTGCTGTTATAGCATCAGCATTTTGAATAGCATAAAGCTCCTGAAAATCTCACCATCAACTGCTTCATTAACAAATTACATGGGCGTTGGACGACAAGGTGCAGATGTTTTCCAAGTCAACAGCTCACAAGGTGATTGCACAAGCAGTAACAAAAGATTAACAGGGCTACCTGAGCAGCTGCACTATTACAATAGCTCTTTCTTTCTTCCATCAGCTCTTTTTAATTAGCTTAAGACAAGATTCACAGGCCTAAACACAAAATATAATACCACCTTCAACACATAACCTTTACCTTAACTTTCAAAGTATGCAAGGAAGGAGGGAGCACAGCCAGCAGAAATTTCACTAAATGACTACCTAGTTTTCAGCTTCCCCATGGACAGAGAAGTTGTGTTTATCATTTCATAGGCCTGTTCCCTAAGCCCTCCTCCTAGAGGTACCATGTTGAACAACATGTATCCAGAAAAAACAACAGCAACAACAACAACAACCTTTTGAAACCCTTACACTGACTTTACCTGGTTTGACTACTTCTCTTTGAGGGTCTGGCAGACGAAATACATAGTAGACATAAGATGCCAGAAGGCAGTTCCTCCCATGCAGGTCTTTGCTCAGGTCTTTGCTGTTGTGGAGACTATTCACTATTGCAACCACAGATTCAAAGGCAAACTGTGAGAAGTTGGCTGTGAAACAAAGGCAAGAATTAGTCTCAGCACTGAAAGGTGTAGTATAATTAGGTGAGGACACTCTTTGTACCAACAACAACTAATCCTACACGCTTTAATTCAGTCCTTAACAAATTCAGAGCTCTAGACAGCAATTGCTATATGTGGCCAGACCTACACAGGCCAAGGTCTACATAGGCCAATAACCACCCTTCAGTAGACCCAGTCACTGCTACTCCATCACTTGGTGCTACATAAAAGCAGACCGTAACTGTTAATTACCATTTCTAGCAGCCTTTTTTGCATTTCCTGTAAACTAGACACTTGAAGAACACTAAAACTCATTATCATCCAGCTGACAGACAAACACAAGCCAGCAGACTTTTCTATCAATATTATAGTGGATGACAATACTGATTACCAAAATGAAATAGGAAATAAACTACACCGTCTCCAAGTATGCCTTCCCTCCAGAGTTAACATATGTGATGGGCAACTGGCAGCCACAGTAACAGGAAAATCTGTGTGCATTACTATGCCTTCTCTGGTTTTGTGCTCACCCATTTTTGTCTAAAGATATTTGGGTAGAGGATCTGATGTAGGCAGCAATGATTTTGTTGGTGTTTTCCTGGCAAAACCACTGAATTCCAAAGTTAAAAGCCCACTTCCTGAACTGTATTTCCAGGTATGTAAACTACTATAATGTACTTACTAACTGGAGTTTGAGAGTCTTATATGTAGGGGCAAAAGGAGAGAAGGCAGGAACTTGGTTAAACATGATTAAATTGTGCAGTGAAACTATGTCTTGAGAAGTACAACTCTTTTTGAAGTAGACTACCCCAAATACTAAATCTGAGCCTGGATATTTGGCAATTGTTTCCCCCCAGATCTTTAGCTCGCTTGCAGTGCACCGCCAAGGACATGCACCAGTAAATACCTGTCTGGCCAGCTATGACCATGGGTTGTACAGCCAGCTGGAAAAGTTTATCTAGTACCAAATGTAAAAACAAGACAAGAGGTTCAAGGCGTGAAGAATTCAAACAGATAATGCTGAGTTTCAATTCATGTTCCAATGCAGCTTCTGTAATCTTCTGGTCCATTAGGCGAATAGGGAATGTCACCTGACTTTCCAGACAATGGCACAGAGTGAAGAACTTCTCTAGGTGATTGTCCTGCAAATACAGTGCACTCACAGTTAACAAAGTTGATATAGTTCAGGCTGCTGCTAGCTAAGCAAAGCCTGATTGTCCCACTTGTTGGGATGAGAGAAAATATTTTCACCTTTCTGGCTTGCAGTGGTGGCAAGCCCTAGAGATTGATTTGTAAAGCAGATGTCACAGCCTCTTATTTGCTCCTTTTCATCTGACTCAAATTCAGACTCTAGTTAGATCAGATTAAAATCAGAAAAGGTAAAGACCTTGCTAAAGTGATCGCTTCATTTCATGAAAACATCGTTACCTGTCTTGAATTCTGTCACATCATAGGTCTATTATTCCACTGACACGCACACCTAAATTCCATCTACATACAACTTATGAGCATGCCCTACTTGTATTTAAAAAGTGTGCTGCAAAGCATGGTTCAGACACAGGGCCTCCAGTTGTTAGGACATAGCTACTAGTATTAACTAGAATGGGATGATAAGTATGAGACACGGTAAAGCACTAGAAACAAAATAGAGCTGCTTTGCCTCAAAGCAGATTCCCAGTAAGATGAGCAAAGCTCCAATTTCCTAACACATTTAAACAACCAGAATAGTAGATTTCTCATTCAGCACTAGGTTTGTGTCCCCACACATGACATTGATGGCTGAGCTGCCTAAAGCATTTTGGCAGTATAACCTGTCCCTGCAGGCGAGGGGGTGCTATGTCTCTTCAGATGTGGACATGTTGTCTGAACTAGCCTGGTAGAATAGTAGATGCAGCCTGCATAAACTGGCACTGCACCCTGTCAGTGTCCCTCAAACACAACCTAAGCAGACCCTTGCTGAGCTAAGAAGACACCAAGCTCCCTATTGCTTGCTATGACTTGCTGCTGAGAGTGCTCATTTGCTCGCTTGTACCAACGGATTTCATTTCACCGAAGGATTTCATTCACTGAGGTTATCAGGTTATTTCCGTAGCTGTTACTTGCTTCTAAACCCGTGTGGGCTTGGGCATCTCCATTTCATAAACCTCCTAAGTTGGACTGGACATCTGAATTCTCTTTGAAATGAAACTACAGCTGTGTTTTGCTTCTGATGCATTACCTGAGTGTGCACAGATGAAACAGCTTGCACTTCAACATTAAAAACACCCTTGTGTCCTTCAACCCACTTAACAGGTGGTGTCTGAGATGGAACTTTCTGTGGTGAAAAAGAAATATAGGAATCATCACCTTCCTTTTAATGATCAAACAGAAAGTCTGTTTACACAGAGGTCTGTAGGGTATTCATGCTATTCACTTCATTTTAGATATCTGATTTCAGTGCCACACAGATGATTACAGCCAGGCATCTTCTTGTTCTCATAGACTAGATTCAGAGAAGTGGTGCATTGAACAGAGAGATGTGGAGCACAAACAGTGCAAATACACATCTTCTGATGGGACATTTTAAAGGCTAGAAGCTCCCAGTTAAAGCACTGCCAAAGGCACTCCATGGTGATGTGGTGCAGTTTTAACCCTTTGGACAGTTTCCCACTTGCCATATTTACCCAGAGGGCACAGTCTGCTGCTCCAGCAGCAGGACTTGATTTCTCCTTCCCCTCCCACACAGCCACAAAAAAAATAGCAAATCATCCTATGGAAGAAAGTAAATTATTGACTTGATACTCTTTAAACAAACATTATCACTGGTTAGACAATTTACAAGGATTTGCTTGGATAACTAACTTTATAAAACACAATATAACAATATGAAATAATAACACCAGTGACAATAATAAGAGCCTTTACCTTTTAAAGTACAAAAAGGAGGCACTGCCTACAAGCTACATTAGGAACATGTTATATTTCCATAATTTTATTTGTTACCTCAGGAGAGTGAATTGAATAGTGGAAAGGCAGCTTATCCAATGCAACGGGAAGGCAATAATGTCCAGTTTGAAGACGATCATTTAATAGAATCGGCAGCCACTGAAACAAATGAAGAGAAAACACAGCAATATTCACGACTACATATGAGTAGGGCTATTTATCTTATTTGTTACATACAGCCAACAAAATAACAAATGAGATTTTGAGCCAAGCACCTCTGCTCCAACCTATTCAACAGTAATTTCTTAGCATTTTAAATTCACTGATAGCTACTGTAGAAAAATGTACAAGACTGCTTTACAAACCACTCTTTCTGAAGAAAACAAACACAGAGCTTTCAATGCATGACATATGGTTTTCTTATGAATCCTACCAGAAGCATTAGTAGACTCCATATTTTTGCTTAAAAAAGCACGTATCTTGCGTATCTGATCCTCAGCTTTGAAGCAAATCAACAGAGTTAAAGTTCTGCTAAGGACAAGTCGAACATCTTGGTTGTGGTCACCATGAAGATTAAGGCCAGAATGACTCATCATAACTCTCTATTGATATTTGGAACACACTTATTTTTTCTGCTATTGAAATCTGAAAGAGGCTGTGTATTTGAGTATTACAGGGCAGAATAATTTTGCATTTAGGTGAAAAGAAGCCTGAAAATTAAGTCCTCGTCTATGTCAAGTCTTGGGAACATAAAAGATATTCTATATAGAACCTAACTGAAAATATTATATGACTTGTTACCTCATGTAAGAACATTTTAGATAACAGTAAATAATTGTAATTGCATGTGTCTCAGGTTATTTTTGCAATAGATAGAATCTAACAGAATTAGGTGATATGCTATAAAGCATTGATCTTGCAAATATTTAGGTTCACACTTAGTGTCAGTTGCTTCAGGTGAATTAATTAACTTCAAAGACACTTAACAATGTAAAATTATAGGACAAGGATGTAACATAGCACAAGTTGCATCTGGTTTCTTAATAGACCTTCTACTGTTTTTGGTGTATTACCATAACCAGAAAGAGAACATAAGGCAAAATTCTTGACAAGAGTCTACTTGCATGGGATGTAGATGCACATATATACACATAGACATACTCATCTATCACATGGAACTTACTGTATACCCAAGGAGGGTTTCCACAGATGCTCCTTGCTTTGGCTGGCAGCTGATGTGATAGAATGTGAACAACAGATGGTGTTTCTCTGTGAGTTTTGCTGGCAGCTTGATTTTCACTTCTTCATAAAAGTCAGGGGACCTGTTATAAAAAAATGCCAAGCACATTTCCAGTGTAAGTATGAGACTGAGCAGAAAGCAAATTTGTTGGTGGGCTCTTAGATGCTATGGTTATAAGAACTGTTTAAATCCTCAGAGCCAAGTTAAATGAAATAAATATATATACAGCTATATACATTTTATTTATTTATTATATTTTAAATTTTTATTTATATTTATTTATATATATTTAAACTATCTACAGCTTTGAATCAGGAAGGGCATAGATGGTATCAGCTGGAATCTTTCAGCTTTCACCCATCTCTATACTTTCAAAACTGTCCAATCTTAATTTCACGTTTCAGCATATTTATTGTGGAAATCCTAAATTCCAAGTTCACATTCATGAGAATGAGAATGTCTATTCAGCTCTTTTGGATCTGTTAATTCATAGAAGCCAGTGATGTTACAAAATTGTGCTGCTGCTTCCTGTTCCTGCTACTTAATCTTCAGATTAGGAATATTCTCAACTAACCTCTGCAAAGCTTCAAACTACAAAAACACATACAATGGTCACTTATGCAAATGCAGGTAGCAATGCATATTAGATATGATAAAACCACATAAAATGTAAATGTTTAAAATGGATAATTACCAGCATTCCTTGAAGAACTATGCAGGCTAAGAACTATGTAAAGAGGTCATGATTAATACTTCTTAAGTCATACAAATAGTAACAATACTCACTTATTATGATATGTGATAGCTGTGTATATTTCTTGCACAAATTCTGGACCTGAAGATTTCCCAAAAATTACCTATATTAAGAGGAAAAGAAAGTAACAGCAGTCAGGTCTAAAGCACTTAATTGTCATAATCTTGTATAAATTCTAAGACAGTATGTGAAAGGCTGAAAATGGCTCTTCAATTTTATTTGAGCATGTTGAAACAAATGACTTATTACCAGGCATATTCCCCACACATCATTCAGGGAAAATCACCAGGAAAAAAGAGCAGAGGTCATTTCCAGAACCACTGATTACCTCACATCACATTCTCCAGTCATGTACTAAAAAGTTAGGGATTGCAGGAATAAAGTTATGGTAAGCCTCTTACACATTGTCACGTTGCCTTTAATTAAATGCAAAAATGTTAATATCTTTTTTAGAAGCTTGTTTTTTCAGTTGTAGCTTGCAAATTTAGGGTGAGATGCATCTCATTTTTATGTTAGAGGTCCAAAGTTCCTTTACAATCAACAGAGAGAAATAGGCATTTCTGGTGCTTGATTTGCTTCCCTCATTTCAGACAGCCTCATAAGGTCCCGGCATCCAGTAACTTTAAAGAGTGACCCTTAGACAAGGATACCTGCACAGCACAAGTCCATATGCATTGAGACGAAGCTCTCTCACAGTGGAGAGAGATGCCAGATGAACTGTTTCTGTCCTAAGCATTTGTCAAAACCTAACTGTAATATGGGCAGAGTTTAAGGAAACCAACAATGCAGTATTCTGTAAAAGACAGTGTTGCATGTGCATGGTACAGCTCCAGCTCTGGAAAGAACGTGGCCTGGGAAAACACTGTGCTGGTACTCTGATTTCAATTTCAAAGCTCATGTGGAATATGGCCACAAAGTTTGCACTGTGCAGTGTCAGCATACTGATGAAGGCTGGTCAGGTGCCAGTCCTTGCTCCAACATTTTGTTGGATTAAAGTTCCTCAAATTAATATTTCTACTCTTTTTGTGCCCCTCTAGCACGCAAAATTACAAAAAAAAAATATTGCAATATAATTCTAAAATAGCCAATTAACACTGTCTGAAAACATGCCAAAAAATTCAGGCTGAAGCAGGTGTCTGGGAAAGAACATTTAAAACTAAACATCTGAAGCCTGGTAAAACTGGAGACAGGATCTTGCAATGAAGAAAGTTTAATAACCTTCTGTGATGCCTGCTCTGCTAGTAGTGCACACACGTGCCCTAATACACTGTGAGTTCCAAACATGGGAAACTCTTCCTCCATTGGATGATTGTGCATCATGTTCAGATTCAGCCAATTAAGACCCCAACTTCTAACTTCCAGTGTTACCTGAGTAAATACCTGACTATTTGTGTTCACACAGTGAATGTGGAGGAGTTACACTGGAAGATACACTACATCATTCTTAAAAGGCCTCTGAAGGTCTGTGAATATTATCATTAGTTTCCAATGCAGCATTGATTTAATGCAATGTTCCTCTTCTGAAAATAAGGTAGGAAGAGTTAGATAAGAGGGAGTAATACGCCTCTGTTCCACTTGAGTGACAAGTCTTCCCTGCTTTGGGTAGGGACTAGAGCCTTGCTTTCTGATGAGAATGACAAGCTTCACAAGCTCTCTGAAGTCAGACTTCCAAAGGCCTCACCAGTAACTGTGGTGATGGGAAGTAAACCATGAGTTATTTCTTCAGAGGTTCTGCAGAAATACATATAAGCAAAAGCCTCCTAAGAAACCTCAGCACTTATTACCGGCATTGCACAGGATGGATCTTCGCCACACATAAACTGGATCTTGATGGTAATGTTTCTTGCAGAACCTGGTCGGTTAGCAAAATTCAGCCTCTGAGGGTAAACATAGAGGAGATTTCTGGAAGAGAGAAAAGGAAGAATAAAATGGGTAAATGACAAGGATCTTAATTTCAAAATTAAGTACACAAACCAGCATTTTGCTGACTCCTCTCCCTGTCCTTCAATTCCACCTAGATAATCAAAGTTTGGCCAGAACTCCATTTGAAAAATTCACAAGGAAAAGGTAAGTTCTTGCTGTGACACATGGAACATCCTATGTTTAAGGCTTCTCATACAGTGGGCTATGTCTTTGAAAAGGCGATATTATTTTTTTTAATATGTAATTCCCAGTCACAAATTAATGAGTATCTTTGCTTGATGTAATGAAAAGCAAGAATCTCTCAAGAAAGCAACTCCCTTCTCAGCTGTGAAGAATCAGATTTTGGAAGAAGTAAGGAATCACGCATAGGTGATAAAAAAGTAAACCAGCAAATAAAACCAGCAGCTGAAGTTCATACATTCTTAGATTATAGCAACAAAATGACATATATTTCTAGATAATGCAAATCAAAAAGTGGTATCAATGAAACTGAGCAAATAAAAACAAGAAATTTTGAACTTTAATTCTAGAAACTGACATTTTTATAATTAATATAGCATACTTTGCTGTTTACTAGCTTCTGTACACGGACAGATCACTAAACTTAAAAACTTTTAATTTCTGTGGTGAATTTGGCAGCATAGATGGTCTTCCAAGTTCAAAACCTAACAATTCTGGTAGAAGAGTCAAGACGCTAATAGAAAGCTTTTTCTCCAGCGAAGTCTATGGCAAGTCTGAGATTTCAGCTAGACCTGGATTATATGCATCATGATTGTCTACTTAATATCTCATTTCCCAGTCTGGTATAGGATTCTCACTCTTTTGTGAGTGTAAGGAATAAGACTGATGTTGGTGGAAGTATGCTGTCTTCCAATGAGAAACAATGAGAACTACTAATGGGCTTTCATTCTCTCTTTTTGTCAGAAGGTACACACAAAATCACCCTGTTCTTACCACATATAACTCCTTAGTACCATTGTCAGCTGAAAATGTAGGGCAGCTTTGGAGCATGTTGCCATTAAGTCATTAAATCTTCCATTTGTTGCATCCCAAGGCCTGGAAAACTGCGGCTGATTCTCCTTGTTGCCATGTGTCACAATGTGACAATACTCTTCAATTACACAGTCCAAGCTACTTTGCTAACCAACACACACTGCCTGGGACATGGCATGCCTTAGCAAGGAAACTAGCTTGTAACTTGCCTTTCTCTTTGTTCAGAGTTGTACTCCTGCCTACCACACTAATGCACTTTCTTCCTTGCCTGAAATGCAATTTCTGCTCTGCCAAATTCTCTCCAAGATGATATTAGGAAAAGCTAAGTGAAAGAGAGAAATATATTGGTAACCTCCACTGAATTATGCTTGGGGGACTGACATATTAAATGAAGGATATTATCAATATTACATCTGCCAGAGGTGAAGAAATACATGTAGGGGAGGCTGCATAATCCAGTCATTGCTTCATTAATCTGCAGCCCAGCAGAAGATGTCACAAATCCACATAATGCCACTGAGCACTGGATTTTACATTTAGATGTGACTTGAGATGAAAGATATGTAAAATCACAAACAGAGAGCTCTCTGCTGACTGCACAATCAAAGGAAGCATTATTCTATCAAGTACAGTACTGAAGAGCTAAAGCTTGTGCCATTTATGCTCAAGCAGTTTTGGGGATCTTGCTTACATGTGTATTAAACCCATCAGCACTGAGGAAGAACAGAGGCAAATACTGATTCTGGATATCCTGCAGAGACAGAAGTGATGACTGATTTTTTTAAAGCAGGAAGGTGGAGAAATGGTCAAAAGAGGTTCCTTCACACAGGCATGCATTGTAGACCCATTGCTGACCACTGTGGAAGTGCTACTGTCTGCTAGCATCTGCACCCTTCAAAAGCCTGAGAGGATGGAATGACAATGAGCTTTTATACATGGCAGTTAGCAGAGGTATCAGGGCAGGACTCCCTGTCTTCTTTTAAATAATAAGACAGCTGGCATACCAAAAAGGACGTGGTGAGCTCCAGGAGGCTCCACTGAGCAGAAATATTCAAACAACATTCCACAGAAATTACTTTCTGTCAGTGCAACCAAGTTTCTCCTCTCACTCCCCCTACAGAAAGTGCAGGGATCTACCTCCAGATAGAGTCAGAAGTACTTATAAAAAGCAAAAGAGCTATTCAGGAGTCAGTATGGGTCTACAAAAGCCATGGCAGAGCACTCAGCTTCACTGAGACTTGAGTGCCACGGGACAGCAGGGTCCTGGGCAAGGCATGGATCCAGAGACTGACACAGCAGAGGGGCAGTAAGATAAGAGGATATTTCAATTACTTGCTGAGAAAGCTGAGGGTCCACCTAGCCTGACACAGGACACCATGCAGCAATTCTCATTCAAATCTGCTGACTTCCTTACAGCTTCATGGGACGTGGTAGTGGTGATTTGACCACTTGCCATGGCCAAAGCAATTCAGACCTATTTCTGCCAAAATAAAATCTATGCAGAGCTTCAAGTCTGTGACCTTTCTCATTGAATACTCCCATTTGTAATTATCGGTTGTGCATACAAGAGACATAATAAAATCATTCTTCTTGTTAAATTACTAAACGTGTCAGGTGTCAGCAATTGCTGACAAATTCTAATGAGTATTAAGCATGTTCATTGATGACTACAGCAAGAACACCATATACAGTAAATGCCAATACATCTGCAAACAGTCACTACTGATACAAAACATAAATGTTGTATACATGAACAGTGATGATGGGTTAACATTGCCATTTAATACTTATGGTACCAGAAACAAAAACTGACCCACCCATTAGTTATAATTTTCAATCTTTGTTGATACCTCTACACTTTCGTTGAGGTTGGCAGGGAATCTTCAAAAAAATGGTTGAAAACTATAATGCAAATCACAAAGACTTTACCAAAGATGGAAACCTGTTCTAGTCAGCCACTGACTAGAACAAATGGCACAATGACAGAACTTCAACATGTCATGTTCAAGAGGATGTATATGTGTTATATATTCTATATCTCAGTATGGATAATTTGGATGATAGTTTGAATGACTTTTCTTGTGTTGCTAAAATTAGGAATAATCTACAGAGTCAGTGGTCAGATTCTCCTTAAATTTAGGCTGAGAGTGATTGTCACATTATTCTATGCATTAGCATTGATGTGAAAATCTTAATACATTTTCTATTAAAGATTTAGTCAACAACAAAAACAAAAATGTTTCCAGAGGAGAAGAGTGGAATGTTGACTCAAAACATCAGATTTCTGCATATTCAAATCACAAAATTATGACAAGAAAAATGATATTTCTGAATTTAAATGTAATGTAGAGCTTGGAGTCAACTCAGACTAGAATTTTACTAGCTTTCTCTCTAGGACTCATAGTTATTCATTATATATCATCAAACTGACCTACCATTACTTCAAATGTCAAATATTGCAAACAGGTAATCAGTGGCATGATGTGTTTGAAAACCAAGACCAAAGGAAAATAACTGAGATTTTGTGAATCACAAAAATCACCAATAAACTAATTTCTTACCTATCACACTGATTTTCTGGTGTGCAAATATAAGGAACTTTTGACTTACAATTTCCTACTTTACATCACTTGTTTTTTTCAGAAGTTACTCTGAAAATGGTTTTAAACTTTTCAAATATGAAAATGAAAGGGATTATACCACCTTCTGATGTCTCTGTCCTCAATGCATTGCAGTCGCCTACCAAACTAAACCCACTGTTCCATTGATAATACCCTCACTTCCCCTGCTCGTTCCAGGATTATTAAATTCTGAGTGGCAGTGTTATTCAAATGGATAAAATGAGTAGATATCCACCAGGTATCAACTATTGCAACATTAAGACACCATAATAACAAGATGGTAGCTCAGACATAAGGCGTTGCCCAGTGGCCTGAATGAAGTATGAAAAGCTGAAAAAGGAAGATAGTAACTATACCATAGAACTGTATTTTATACACTCGTTCTCCATTCCAGGACCTGTGATTCCTCCAGCTGTGTAAACAGAACTAACGCTTTATCCCCAAATTCTCATTGAACCCCAGTAATCAAAGAATGAAATTTATGACATATCAGATTTTTACCCATAATAGTGAACCTATTTGAAATACGGTGATACTGCTGAGAATTGCAGTGAGGTAATTTTTTCCTGATATATTTAATTAATGGCACAGTGAAGGAGTGTTAGTAATTACAATAGCACACAGTATCTTCCAAGATACTGCTAACATGAAGTTTCATGTGTTAGATAATGTGAGGCTACTTTTCCTATTTACCAACATATTCTTGTTGTGATGGACACTATGCACTTCAAAAATTTCAGTTGAAAATACTTAAATCCTTAGTGAATGACACAGAATTCAGCAGCATGCAAGACCTATGCAGCTGGAAGGCAACAGGTGGAACTTGGATTTGTTTTAATTATCTCATTGATGCATTTACACGGTCGACCATCCTGACCTGGGAGGGTGGAAGCTATACTGACAAACTCCACTGTTCTAGAGTGATGCCTCTTCTCCAACTGTACACCTCAGAGTAACTATTTATCAAGCAAGAGGAAAAAAAAAATCCATTTAGAAAACAGAAGTCCTCTCTCTCTAAGTGCCCTGCAGGTCACACCTAAAGAAGTCACATGTTTTACCAAAAGGGAAGTAATCAGAGCATTTTCGTTCCAGTGAAAAGAGGACAAATGGTTTGAAGGAGAAAGAACAGTGTCCGGAGGTTAGCAAAAAGATTTGCAATCTTGGAAACTAATGTTTTGATTCCAAAAGTCCTGGTTGGGAGCTCTTTAGAAAAGAATCCTGCTGCCTAACAAGGGGCAGTGTCAGTGATCAGAGTAGCTTCATTTTTCTTAAGACATTAATGTAAGACCAAAGCATAAGCTGAGGTGGAGCTGCAGCAAAACCAGATGAGTGAAGAAGATGCTTTCATTCAAAACCATTTGGAAAGGTGTGCCGTTCACACTACTAATGTCTTTTGTGTTTTCAGTTATAGCTTCTTTCTGGAGAGGAAGGTGAGCATTCAGCATTGCACTGATTGGTAATGATAACGATTAATGAACAGTCCAGTTTTTCTGGGAAGCTATTGTGCTAGATAATGAAGTGCTTTTATGTCTACACCCTGGAGCAGAAGCAATAGTGATACCCTTTACAAGACAGGGAAAAAGAAGATTAAAAAATGGCCTCAAGTTTGTGGAACTGAACCACAAAAAATACCCAGCATTCACTAAACATAGTGTATAAATATTAGTCTAAACTTTCTAATATTCCTGCATGGTATCTTGCTGTGGATGTGAATGTGCAGTTGGAGAATATGAGATACAATCAATAAGCTACGGCTTTCCAGAAAGTCAGTGGCAGAACTGGAACTGGATTTAAGAACTGCCCACATTCCTTATACTTTAGGAAGTTGCTTGAACTGAGATTATCTACATGTTAAATCTGATCGTTAATTTCTATAGGTCTTTGGAACACTCAGTTTAGCTTCTTGTGAAATAAAAGATCACTAGCTCACTTGGCATACAGAAATTATTTGCATTTGCTTTCTGTTGTTTTAAAAGCTTTCCTTAACAAGATTTTATTTTAGTGTTCTTTCGTTTCCACACAGTAGTAGACTGAAGAACAAAATAACACTGAAGCTGAAGAACAATGGCATCAAAAATACATCAGATTTGCTTGGAAGGCAAACTACAATATTTATCAGTATATGATAGATTTTAAATAGTATAAAAGCCCTCAGCAGAATATGAAAGCAAATATCATACTAATGTTTTTCATAAAGAGAGCTAGCAGCTATTCAAGACATCAAATTTTCAAGATTTTTTAAAAATGCTGTAGCATTTTGAATTATAGTTCCTTTAAAGTCTGCTGAAAACAGAGTTTTCACGAATCTAACTTATGACGTCAAATTACAATTAACCAAAATGTTTTGAAGAACCAAGAAAAGGCCTCTAATTAACCCACCTTTTTTAAAGGAACACATCTCTTTAAAGGCTTTGCTTTCATCTGGAAGTTTAGACAAATCCATATTTCATTCAGAGTCTCTACTCAGTGAGTACACAGAGATCACCATGCCATGGTGGCATGTTTTCCTCTCTGCCTGTATTACATAATCAATAAAGTTTGTTATGGGGAGTTAGGTGTGATACGTTATCCGAAAGCTCTGTGACAAACAGGCTGTCTATGGGAGAGGGGTATGCACTCCCAGAATCCTGTTTGTGAAGCCTTTGTTTTCATCCTTTCTGCTCTGTTATGCAGTATTTGACAAAGTCATTTTTTATCTGAGTAAGAAGCAAAGAAAACTTTCCATGAAAACTTACTGCTGTCTGAAACTGTAGCAGCTGTCTTAAGCTGTTTCCTTCACCTGTGCACAACACTGCAATAATGATCTCCAATTTATTTAATCTGAAAAAGAAGTTAGAAGTGCTAGCACCCCCAACTAGCAGAAAACTAGAGCAATGGCCCCATAGAAGATGCACGGGGCTACCGTGCTCCCTCCAGACTCCACGGAAGAGAGGCAGAAAGGAGCAGGTAATGCTCTGTTGGCAGTAATGGGAATAACAGACCATTGTACACCAATAGCCCTTCCTTGGTCAATCCTAATCAAGGATGGGGTAGAATGATTGCCACCAAAGCAGCAGGCCTCCAGCTCACACTGCAGACTACAGCGAGTCTGAGCACAGTGCCAAATGGTTTGCAATGAAACGAAACAAAACAGCAAAATAAAGGGTTTTCCTGCCACCCCCTCCAAAAATCCCCCAAGCATTAGGTACTTTCCCCATCAAAGACAGGACTTCTTGTGCCTCGTTAAGCTGAGTTACTGCTGAAGTGATGGGACAAATCCCTTCCCCTCAACACCAACATTTCATAGTGGCATAAGCAGCATCATTTTAATTTATATTTCATGAGAAAATAAAATTATAAACAAACTTTAAATTATATTATTTTTCCTATTAAGAATAGAAGGGTATTGAAAGAAATAAATCTTTGAATGTTTTGACATCTTAAGGGAACTGCTTTTTAAAATAAATGTAGGTACACAACAAAAAGAAGTGCTCAGTTTCACAGTGCACAAAGAAAGTGGGTTGGCTGATCTCTCTGGCATAAATCAGAAATAGCATCATTTAAAATAATGACATTATACCAGTAAGAAAACTAGCAAGAACTAAGTTCAAAGGCTGTAATAGAAGACTGTGCTTCTCCTATCACAAAAGAAGAAGCTAGTATTTTTTTAAAAAGAAGACTTTTTTTTTCCCCTGAAATATCTTACATTGGAAAAAAAACCAAAACAAAACACAAACAACAAAACAAGGCAAACAAAAAATCCCAACCAAACCAAAATCACCACGTAAACAGAATCCTTGCACTTCTTTTAAACATGCAGGAGAAAAACTGAAGCTAGATGTTTCATCAATATTTGTCTGGACATTCGTAGAGGTAATATTATGCCAGTAAGAGCTTACCAGCTTGTATTTTTATAAGTTTTCATTAATTTGTTATTCACAAGTACGTTTCTGTATGTATCCATCTCCTACATTCATGGTAGCATTAACAGAAAACAGGTAATTATTTTATCAATTTTTCATTGTTTTAATATCTAAATCCATAGCACTGGTAAAAGAAAATAAAGGTTTGCATAAATAATTAAGGTAAAGACGAATGAAGGTGAATTTTCTTTATTGATATTCTCTTAATTATTACAAGTTATGCTGGACAGATCCTACTTTGCTTTGTCACCACTTTTATTTTAGGTGAAAATCAAAACAGATCTCCAAAAGCCTGAAGAGATTAAACATGCTGGGTGTGAACTCTTGCACAAAGAGGGTAACTACAGAGCTATAGCAAGCATTTCTTCTAATGTGGGTGTATGTATTCAATGCAGACACCCTATCAACTATAGGATCGTGTGGAGACACCCAAACTTGCTTCAGGAGATGTGCAAATTAATTTTCAGCATTGTGGCTTTGATATTCATGATGTCTGGCTGCAGAATTTTATCTTGGTGAGAACTGAAGAGAAAATATTCTGTACAGACTCAACTCCACTTCTAGGTTGGGAACACAGCTGTTGCTTTTCATTTTCTAAACTAGACCTTTAGACACTACCAGGCTGCAAACTGAAGTTGACACATGCTACTCTTTATTGGGGCCAGACAATTAACAGGAAAGTTAAAATTCTGTCTTGATTGTTCTTTTTAATTAAAAAAAAAAAAGGGCATCACTACTCAAGTTCATTTACACTTTCAATTGCATAAAAACTACTCCCCCTATAGAAATGTCTGCATAAACTCCCTAAAAAATAGAGGGAAAAAAAAATAGGAACAATATTATCTTCTATCTTTGATACAAGTACCACAACAAACTGCACTGTGCCAAGAGCACAAAGAAACTGCCCTCAGGAGTTTGAATACCACAAATTCATGGCACAGCCCAGGAATAACTGCTCCAAAACTTCTAATGAGACTCTGTCCAAATTGGCTTATTTCCCACCTGACACCACATTGCAAATTGTTATTGTAAGATAAGATGCCACTTCCTTTTTTTGCTTTCCTTAAGAGCTGAGACCCAAACCCAGGTGTGACCCACAGCCCCACTGGATCTCCAGTTTCCCTTGAAGGTGTGGAGCATCTTGCCAGGATAAATTTGTCTGCAGCCTTGCAGTTGTGCTGAACCACAAGTCTTGCCCTTCCCTTCTCCCCTCCTGGGTGGCATCAGGTGAGTGGGTGGGAGAGCTGGCTCTTTGCTAAGCTCTGCTGCAAGAAGTGAATAAGCTTTACATCCCTTTGTTCAGCTTCTTCATTTTTTGATTCCTTACTGATAGTCACACTTTTGCTACTAAAGCAACCGAGTACCTAGCTTCTGTTTTGGGGATCAGAAAAGTCCCTTAGAATAGCATCAACTATTGTTGTAAGAAGCATTCTACTTTACTTCCATGCCTTCACTAGCTCAATTGTCATGGGAAAGCTAGTATTTCTGTATCTTTAATACTATGGCACACCCATTCTGAATTATTGTTAGCTAGCTATTACCAATGTCACTGCCCACTGGCACCACTGTGCTGCACAAACATGTTGAAGCGCATTCTTTTTACAGTCACTTCTTCTTGGAGACTCAGATGTGCCAGACCACTAAGAAATTACAGGAATTGCTCAGTTGAGTGCTACTGAACACTCTCATCTCCTTCAAACAACCAGAACAGGCCAGATTTAAGAAAATAAATGACATAGATGAGAGTCCTTGTTCATGGTAAAAAAGTACACAGAGCCACACATTACTTCCCCAGATGCTCAGATGACTCAACAGTAGAAACCACCCAGCACAAACATTTACCAAAATAGTTAAAAGATGATAATAAGAACTACTGGGAGAAAAACAACAGAACAGGGAAGAGATATATATGTATGTGAAAAGTCAGTGAGAGCTATTCAGGATTTTTTTTGACATTTTAGAAAGATTTTCAAATGGCAACATAATTAGATTAGTAAATACATTATAGAACGTCCTGCACGTTTTTTATCTTGTAATGAGTAGAAAGACTAAATCATCAGTCCAATGCATAGTCTTTAGCATTAAAAAAAAAAAAAAGTTTTGCTTCTATTTCTGAAAAAAAAAATTATCTTAAGAATTTTAAAAATATGTTATTTCTTACCTATAAATGGTATGGGGAACATACACTTCTCTAATTGGGAATTCCAAAATCTCTTTGTGGGGACGATTACGGTTTTCTGGAAACGGCTTCACTGGTAGTAATTCTGGTGTCAAGCAATAACCAAGGCTTTCCGGAGCTGCAGAAATCTCCAGTTTAAGTGTTCCTTCAAAAAATCACAGAATCTCAGCAAAGCTATAAAAAATAATCAATGTATAATAAAACAAAAATTAAAACTATACGTGAAGTTACATAGCAACAGTGCAGAAACAAGGATCTTTGGCTTGAAGGCTGCATGAAAATGAAAGCATAAGTGCAGAAAGATACTCAGTAACTAACTTATACGCATCTTTATACATCGAGCACATAAATAGCTCTGTATGTTTACCCTGTGCAATTCCACACACAAATGATATAAAATTTTTTTGGTAGACAAATAAAGGATAAAAGGGCTACTGCCTAATATGGTTTGCTGATGACACCAAGCTGTGTAGTATGGTTGACACACTGGAGGGAAGTGATGCCATCAGAGGGACATTGACAGGCTTGAGAGGTGGGCCCATGTGAATCTTGTGAAGTTAAACAATGCCAAATGTAAGGTCCTGCACAAGGGTTGGGGCAATCTCAAGCCCAAATACAGGCTGGACAGAGAATGGATTGAGAGCAGCCCTGGGGAGAAGGACTTGGGGGTACTGGTGGATGAAAAACTGGACATGACCTGGTAATATGCACTTGCAGCCAAGAAGGCCATCTGTATCCTGGGCTGCATCAAAAAAAGAGTGGCCAGCAGGTCGAGGAAGATGATTCTGCCCCTTTACTCTGCTCTGACGAGAACCCTCCTGGAGTACTCCATTCAGGTCTGGGGTCCCCAACACAAGAATGACATAGACCTGCTGAAGCAAGTCCAGAGGAGGGCTACGAAGATGACCAGAGGGCTGGAACACATCTCCCACGAACACAGGCTGAGAGAGTTGGGGTTGCTCAGCCTGGAGAAGAGAAGGCTCTGAGGAGACCTTATTCTGGCCTTTCAGTACTTAAGAGGGGCCTATAAGAAAGACAGGGACAGATTTTTTAGCAGGGCCTGAAAGAGGGTAGATTTAGATCAAACAGAAGGAAGAAATTCTTCACCACGAGGGTGATGGGGCACTGGAACAGGCTGCCCAGAGAAGATGTGGATGCCCCGTTCCTGGAAGTCTTGAAGGCCAGCTTGAATGGGGCTTTGAGCAACGTGGTCTAGCAGAAAGTGTCCCTGCCCATGACAGGGTGCTAAAACTAGATGATCTTTAAGGCTCCTTCCAACCCCAACCATTCTATGATTCCCTCTCCCCCCACTCAGATTCCACTCTGATTAATTTCTGCCGAAGTAGACATCACCCACCAGGAAAGCCAGGCTTGCTGTGGTGAGCAGTCAAACAGTTAATACTGATAACATTTACCCAAGCATAACTAGACTTTCAATTTAAATTCTTTGTTGTGATAAGTGAAAACAGTTTGGGGAAATCAGAGTTGTCATTTCTGGCAATCAACTAAAAAGGCAAAACAGCTTTGTACTCAATATTTTTTAATGTGCCTCTACAACCCAGGAAAGCATGAGCTGCAGTTTATGTAAAAACATAAGGTGGCCATGTTTTTGACAGCAGCCAAACACTATCTTTGCTTCTCTGCTTTGTTAAATAACACTGACCCAAATGAGATGAAACATGCACACATTTTAATCTCTCTCTGTAAAATATGACCCACCCAAAAACATTGCAGGGCAATAGCAAGGATCTTAGAAATTTGCTTTAAAGCACTGCCTTGAAACAGTTTGAGAAATAAGAAAAGACATCCAGTAGATACACTGTAAATTAGGAAGGAAAGCAAATTATTTTAGAATATCAAGCTAAATATAAATCTTCATACTAACTCATACATAAAAAAATTAAAAACCACCTGTGCTTAGGTGGACAGTGGGAACTCAGGAAGTTCCACAATAGCACATACTACAGACTTAAAACCCAAGTAATGATATTTTGAGGTTGGAATTTACAGAACAACTTAGAGGAGAAAAGTACATATATCCCTTTCCATCCAAAATGAATAATGTACCTGGTAAAGTCTTAATTCTTCTCTGCAAGGAAGATGATCTTTTGAAATCAGCTAAAAATTTAAACAGATCTTCATCACTGAGCCTGTCTCCTTCCTAGCAAGAGAAAGACACAAATCAGTATAACAATATCAGTATGTTTATAACAATACTCCATAACACCGATAGAAGCTTCTGTGTGAACCATGCCCTTCAGCTAGTAGGTTACTGCCTACTTGACAGCATTTATGCTCTTTCCCCACATAAACATCATTGTCAACTTTTCCCAACACAGTTCACATTACACGGTTGAAAAACATCTTAGGCAATCAGAAATGAAGAGCATCCAGTACCTGTTTAAAGAAGGTGTTGAGGGTTAGAGAGGTGGTTTTGAAGTTGGATACTGGATAGCTGTCCTCTGAGCTGAGGCTTCTCTCAGAAAACCTTCTCGTCTGTAGCAGTGTTGCCCTCTTGTCACTAGTGGATCCTTTCCCTTCCAAGGGAAATTAAATGGAACATCAACTTGCTTTATGTTGCTTCAGTATAAAGACTATCAGAATACACTAGAAATCCGCAACTTCCCAGCAACATCAGAGGACAGAGGGAGTACTTAAAGCATTCCACTACTGTTATGTTAGACTATGTGAAATAGTGGAAAGCCAGGACACAGTGGAGTGACATTATTTCTGCTGCAGAACACAAGCTTATTCAAATTTGTAGTTCATGGGTTACAAAGCATATTGGTCAATGTTGCTCACCAGTGGCCCCATGTACTCTGAAACAAAGATCATAAGTATTTTAATTGCCCTGTATGGCAAATGAACTCCATGTAACAAATGGAGTTTTACTTCTACAAAGCCAGTGTTCAACCAAAACTGGGCCTAAAACATGGAAGAATATTCAGCATACATAAAAATAAGTATGCAGAGATGAAACAGTGAGCATATTAAGCTGTTTTTGCAGCACTGAAAAGGAAGGCTGACAAGATGTGACTTTGAATCTGTTGTTCACTCTTGATGTCAGAATGAATGACATTGTTTCCTAAGCCGAAGAGTCACTTGGCATTAGTTAGAAAAGTTAGACAACTACCATTTAAACCTTCGGCCTCAGGTATTTCTCGTTCAAGCGTTGAAAGGTTGAAGAAATTGGTTAGGGCCACAGGAATCCAGGCAAATGGCATTCTGTATTTCCCCAGGCGCTGACAAAAGGATTCAGCTTGGGCTTTCAGTTTTTCAATCTTTTCTTTTGTCTAAGAGAAAGAAAATAACGACTGTTTAAAAAGTAATCCGTTAATTTAATGCTATTATAGATAAAAAACAGAACTGACATATTTATAGTTCTGTAAGTAATTTACACTCTTATCTCTTGTGTTTCCTTGCTACAGCACTGTCAGGATCATAACTAGTTTGATCTGTACATTCACTTCTCATTTATTTTCAATGAGTTTATTTTCATTACAGAAAAGGAGAAAGCAGATCTTATTTCAGTGACCCTCAAGCCCAGCATGAACAAGCACCATGAAACATCAGTGGGTTCTCCTTTCTTTGTCAGATACAGAAACGTTATTCTGCTGAAAGCAATATTCTGAAGGTGACAAGACATGTGGAAGTCCAGCAAACATTGTTATTCTGTTCCAGGGAGGTAAATGACCATGAATTCCTTGAAGAGAGCTCATGTTATCTGTCGATGACAGCACTGAACTGGCCACATACGCAATACAACAAGTTGTTTGTCCATCCAAATCAATAATATGTCTCTGAGGTACAAAGATTTTTGATAGCTCCACATTGCACTGTCATCTTCTTCATTCACCCCTATCTGTTTCATCTCTCAAGACTTTGTCAGGATTGATTTCCGAGGGTGTCAGTAATGAAAATGCACCTTGCCTTCTCATGACTTCTTCCTGTTGACACCCTACCGCTTGCACCACGGATGCAGCAACTGGCTTTCTCCTCAATGTTCTTGGGATTCTACCCTATTACAAAGGATCTGCTCTTTCTCTGTTTTTTGTTTGTTTTTCCTTGTGTATGCATTTTTTGATTTAGGCACTCTTTATAGCTGTTTTCTTACCTTGCCAGTCTCACTTTCTTTAAGAACCATGTAGGGTTCTGCACAGTCTCCAATTTCTCCTTGCTGAAGCACTTTTTCTATCTACATAAAGCAGCAAAATAAGACAGAAAGAAAAAATATTACCCAAATAGCAACATGTTGCTTCTCTAGCAGTACAAATGAACCTGCCTAGATTCGCAATATAGAATTCTTAAAGCTGTCTTTATGGAGTAACCAATACTAAAACTTCTCCTAGTTTTCCATCTGGCTTGTTAAAAATCAGAAAATACATGTGTGACAACATCGTCAATCGGGTACTACTGCATTTTCACTGAAATAAGGAAAATTAACATATTCAAAGCAAGTGGTTCAGGCTAGATCAGTTTCAGAATTAAATAAGCAAAATGATGCAAAATGCACTAAACTAAAGCCAAAAAAACCTCCACAGAATGTAATTAAAAATTTTTAAAATGGCTTATTCCACTTTAAATTTCACTTAGGCAGAGATAAGAAATATTAAATACTTAGTAGAACTAGAACACAGGCTATGGACATAAATTCGTAGCTTGGGAGTGAGATACATCAGCGGACACTTGTACATGTACTATTAAAAACTATCAGAATTCGTCTCAGCTACAGGAAATTCATGTTTGTCAGCTCCATGAACTCAGATAACAGGTACAGCCAGGAAGAGGAAGAATGGTGTTGATGTAGCACTGTAACATACCTTTAGTACTAGGTATATATCTGATGAGGGATAAGTGACAGAAAATACTGCTGATCTTGCCTGAGTAGACAAGTCAATGGAAGGTGTATGAGAACGCAAGAATCCTCTTAATGAATCAGGGTTGAGGTCACAATGAAAATTTTCTGAGATCTTGAAAAAAAAAAAAAAATTAAAATGTATTGCAAAGCAAAAATGCATCAAACTTTATTTTAAAAGAAATCAAATGTAGTAACTAGGAATATAAAATAAACAATTGCAAGCATGTGACTTTGAATAAAAAGAATCGTGGGTCAGACTCGAAGTGTGAAAGAGTTGCATGGTTTTTGTAAGTTTTCCTAAGTTACTGCTCCAGAAATAAAAATCCAAGCCAACTGAACAAAAATACTGTATGCACACTTACCTTTTTTCTTTCTTTTATATCATAGAGAGCTATGCATGCAAACAAAGGTTCAATCTCTATATCAAACCTGTTAAGGAAAGACACATAGGACACTGATTAATACTGCATTCTCATGACTCTGTATAATAAAAAAAATGAAAGGGCTATATTTTGACTGGCACTTCCATTAGAAAATAAGGATAAATACATAGTTCCAGACCTCAGCTTTCTCAATGTCCAGAGGATTTTTTTATTAGTGAATTTTATTAGATGATTTCAAGAGGAAAAAAAGGGAAGTAAACTTCACGCAGTGATTTTCTAAATTTGTCAGAAAGGTGGTCTTAGATATCGGTTAAAAACAATCACACCTTTCTTGATTTTTTTTTCTGTTTATCAAGCCCAGTAGTATGTAGAGAGACCAATCTATTTGTTGGAAATATACAATTTGGGCTCTCTTCCAACTCCTTTCCACCCTGACAGGTTAAAGGCTTCTGTAATGGTGGATAGGAATAGTCCTCTGCTACACTAAGAAAGAACAAGCAAGCATGTAAAAACCTGCCGAACGGGACACCTGCAGTGGTATAGCAGAGTTGGCAGGAGTACACCGGCATGAACTGAGAATTGGTGCGTGAAGCCTGCGGAGGATACTTACTTCAGAGTCTGCAGCTTCACCAAAATCCGGTTGCCCAGATGTTCCTTTGGGCGATCTGGTACCGGCCGTATCTCCACTGCATCTTCCTATCATTAAATAGTTATGCTAGTCACACTCTATTAAGACAACTGTAAATTTACATACTTACATAAAACCTTTATGCGATGTTAACTGGGCCGCTACTACAGACTAGCACCTTTCCCTACTCAGCAGGAATTTCACCTCTTCAGAGATGAAAGAAAACTGATTTACATTCCTGAATATTTACACTTCTGACCCCTGTCTGGCATTTACACTGAATATTTACACTTCTGGCCCCCAAGCAAGCATTCAGTCAAGGGTAACACCTTGACACAGCTGTATCACCTTCATCGTGGCCCGACCTGAACTGAAGGGATGTGACAAAACCTTGTGAAGCCCTGAATGCACGTTCAGGATACCTGACAGGAGCCCACAGCGATGTGCCCTCCCCATGGCACTACCCAGACATGTATCCAGGCCACAAACCCTGTTTTTTGACCTCAGTGCAGCTTTAGCCTTGAACATGCCGGGACGGCCAGCTGGGGAAGGCTTGCGGGCCAGTCGGTGTCCTAGCTCACCTCGTCCACGGCGGGGTAGAGGGCGAGGAGCTCGGCGTGCCTGTTGGTGCGCCGTGCCTCCTCATTCTGCCTCTCGAACTCCTCGGGGCTGAGGTGCCGCAGCAGGTTTTCCAGACGGGGGTCCGGCTGCAGGCTGCGCAGGTCGAAGTCGGAAGAAGTGAGGGTCGTCCTCGAAGCCTCCTCGGGGAGAGCCGGGATGTGTCGGGGTCCCGCCTGTCGGAAGATGACAAAATGACAAGCTGTGGTTTGCACAGCTCTCCGCTTGACACCGTTACAGAGATCCTAGGGTGCTTCCTTTGAGGGAAGCTTTTATATTTGATCGTTTTCCCCAAAATGAATAAAATGTACCTGAAAGTTTGCATCGCCGGAATCCAATGTTTCCGATTCAAATGTTTGTTTTTGAAGCGTCTTGTGAAAATCTTTCCGGGATCCTTTGTTTTTCAGACTGCAAGTATCTGAATTCCCTTGGTTCCTTTCACAGAGAAGCCCAAGCAAGTCAGGACAGCACAGGGACGAGTTAAGGGAAAATAAAACAATAAAACCCCAAAAAACCCCAACCGACCAACCAAACAAAAAATTAAACAACTGGAAACACAAAAGTGCAAAAGAGCAGTGTAGCACAGCTTTCATGCCAAAATTTGTGATTTCACAATATTTAATTGTTTTATCACACCACTGCAAGTCATTTATGTATATTAAGAATGGTATTAAAAGGAAGAAAATTCATTCATATAACTTTCGTGTAGACTGTGAGCCTGAGACAGCAGCAAATCCTGCCCTAGGTACAAATTCAGCTCTGAGCTCCTGATCAGATACAGTGATTATTTCAGTGACCTCAAGAACATAGATCGAGATTGCTTATCTCTTGGCTGGCTCTTTGCTCCTGCAATTATACATCAAGGAGCTTACTGCTCTTGTCCTGGACTTAGCTGATCTCCCAAGTTAATCATATACAACAATCCACACCTCTCAAACAGTGCCTGTTTCTGAAGAAGGCTATTGCCATGGCGCAATGTAACCCTCTCTGCTGGCAGCTTCCCAAAATTTTGCAGCAAGGTACAAATTTCAAGCTACATTTTTGTACCAGATGGAAAAAAACAGCAGGTGCCCTGAAAAAAGATACCAGACACATCCAGAACTCTATTTCTTCTACTTTAGTATGCAATTTGCTAAATCCCATTATGGCCTTTTTGCAATCAGCCTCCGTAGTTACAGTATCCTGCTTCATTCATTTTCCTTTCCATAACACTTCCAAAGCAATGTGTAAATATCTGGGTGCTTTCATAAAGATGCCACGATAACCAATTATTGATCAGGGAGACACCTTTTTATCACATTTGGGAGTAACTGAATTATATGCTCTGATGTGTTTTAATTTTAATTGTTCACATTTTAATTGTTTGCCAGTTCACTGCAAGTGAAAACTGAAATCATAAAAGAGATGATCCCAGCTATCCTTGGATGTGACCTTGTTTTGGAACTGCCTAATCATCCAGAGTGAAAGACAGAAATTCTGCAGGAGTTTACTTTAAGACATTTCAGCATCCAAAAGAGGTTTTGTTGATTATTTTTTCACTACTGCTGCTGGCAAACAAAAGATTAATGGAGAGGTTTATGTACCTGAGATCACACTTTCCATGTGGTGTACAAGCTACAATAGAGATGCTTTCCCTTTAAAGTATTCCTGGAAAAAATTTTTATCTTATTTATTGAAAAGCATGGCAGCAATTGAAACTCACCAGAGGCAAACACTGCTTTCAGTGCACATGTCAATTTAATGGTCACTCACTGAGGAAAAGCAAGAAAGGACAACTGAAAGGGGAAACTGACAGGCACAGGAACCAGCCTTCCATTCAGCCTCAGGTGACAACACATGGACCGCTCAGCTGTCTCCATGCCCTCTGTCACGTATTTCTCTACCCTGGGCCATGAGGACCACTTCAGCTCATGCCACCCACTGAAGACTCTTCAGTCTCCTGTTCTGAATGTCCACATCCAGGAATGGATGAATGTCACTAACACACTCATCCATAGCTCACCAGACCACATGTTCAGCAATCTGTCGTATGTATCTTTGTTTCTCAAGTACGCAACTACAGTTTTTTCAGTCTTTCTACAACTACTTTTTCTCACTTCTCTCTTGGTGTTTTTGCTTCTTCTCATATCTGTTTCGAGAATACTGTCCAAACATAACATGAGACAGTAACAATCTAGCGCTGTTTTACGTGACACTGCAGCACCTTTCAGACGGTCTAGCCCATTGCAATTTTTAATAACATGCTTGCTTTGTTAGCCACAGCCATCAAAGCTCGGGCGTCTAGCAGGGCCATTCACCATGTTAACCACTCAATTGCTCAATAAAGGTTTTGAATGTAAATTTGCCTTGCCTGAACGAATGAAATAGTGAAACACGACATATCTTTTCACACATGTATTTCTACTGCTCCATTCACGTTTCTACAAGCACATGTAAGTGCAAAAATAGCTACATTCTGTTTTTCACCTCACCTACTTTACTGCTTGCTCCCTACTCGTTTGCACAGACAAAGCTGCTCACTGTCTCTTTGCAGCACAGTCAGAACAACAGTGTGTAAACAGCCAGCGTCCGTGCTCTGAGCAGTGCAGCTGGAGAGCCTGCAAAACCCGCCAGCTTATTTTTAGTGACTCACTGCGAAACAGTTCTGAGAACTCAATCAACTTCATCTGCACACCCAGAGGAAGTGTCTTAATAACCCTCAGTGGCTGCACTGTCCCCGCACAAGCTGCACCGTTGAACAATAAAATTCTCTTACAATCAGCAGTGTAACTCACTGACTGCTGATGTACATCAGGTCAGAGAAACAGAGCAGCAAGGGCAGGTGAAGTGGCACAATAAAATGGCAGCAAATGCACCAGCGCTCTACCATTGATGCTACTGCTGCTTCTCAAGAACAGGGCATGAGTGCAGGAGGGGATGCACAGGAAGCAGCACAGAAAAACAGCTCCAAAAACCTTACTGAAGAAAAGGAGAGAGTGATGGGGAAGGAGGTGAGAACTCCCTTAGAGTCTGGGAACAGACAACCCTGCACAGAAAGCACTGACTGAGAGTTCCTGTCACATTTTAGAAATGAAAGCAAATAAAAAAATAAAATAAAATTGGAAATTAAGTCACTTGTAATGACTAGAGGTCCAATTCAATGTGTTGAACCACATTGACCCTCAAATGCAGAAAACACTTACTGATGTAAAATGGTAAAGTTGGATATTACACTAATAATCCCATCAATATAATCAATCACTGCTGGGAAAGCCCATAATTATATTTTTTTCACTAGTAGCACTCTGTTCCATTTTCAGACACCATTAGAATTAGATCATGTTGAATTTTCAGGGTATGAAGGGGAAAATGAAATGCATACAAATGTAATCTATCCCTGTTATCCTTCCTTTTAGTGGGATCAAATAGAAGCAGTATTCCTGATTTCGATAAATCATCATTGCAGTTGATGTGGCTTTCTTCTCAATTAATTCCTAGAGTGCCTGATAATTAAGAAGCAGATGCAACAATATTTAGCTATAGCCCACCAGCTCAAACAAAACAAGAAAGTTATATATACTACTGAAAAGTCAGTTCTTGTCTTCAGCCAGTGATTCAAATAATTATTCTTTAGAATTACTTATAACAGCGTGCATCTCCTCTCCGGCAAATAAGATGCAAGTTATTTTCTATTTTATTTACTTGTATGTAGCTTACTTTCGATTCACAATCAGCCACTCCCGGACATACGTCTGAACACAATCTCTGACATGTGAGTCCAGTTCAGCCCTGGGGAAAAAGCAACGTATTGTAAATATTTTAGCACCTCGGTCATACCTTTAGGACAAAGAAATTTATCCAAACATGCTAAAGGCCTCTGTATTAGTCCTCTCCTGTTTTTTACTGCTAAATTATTATTTGACGTTTAAAGAATTCTGTGCACTACATGCAGGTTTTTGATACAGAGTTTATAAATTGATAAACATACATTTCACAGAGGTAACCACTTGCTACACTGTGCATTTCATGAATATAAGACTGATGTTGCTATAAAAGACAGCAAAATAAAAGAAATTATACCAGGCACCCATCTTTGTGATTTTCAAGATGTGATAACAAGTCTCAACATACAGAGATATTTTTCCAGAGGCCTCAGTTCCTGGAGTCTTGCAAATACATAATCTCTTGTATGCTTTTGGTGCAATTTTCTCTCTCTCATAGAAGTGAAGAAAATTCTAAAACGGGACCCTAAGGTTTTAATCAGATAGCCTAATAAAACTTTAACATCTAAGAATATGTTACGACTCAATTTTACTATATTCTGATAAGTCTCACTTAATACAGGGAGTTGTCAGAGCTGTTTGATAGACCAGATACTGATTGGAACATAAATATTATCAGCTAAAGACAGTGTCTGTGAATTTGCTGTCATGATGTTGTAGCATAATTTCCCTACCCCTATTCTGAAAAATTTTAGTGCTCTGTGCCAAAATCACTTCTTATGTTCTCTGAGTGAGTAAAAGAGCAGGATAGCCACGCAATGCAGGAATGGGTGAAAGGCATGATACTTCTCAGCACTTTCCACCTAGAACTCTTTAACAGATTTGCAACTGATTGCCAAGAGCAAGTAATAACTAATTTGGAGCCTTGTGGCCCTGCCATCCGGGGACTGACACACCACTTGGTCACCACCTGCATCTAGTTCACGTGGGACGTGTGTTTGCGAGCAGGCAGCACGTTAACCCAGTCTGGTCGGTGGTATCTGTTTCCTGCTCCTGGTGCAGGAAGACACCACAGACCATATCGCCTGCAGGCAAATCTTTGGTGTGCGCCCCTCCTGTGCTCTCAGCTCCTCTAACACACCCTGGCATCCTTGACCAGGACTTTCTGTGAAAGCACTAATATTGATAACAGTGGCACGAATGGCTAAACGGGAAGCTGCTGTGTAATAAAATCCTGTGAAAGTGTATTTTTTTGGTATTGACTACTTGAGTTTTGCCACAGACTCCTTACAGAACCCTTAATGTCACTGTGGTGGAAATCAGGCCTAAAACTGTCTGTACAGGATAAGTCTACACATTGTCCTACTAGGGAAAAAACAAACAAACAAACAAACAAAAACAAAACCAACAACTAGAAAACTGTTTTTTTAAGCAGCAGGCATCCTGGGAGGTAATCTCAGAAACAGGGGAGAAATGGTCATTTTATCTTTTAAGTCTCATTTCAAAGTTGCATTTTTTTTACTATTTTTCTCCATTATTTAAATAAATGGGAACTTCAAGCACTAAAATATTCACTGTCTCCCACAGTCCACGAGAAAACAAGAATTCGTGATAAAGACTGGAACATTTTCTACACATAACTTGAATTGAAAATCACCTTTTGTACAAACGTTACAAAATCCCCCAGGAGCTACATGATTCCAAGATTCAGCTAGTCTGCAGCTGGCAAAATGCATATGAACTGTGGTTCCTGCTTAGCCTGATTGCATTTGGTACGTTGGGCAGAAAACACTGCACAAATACCGTTGTTGTACAGGGTTCTAATTTATACAGCTGGCTGGTATAGATTAGAGCAGGCTGTAAGAACTTCTGCAGGAGCAGAGGGGGGTGCCAGTCTGCCCTGTGAGCCAGGACACCAACCTCTTTGTTCCTTCAGTGTTTTGGCTAAGCACAGCAGAGAATATAGACTCTGCTGTTCCCTTCCCAATTATACTAGAAGGAGCCAGCCCCCCAACCAAAATACGCTGCATAGTTAGCTGCCTTTGCAGACATGGCAGTTTGGGGCTAAACCGGTGCCAACTTCATGTTCATCTGACTGTTACTGCTTGCAAAACTGAATGGGCCTTTGTGGTTCCCTTTGAAGGTACCATTTACAGTAAAGCAGTCCTTGAAGAGTATTTTGTATACAACGCATAGGAATCTCCTAAACCACATCAGAAAACTCTCAAATGTACCCCTTTTTCGCATTCTGAAAAATTCTGTTGCCCATAGTTTCCCTGTCTGTCAAATCAGCTCAAATACTTCCAAGATGGCTGACCCCCAGTATCAACAGTTGCTACCTATTTTAATTTAAAAGCTGTTGAAAACAGTGGAAAGCTTCCTAATTATTTCATTAATATCAGCCTGAAAACAAAAGTGACTCCTACACTAGAAATGAATGCTTTTTCCCCCCAAACTGTGTGCAGTAGAAACTACTTCCCACCATTAAAGCCAGAAAGAGATGCTTAATGATGTGATCAATGCCACGTGGGAAAGGGAAAGGGAAAGGGAAAGAGAAAGGGAAAGGGAAAGGAGAGGAAGGGAGGGGAGGGAAGGGTAGGGGACGAGGAGGGGAAGGGGAAGGGAAGGGCAGGGAGGGAGGGGAGGGGAGGGGAGGGGAGGGGAGGGGAGGGGAGGTGAGGGGAGGGGAGGGGAGGGGAGGGGAGGGGAGGGGAGGGGAGGGGAGGGGAGGGGAGGGGAAGGGGAATAGGAAGGGGCAAAAAAGCTCAGTCCTGTGTTTACTACATGATTAGAATCAACTTCGACCTCTGCGATCACAGCTACAAACTTATTTTCCATATGGCCTAGTTTTCTTAAAAAAGAAGTTTCTCTTTTAGTGAATTTGCCTGTCAGCTAAAGCCTTCATATTACCTGCATTTTCCTGGGGAACCAGATACATGTGTTGGTAAACATAGCAATGGAATGCGAAGTTATTGATAAGCATGGATGGACATCTCATGAGAGGGGCAACAAGAAATAGGTGACCAAGCAACTGACCAACTGTGTATAACATTCCATTCACGTGAATACTTCATATAAAAGTCGGAGATCACAAGGATCTCATCCCTTCTTTTTTCCCTTTTGCTTATGGCCGACATTAGGAGAGGACCTTGCTAGTCGTCCCTGCAAACTGAGGCCTAGTGAGAGACTGAATCCAGCTCTGGCTGGTTGCAGAGTCCAATCCAGGACTTTGGGTGCCGGCTCTGCAGTTGCTGAGACTTTCAAGATTGGTTTTGTATATTTTGTATATTTTCTCTATGTTTATTAGTAGCATTAGTAAAACATTTTTACTTTTTCCAACTCTCTTCTCTCTGTCCTTCTTTTCCTCCTGATTGCCTGTCCTTAGTGGGAAGCGGGGAGAGGGAGGGGCAAAAGGGGGAAGTGGGCGGGGAGAGGACGTTAACAATACATCTGCCAGGGTTTTATTGTCACCCTGCAATCTAAACCCTCGACACCATACTACCATCCTGCCCTTCTTTACTCTTCTTCCTGGTCTGTGTCTACCTCACTTCTGCTGCTACCACCCAGCTCAAGAAGTCGTATAAACACTGCATGATTTTAAGTGTGCAAACAGGCCCAACAGAATCAATGGCAAAGTTCGAATGTTTAAAGTTCAGCAATTGCACGATGGCTGGATAGATGGCAGAGGTGTCTAGATCAACATCTTCAAAACTATATTTAAACCAGCAACCAGGCTCACACTGTTTTTAAATCAGCATTTCAGAGGGAGAGAAAGTCTTCTTACCCATCTTCTGGCATAGAGGGTTGCAAAGTCCTGCACTCTTTGGGTGTAAAGACAACGTCCAAGTCATCTTCAGGAAAATCACCAAGTTCTTGTGCTAGTTCCGAGTCCAAGTTATTCAGCCGTGTCATGAGGAAGCCTTCAAAATCTACTGGGTCTACTGCGTCATAAAAGGAAGGCTAATGGAAGAAATCAAGAGGTGTTTGTTTTAGCAACAGAAGGTTTTTATTAATAGTGTAATTTAGGCTTATTTATTTAATTCATGTCACTGCTCCATTACTTATTAAATATTGCAAACAGAGTTCTAATGTTGCATACAGTGCCACTGCATTTAATACTGGGAGATGTTGCTTACAAAACATTCAGTTGAAAAAATAAAGGAAACAATGAGAGGAAAGTTTTAAATCACAAAGAAGTAAGGAAGATCCTACACCTAAACCAAAATTTGCACCTATTTTCTCTGTTGGGCTTTCCTAGATGCTGGTAGGAGGGCTGAGGTACATCCTGGATGCCCTCAGGCACGTTCTGCTGGATTCTCACGAAGTGCACTCAGTCCCCCTAGTTCAATTCATGGTATTAATCAGAGTAATCAAAAAGGCAGCAGTGAGTAGGAACAACACAGGAAAAGGGCAGGTGACCAAAATGACAGTGTCAGGCAGCTGCCAATGGACTCTACAGTACATGTGACAAAAGGCACTAGAAATAATGAGGCCAAGACAGTAAGTCTCGGAAGTTGTCCTGAGCTACAGACCAAACATAAGCATCATGGCTGCTATCATGAAGATGGCATTCATTTGAGGTGTTGTGCCTGAAAGATACTGACTGTTAGAAATGCTCTGTACTTTCACCTCTAACATTAAACACAAGAGCTACCCAAAATCAGAATAAATTCTTATATTCCACCTCTGAATGCTACTGGTTTGCATTTTGAGGTCTAATTTTACTGGATTTTTCTAGGGTTTATACAGTAACTATGCAGAAGGTTACGTGGAACTACTGAAATCATTGCAAGCCTTGAAAATCTGTAATTTCTACAGCACGTGGCATTGCACCTTGTTATATCTGATTACATTTAATCAGCCATTCATACACAGAACACCTGATCAGAAAAAACTTAAACAAGAGCAAACTCTGCCACTCGTACTCACTATGAAGTTGTCTGGATCTTTTTTATCTGCTTAGTCTCAAAAACAGAGGCAGAAAATCTTGTTTGATATGTTATATAGAAATGTTCCACATACACATTAATGTGACTCCATATGTTAAAAGCATATGTTATTTTATGTCTAGATAAAACAGAAAAAATTACTTGCTATAAGGCCAACAAAAATAGCCTGTATATGCTTAGAAAATAAAACATCTGTCAATTTGCATACAGAGACCAACATCTCATGTTGTTAACTTTCTCGACAAGTAAAAAATAGATCTAAAAGCTATAGATTTACAAAACTTATAGTTTATGTTCTGTGAGCTCCAGAAAGGCTAAGGACAGCTCAGCACAGTAAGAGCACAGAAAAATAGTTAGACCATTAGAGAAGCAGCTCTGGAATAATTTATTTACTAGGAGGAAGAATTCTAGCAAAAAGTAGCTATCAAATCATGCTTGTCTGTAAAGAGCTAGGATTGCATTGCACTGATTAGCCCAAATACCTTTCACATAGCTGCCTTCTGAAACTGCCAGCAACATGTCTGAACATAGATCAGATAACCTACATCTATGGTGCTGTTGATGGGGTGTGTGGAAAATAAGGCACCCAATGGCCCTGATACCATCACTTCTTTATATTCAATGTTACTGTGGCTACTGTCTCATCCAACATGCGTTCTGGAGATATCCTCCTTATACTCTAGTGTCCTTCTCCACAAATAAAATCTGAGGGCCAAAATCATTAAGTCTTTACTCATTATTACTGAGTCCTACTTGTGCAAGGCTCTCATGGATGTTGACAGGATTTTCTCCTGAGCATGAAGTTACCCCTGCACATAATGGTGTTACATCCACATCAGAAATTGTAACTCAATGAGGAATTTCACCATTTATGAAACATGCAAAGGTGCCCAACAGTGGCAAAGCTCTGAGTAACTCTGAACTAAAATGGCTCACACATAATATGCCACATTAGTCACTCTAAATAGGAATATGAGTCAAAACTTATCAGTGGTAAATACAAGTTTTGGAGCCTTTCTAGCATTCTGGAAATAAATGTGAAGAAGTTATTCAGCTAATAAAAATCCAGAAACATCTTGCTGAAAGTGAAGCATATTTAACAGAACTGTGCTAAAAAATATAAGAGAAGCAAATAAATTTAAACTTTTGAAAAAAAAAGATGTGGTAAACACTCCTGTAAATGATGTAGTAGAGACCTTTGCATACCGTCAAACACCACCCCCTGCCCCATGTTCCCCTTTTATAGGAAAACTGTATAGGTCTCTGCCTTAATAAAGTCTCTGAGTTCACCTCTCTGCCTGTACATTTAAGAGATCGACTGAATTATCTGAAAACACCTGTGGGAAAATCTCTCTCTTTGCTCTTTTTATACAAAGGAAAAATTTGAAACTGACAGTAAGTCCACCAAATCATGAGGCAGCCAGCTGAAGAAATACACTGTGCTGTTAATAAATTCTTAGGTTGAGCACTATTTCTGGTTTGTACCTAGCGTAGTGCTGAGCGTACTGCATCAACAGTCAGGAGTAAACAGTGATCTTTATCAGCTATTGATTTTTTATTAATTGCCAGCATAATATCTTTGAAGTTCACTTACTGAATTCCAAGTCGGTAAAACATTACGTTAGTATATCTATCTATCTATCTATCTATCTATCTATCTATCTATCTATCTATCTATCTACCTACCTACCTACCTACCTACCTACCTACCTACCTATCTCTATATATGAAGATCATCTAAAAAAAAGTATCACAAAATATTAAATGAAAACACAGCTAACAGTATACAAAAGCATACTACGTCTTGTCAGTTGCTGAAGAGGTAACGTTTTGCATGCAAAATACAATCTAATTTTTTATTAAGCATTGCACTTCCTTTCAGAAATCACACTTTCCCATTCTGACAATTCAAATCAATCACATTTCACTAAGCCTTCTAACTTTTTCTAGTTGAAGTGTTAATATAATAATAATCGTTAATTGCCACAAATGTGTGCTTTTGACTATCATAAATCAGATACAAATTTTAAAAGATGGTGAAAAAGGTAAATGCAGATGGAGGTTAATGATCTCCCTCAAAATTGGTGCAAATTATCAAAGGAAACATCTACAGTTTCAACTGAGAAGCCAGGACTCCTTTTCACACATCATAAAAGTGTGCAAAACAATTATTTTACAGAAAATGCCACAAATCATTAGTGCTAACATACCTTTTTAAGGGTGATGGGCTAGAGGCATGTAGATTGTGACAGCACACAAAATGGCAGCTACGCCGTAACGCTCGGCAACTGAAATGTTATCAGGTTTCTCAAGAGCAAAAAGCAGTCGTCTGCATGTAAGAGAAGGGGCCTAGCCTCCTCGGGCTGAATAACCGCAAGGAACAAGTTAAAACACCACAGCGTTTCAGATTAAGGAAGTGAGTGTGGCGGGAGGCCCTGACACACAGGAAGTAGCTGCTTCATCTAGTGTTTTACATTTTTCACAATCACTGGTGCACAAAGACTCTTCCTGCTTCTACTTATTACGTCTCACAAAAATAAGAAAAATTAAAAGGGTAGGAAGATGGAGAGTATAAAGATCTCAGTCAGTTTTATTTATGGCCTAGTATGTTCACAAAATACCCATCCTCCTGAAAGGCAATTTAGAAGATCTGGCGTTTTTTCCCTTTGTCATGGGGGCAGTGTCATACGGTCTGACTTCTTTAGAGGGGGATTACACGTGAAAGGCTGAAGATGATCTGGAGACACATAACTGTTGACTCAATTATACCTATGCTAAACAGGGCATACTTCCGAGTTTCTCGCTGCATAAGCTTACTCTACAGCACTGAAAAACATGTCAGTGTGCTGTCTCTGCTGCTAGATCTGAACATTGATCTAAGCCCAACTAGCTGAGCCTCTACCTTTCTTTATTTTTCTCTTTATTCACTGACCTCCTTTTGCAAATCATCTGTGATCACTACACAATGCATTTACTTGATGTAGTTGAATGTTTACAGCAAGAAAAGGATGTAATATACTCCAACACCTACTAATTAACTTTGATTTATAGTAATATGCAGGAAGACTGTCTATTTCAGGCTCAAAGGACCATACTCAGCTTTTACAAACAGGTAATTTGTTCAGCTTCCCAGCAAGTACTTTTCAACAGCTTCAGGCAGAAGCCAGTGGAAAGCAAGACAAGATCACTGCATTTGCCCTAAAACACTAAGCAATGTAGATGCCAAACCTGTGTAAAGAAAATAAACCCAGAACTTACCAGATGAAGAGTAGAAAAGCCAGGGGTACTTAAGCTTCGTTGACAGAATTGGGCAAAGCCTGGTTGGAGAGTAAATTGCTTTCGTATTTCTGCAGAGGAGTGCCTTTAATTAAGCAGAGAAAATTTTCTTGTAATTACAATTATCCCCACACAAATTCCAAATGCCAAACTTAGCCAATTTATTCTCTTGCCCCAGTGTTCAGAAGTGTATTTTGATGGTGTTCTAGACTCCTTGTTTTGTAGTTGGTGCAAGCCTCAAAAGCTTTTGCAGTCCCATGTGACTAAGTTCTGACACTCTTCCAACAGATTTCTAACATTATATTGCAGTCCTTACAGCTGGGAAAGGCAATGTAAGAAAGAATAACCTTATCCTTAAGTAAAGTGTGATTGCAACCTGTACAGCAATATTCACAGATTCATTTCTGCAAAGCAAAGATACAACATAATAGAACAGAGAAAGAAAAATGTGCGTAATGGAGGCAAATATTCTAATGAACTAGTAACTGACTAAGGGATAAAAGCAAGACATGATCACTCATTGAACAGTGTAAACCCAGAATTATACCAATAATGCAGTCTGCTGTAAAAAGCAGAAGACAAACTAAAAGCAAGAATTTAAAAATCAGCGTATACTTTATCAGCCAAACATTTGAGGAAAAAACTTCCTAAATACTAATTAATTGATTTCAATGGGAGCAGAAAGAGGCCAGTACTGAATTCTTCAGAAATCCCAGAGTGATAGTACGGTTGCATGTACCCAGTCTGGAAATTCAGTAATCAGAGTAGCTTGATCATTTTTCATAGAAAATAATTAATATTTAATGTGATTTAAGAATAATGAGCCATGGTAACAAAAAGGTAATGGTATCAGAAATGGTAACAAAACATCTACAATATATTTTGCTGTGAACATTCATGACAAGATTTTTAAAATAACAAGATGAATTTATGCAGATTTCAAGTTAAGAAAAAAACAAACCTGCAGCCCACCAGGGCAGCTAACTGGGAGACAGGAAAACACAGAGGCAGGAAGACTTTCTCTTCTGTGTGAGACTCTCTTCCAATTCCAGCAAGCATTAAGAGGCACCTTAGAATTATCAGATGGCACAGGACAGTTTGCCTGTTTGGTCGGCACCTTCTCTCCTCTGTGGCCTTTTGATTTCTATGACTACTATACCTATTCTATGACCCTTAATCCCTTATTACTGCTTTACTTAGCATTCATGACAAAAACCTAAACTCTGCTTCATGCAGTTCTACTTGTGTTAAGAGACAGGTATCTCACAGAAGGTGTTAAAGGTTATCTGAGATATTAGATCTGATTTCTAAAATAAAATATGCATAAGTAAGTGTAGTTGCTCACAGGTCAAAAGCCACACCAGGTGTGAATGGGACATGGCTCCAATCTGAATGCAGTAACAATTGCAGATATAGCAAAGTCAGAGTTACAGAGAAAGAAAAGAGGTCCATTTGGAAGAGAAATTTCTGCTCATCAGTGGTATTCCAAAAATCAGACAGGATGAAATGGGATTTTTTTAAAGCCTATTCAATTATTATATAAGCAAGAAGCCATGTACGGAGGGTGAGGAAGTCTTTGTTTCCTTAGATTATTTTTGCTCTATTTTAAAAATAAAAGATTCTTGTGTATCAGGATTATTGTTGTTCATCTTCCCACTGCAAATACTCTCTTATCATGAATGTATGCAGCAAGGCATAACAAAAAAGCCAAATTATTCAAAATTTTCCTTCAAACTGAGTCAGTTTCTACCCTGTGCAGAAGTATCTGTTACTGATATAAATAATAGATGTAGCAGCAGATGTTGGCTTAGTATATGTAAAAAACTCTTTTATAGTGTATTGCAGAAGTTGCTGCAGTAAACAATGATATAATACACATTACACCAGATATGGAGTCATCATACCCTTTGAAGGGGAAATAGTATGAATTTTTCATCTACAAAAGCAGAAGCTTGCATGTGGATGAAGGGCCGAATTTAGTGTCTGATAAAAGGCCGTGCAAGTCCAGCTAACTGAGAGGAAATACGTTTCTCAAGAGCATCAACATTAGTTCTAGAGTCTCCACAATATTAAAAGAAAGAATCCACAAAATAAATCAGTCCAATGGAAGAAGATTCTTGTAATATATAAAGGTGAACTTAAAAAAGTTTAAGAGTAGTTCAGTTGACTGATTTCATGTTTTTGATATCCCTGAAGGAAAAAAGGTAGAAGAAATACAGTAGGAATAACAGAATACAGTAAAGCTGGTTTAAACCAACTCAGAAATGCTTGATAGGATCTACTAGGAATAGGTAAAGACAGAGCTGCTGAAAGATGCTAAACCAAAAGCACATTAGCTATCCCATCATGGAGGAAAGGTGGATGTTACAGTCAGAAATCAGCATGGAAAGCTTTGAAAACCTGAGAACCCAAGGGGAAACAGAGGTCCTTCTAGATGGGTCTTCAATAATGCCAGAATGGCTGTGGTTCGTGAGGTGCCTGTTTTCTGATCAAAGAGCTACCTCAGACAGTGTCAGGTACCCACAGGAAAATGGTGGTCCACGTTAACCTACTGCATGTGGTGTCCCAGCTTTTATGAAGGCTGCAGTCCATCTATGCCATGGCCATAGTTTTACCATCCCTGCCCTGATTCCAAGGAGAGCTTTACAGTCACCCTTAGCAGCAAGGACAGACTACCTATGTGCTAAAAAACAATAAGGAAAGAAGGCAAGAGATGAAGGATGAACACAAAGCAGTCACTGAAAAATCTGAGTGAAAAAGGAAATTATATCTTTAGAAAGGAGGACTCAAATAACCATGCACCAGTCAGCTGGTCTCTGACATTCAAGATGGTAGTAGAGCAACTTACTGGAGAATCAACATAGAAGTAGCTGGAACATCAGGTCCCAAACAAGGGGACCATGGAATAATACTTAACAGTAAAAGGTACATCACCTTAGTAATGCCTGTTTATTAATAGTTTGATGATGAAGTGTATGGTGGGCAACTAGAAACTGTGGACTGTGGTAAGTTATGGTCCAAAATGTTTGGCAATTATTGGTATATTACTGGCAATTATTACATAATGATGAATAACCAATATGGATTTATCAAAGGGCAGTCACGTAAAACCTATCTAATACTTTTCTGTGATAGTTTAATTGGCTTCAGTAAGGCTCCTGATAGTGTCCCTCATGACATTCCTATAAGCAAAGTGATAGTAGCGAGGTGGAATCATCACAGCTGGTTCCAAAAATGGTTAAAAAACCATATTCAAGGTGCAGTCATCAATAGTTCAAAAGAAGATTGTGAAGAGATTTCAAACAATGTACTATGCTAAGTGAGAAGCAAATTATTTTTTTCTCAGTCTGGTTCCAGTTCATTTTATTTTAGAACACTGATGATGGTATAGGTAACATAGTAATACATTTTGTGGATCGCATCAGACTGGAAGGAGTTGTAAGCACTCGGAAAGGCAGGACCAGCACTCAAAATGATCTTATATTTTAGAAACAATCTGAAATCCACACATATTCCTAAACCTATGAAAAAAAAAAAAATCAAATGCAGAAATACAAGATGGGAAATGAACAGTCTAAAGAAATAGTTATGCCACAGACGAGGCTCTGCGAGAGTGTACAGGGGCACTCACTAAGTACCATAAGGAAGGCAAAGGAGAAGTTATTTCTGTATATTTAAGCCAATGAGACAGTGCTTAGGCTGATGTACACACTTAGAACACCACACAGTAAGACACAATCAAATTCAAAAGGCTTCAAAAGAGTAGCCAGAGCACAAAAAAAGAATGAACCATGAGGAAAGATGGAAAAAAATGGATGTGTTACAAAAGAGATGACTGAGGGGAGACAGCAGTTGTCCTCAACTATGTAAAAGGTAGCAATCTGTAAAGAAAATGGAGAGCAATTCATGTCCATGAAAAGGAGAAGAAGAAGTAATCTGCAAGAAAGATTTAGTAAGCTATTAGGAGAAACATTCTGACTGCACAGCAGCAGGACCCTGGAAGTGGCCATCAGGTGATGCCACAGTGACAAGAGCACATGGGTAACGTAGACCTTGTCTCTGAGCGAACCGGAGAACAGCATCTGGGCAACTGCAGGCCTTTCAGAGACCAGCAATGGGACTCAGCAGTGTTAATATCTCTATAGACCTCTCATGTTGGTACATGTCCCTTTCTTTAGGGTAAATAAGAAACACTGGCTGAAAATAAAAAGGTACAGATTTAGGGGCGTTTTTTCCCACAAAAGTCACTGCTGAATTCACAGTTAGTCAGGGTTCACATGGCATGTTGCAAGATAGTGTAAACCTATGGAAAGATGGGAGATGATCCAGCCTCAGGCTGTTCTGGACTTATTAGATCCTTGGCTGCTCCATGATGTTGGACCAAAATAACGTCAATCGCTCCACTCTTTGTTGCCTTGGCTCTACCTGAATGATGATGTTGTACTCCTCTGGTGTAAATCTGGAAAAAGCTGGAACTCACCAGACTTCTTGGTCCACCAAGAAGTGACTGGAAGGTAGCAAAAAACCAAACCAACCCAAAAACTGATGATGCTTAATCAGGATTTCAACAGTGTCTGTAGCACTGGTATATGTGATCCTCCAGCAGTTTTTGCTTAAAAAAGAGTTGAGACATAGTCTGTATTTCACAAATACTCTGCAATGCAAAATCTACAGTTTGCATAATACATTAAAACAGCAGTGTAACTGAAGTAACAGACTACACCTGGAGGCTCTCATATTTAGCTTGTAGAACAAGAGATGCTTCTCAGGGCAGAACTCACTGCAGGATTGGGAACTTGGAGATTTGGGTTATTGGTTGGATCTAGATGAGGTATCAGGAAAGGAAGATAAAATAAACATTTATTTTCTCTCTCTAGCACATGTTAGATCTGTGGCTGAAGATTGTTGGGTTCTGCAATTAAAATTACACATAAAGCTGGTTCTGTGGTTTCACTGTAAATTCTGCTCAACAATACAGTTCTTTGAAATATGTAGTTTAAAAGCAGGCACAATGAGTTGCTGTTAGCATGTAGATAATATGAAAACTTCAGCACAGAATAGCAATTTAAAAATAAAACAAAAATAGAACTGCTTTAAAGATCATCGATTAACTGGAAAGCTGAAATTTCATGAGAAAAAAACCCGATTTAACAAGTATGCTTCACATGCCTACTGAATCAAGCTATCCAAAATTACCCATTATTAGGAGTTACCTACTGGAGGGAGGCAAGAAGATAAAATCCTCAACACCCTTACAATCCCTTCCAGCAGACTCTGAGGAACAGTGAGCTGTCTTCTGTAAGAGCTGCATACACCGTCAGAAAAGATGGAAAAATGAAATAAAAAGAGACTATAAGAACTATCCCCACGAATGGAGAAACATTCATGTTTAAATGTATACAGATGGCAGAATCATAAAGTAAAATAGTGAAAACTTCTGCTTAACAGGTAAATATTCAGTCTTGGCTACCCTGGTGAGTAATCCCTTTCATATGAGACTGACATAGAAAATTCTCAACTAGCTTTTGTTCTTTTTCTGAATCTAATACGAAACTTCTCTAGTTACAACTGAAAACAAGCGACACAACACTCTGGAAGAGAAAAGCTGACAATTACCTGCCCCTTCACCCCGCCCTCCACTCCCGCATACAAACACACACAAAGTTTGGGCAACAATCCAGATCTTTAACTAGCAAATATGGGAATCTTGCATAGAAGCTCTTTTCAGTGGAACTGCCTGTTTTTCTTCTAAGTTTCTAATTAGTCATTAAGGCAGCAGAACTCTGCTTTGTTAGTCAGTGTTTACAGCAGTGGCCTATGTGAACTAGCTGCTATTTCCCTGATGGCTCAGGCAGGCTATACATCCCTTGGCACACCCCTGCTTTGGGGTCTACCACATTAAGACTCTGTATCAGCTAAGGCAATAAAGATCCTATTAAACAGGGTTGTAATTTAACCACAATATTCTCACAGGAGATTGTGCAGGAAAAAAGAAAGAAATCAACAAGAAGAAATTGTCGATTTCCTTATGCTGGCAACTTATTATAAAGTAAATAGGAAAGAAGTTAATTTTTATGTTTGTCCCAGGTCATGTATGCCGTTCGTTCAGTGAAGATTTTTCACTGCCACTCAGTTTTATTGTTTCTCCCTCAAAAAGAGACATAAGCACTCATAAAAACTCATTTTCTAATCCTGGCAGTGGAGGAAAAGGACAGCCATATGTCATGTCACGCAAAGAAACAGAAGACTTAGGACTGGGTCCTGATGAATCATGCTTTTATATGCTCTTTAATCACTGTGCTTTATGGACAATATGGAAACACTATGATATAACATTTGAGAAGACATTGTGCAAGCATTGTTGGCTGGTTTGCTCTTGCAGTGAAAGTGGTTTTAAGTGTAATGTTTCATATGGTAGTTTAGTGGTACCTCCTGGAAAGCAGAAAGTATAAATCAATCTTATCTGTCATCCTACGATAGACTTAAACTAGTTCATGATAGTTCACATATGCAATACAAAGTTTCTAATGAATATTTCACAAGATGCTAATTAATTATGTTAACAGAAGATAAATTTGTGTGAAAACAACAGAATTATTTTGTTGTCCCCATTAGCTTAAAATCTATTAGCATACAGCAATATATATACAAACCTTTCATACTGAAGGGATTAGCCTCAATTTATCTAAGGAAAATTTTCTGTGTTTGGCTCCAAGCACTCACTGCTTGAAGTACCAAAACTCACGAGTGCCTCATTAAATGTTCATTTCAACTGAAACGGCTGAAGAAAAGCTTTCTAACAAATGTGCCCCTGGAGTCTCTAGAAGACTCCACAGGTCTATATTCCAGAGAAAAAGTTGTAGTTATGGTCTACCTATATTTTTTCCTGGCTTATTCCTTGCTAAATTCTTCAAATGTCTTCCAGAATCTTACATCCCCTAGAACAACAACAAGGGCAATTTCAAAAGCATTAGTGATCATACATGCTGCCTTCCTTTTATACTGTGACTTGAAATGTAACAGAATGATGTAATTTTATATTGGTTTGTGCTTTTAGATTTTTATTTTGTCTGTACTATCCTACCAATTCACAACAGTGTTATTATGAAATAAATGCAAGGATTTAACTTCCGGCTGACATGTATTATCTGAGCTTTACAAGCCATTCACCAAGAAAAGGCTACCATAATGCTAATAATCTTGTTAAACCCATACCAAGTTTAATAGTTTATGTGCTTTATTTTCACTTTCTTCCTAATAAACAATTATTAGTGAAAAGTGGAAAAAAAAAAGACATTAGGAATAATAATAAAGACCATGTAAAAGTTATTCTAGGGAGTTTTTTCTTTGCATGCCTACAGGGTATTTTTTAAATTTTTATCAAGGTCACGGTATTTTTATCAACAAGGAAAAAAAGTGCATTTTTTCTCTTTCATGACTGGCAACTTCAAAGACATTCACAATGTATTCACAGATGGGTCTTTAAAACTGTGAGTACTTCAAAAAACAGAGGAGGAGTTAATGCAAATGGCACAGAACTGGAAAAACAATTTATGTTAATGTTGGCCCCACATTGCCTAAGAACACAGATTTGTGCATTTCCAGTGTGACCTTTCTGTGACAGGAAGACCATGAGTTGAGTTTTTTCCAGATACTTCTTAGAATAACATTTTTTCTTTAGAGCTGTAAGTTTAACTAGAAAAACTAAGATATTTTATTAGGGCAGTATACCTGAAAAAAAATTGGCCCAATTTCAAATACATGAAGAGATACTGCCATTTTTAGAACAGAGAATTTTGATTCAACGTCAGTGGGAGCCAGAGCAGTAACTAAGATACCCTTGAGAGCTGGATTTTCCATTCACGCTTTTAAAAAGGAATGCCTACAGAATTTGGCATATGTTAAGAACTATGTTGTTAAAAGGAATGTATTTTTACATCTGATGGCTATTACAATAGGTACAAAATTTATAGAAATTATATTACACCACAAACACATTTGGATGATCTAAGATATTTTATATAATTAGTTACAAACTTAATTTCACTTTGCGATTCATCTGAAAAATTTCAAACTTGAGGAAAGGCTAAGTTTTAATCTAACAATGTTCTATTTGTGAGGTTTTGTTATTATAATGATTGTAAAGCTCAGATCATGTGACAACTGAAATAAAATATACTCTTACCTAATCCAGTTTGCTTGACTTTAGGGAAAAATACTAATATCAAGTCCAGGTGTGATGATTGCTTTATAGAAAGTCTCCAGGTCATTATTACTAAAGCTCAGGAAACTGTGATTCATCATGTGCAAATATTATTCTACAAAGGTTGCAAGGAAAAATATTGTGGATTTTTTATATGAACTTGGCCCAAAAGCTGATCTAGGCCTGGACCTATTTTTCTGTTACTGCATTCATGATGGCAAGCATTTAGTCTATGTTATCAGGTAAACACATTTCACAGGCTATCCTTTTTCCTACTGCTACAAACAACAGTATAGTCTGGTGTGTGTTTTTCAAATCAACTATTAAAAAAAAGTCAAGTCAGAATAGAAAAAAAGGACAACTATGCTGCACTATGCTCACGAACCGCAATTTTTAATGACCACAAAACCTAAAAGTGGTAGAGTGTATACAATGCAACATTAAATATTTATTCCTTGCTGATTTTCACTTCATGTCCGAAAATGAAAACTGTCTGGAAAGGTATATAAGGAATGTTCATACACATGTCTTGATGGACATAGAGATGTTTCTCATTTGCAACTACATTTTTCTTGGGTAAGCTTAGGATTTTCTATACTGTAAGAAAAAACAAACCACCCTCATCATAAATTGCAGCCTAGACTTCACAATGCACATAGATGTCTGAAATCTAAGAGGGATTCAAGATCTTTAAAAAGTATTTTAAAATACAACTTTTCTGCTCAAGAGCCTGAAGTCCATCTCCTGCTCACAAGTCATGTTCCAGAGACAATGCAAAATGATCAATAATGACGTAGCGGGGAATATGATGTTTGCACAGATATGTAAGTACAGTATAATACCAGTCTTCAAAAACTGTAATGGAAAATAGATTGCTATATTTTAAACACAATTTGAGTATGCAGTCAGATGAAAAGATTAGCTTCCTGCTAACAACAGCTGTCAATAACATCTGTCTCAACAGTAACCACAGTATTCTGCATGCACGACAGTTCTCTAAAGGCTTTGTTTCTACAGCTGCCTACTTGCTGGTAAAGAGTACACCTGTATTATTGGACCCCATCTCTCCTGCACTTGTAATTTTTCATTGAGATTTGGCTGAATGGGCCTGTGTTTGTCATTAACCCCCTACCTAAGTGGCTACTATCACCTTGATTGTGTAGCAGACAGACCACTCCAGAAAAGGTAATAATAAAGTTCAGGGTAAACAATGCAAACCAGGAGTAAATCACTGTGAATAACCAAAGGCATTAGTATCCTCTGAAAAGTGTTTAACAGTTCATTTTCTTACTCTTTATTTCCCACTTCCTGAAAGTTAGAGGTACTTTAGGCAGGAAATGTTGTAATCTTTCGCACTGTCCACCAGAGGAAAGGTCTGTGCATTTAGTCTTTGTGATAGACAACAGGATGTCAAATCTAGTAAGAGTGTCCTGAATAATCTTATATTTGAAAAATGAGCGGATACTTATGGGGATACATATTAACACTGTGAATTAATATCCTATGCATAATCTTGATATATAATATTTCTTTCTTCCTCAATTTACTCCTGCAACTGATTTACAGTCCACCTCTGCTAGAGGAGGAAGCAATGTTCACATAGTTCCTCATCAGAATTAGAAACACCTTAAGGACACACGCACAGTTTTGCACGGACAAACATGCTTTGTGCATTGTTTGCTGTTTTTAAAAAAAATCAATTTTGTGCTTGTATAAAACATAACATCTTACAATCTAAGCCTACTCCATAACAAATATTATAGCTGCATTCCTCCTTTCATCTAGTTGTCTCACTTATGGCCTCCAGCCACATTCTAGCTCATACGATCTACAGCACAGCTTACTCCCAGGTATAATTCAACAGGCTGTGTGGATGCAGAAAGGCTTTGATACAGTTAGTCTTAAATGCAAAAATTATAAATGCCAGAAAGTGAGATGCAAATCATCTGATATTAGTTTCAGTTGTATATAGTGACCAGCCAAACTGTACACTGCTTAAATTTCTCATTCGCTCACGTGTGGCTGTAAAACATGTTTAGAAGTGCTGCACTGACATAGATTTAGTCTAATTTGCTCACTGGGAACAACCTAGCAAAGGTAAAGGAATTATCTTTAGGGCTGATGAAAATATAACCTCACAGGCATTAGGAAGTCCCCTCTACTATCTTTAGAGCTATTTACAATAGATAGGATCCATCTCTAGCTTGCTCTAACATTCTTGACTTTGTGGTAGATTTAGAAGGCCATTATTCCTGCAGGTTACATCTCTCCCTTGGAGCAGAGGAGTCCCAAATGAAGACAGACATGTTAATATACCTAAGGAAACAGCCCTCTGACGCATTTAATGGCTGTTTAGTTGTTCACATGCAGTGAGCAGTCATAACCAATACAACAGGGATGAAAAAATGGTCTCAACTCCTCCTTATCTTTTCTGCTCACTCAGCTTGCCTTCAACTCAAACAGTGGTGGGATAGGAGGTAAAGCATCCATGTGCAGAAGCTACAGTGGGGACAGGGCTTTATGAGTTCTGTACAAAGGAGCAGAGCACCCTGTCTTCTCTCTCTCCTCTGCATGTGGTTTAGAGCCATGTAGAATCTATTCCTTATGCTGACTACAAACCCAGAAGACATCAAGACAATGATGCCATAAAAAAACAGGAGAAATCAGCTTGCAGTAAGTCAGGAAGACGGGAGTGAATTTTTTCTGTGAAAAGTAACACTTAGAAGATTGGATTCTTCATATGTCTAAAGGAAACTTAAGTCTAAAGCTGTTTAAATATGACCTGGATGAGCAGACAATGAGCTGGACTGAAAACTGGCCAAACAGCAGGGCCCAGAGGGTGGTGATCAGTGGCATGAAGTCTAGTTGGAGGCCAGTAACTAGCAGTATACCCTGGGGGTCAATATTGTGTCCAATCTTGTTTAACATGTTCATTAATTATCTGGATGATGGCACAGCCTGTACTCTCAGCAAGTTTGCTGATGACACAGAACCGGGAGGAGTGGCTGATGCACCAAATGGTCATGCTGCCCTTCAGAGGGACCTCAGCAGGCTGGAGAAGCAGGCTGACAGGTTCCTCATTAAGAGGAGTGCAAAGCTCCACACCTGGAACATCCACATGCACCAATATATGCTGGAGGCCACCCAGCTGGACAGCAGCTTTGCAGAAAAGGATCCACACTGATACTAGGAGGCCATGACTTCAACCAAGTTGAAGACGAGCCAGCAATGTGCCCTGGCAGCAAAGAAGGCTAACGTTATTCTGGGGTACACACAGCAGAGTACTGCCAGCAGGTTGAAGGAGATGATCCTTCCCCTCCGCTCAGTGATGGTGAGACATGGTTGGGTTCTGTGTCCAAGTCTGGGCTCCCCAGTGTAAGAGAGATGTGGACATTTGGAGAGACACCAGCCAGGGCCACAAAGGTGATCAAGAGACTGGAGCACCTTTCCTGTGAGCAAAGGCTGAGAGAGATGGGACTGTTCAGTTTGGAGAAGGGAAGGCTCACAGAGGATTTTACCACTGTATACAAATATCTGGAGGGAGAGTATAAAGAAAACAGAGCCAGACTATTTTAGTGGTGCCCAGTGACAGGACCAAAGGCAATGGGCACAACCTGAAACACAGCATGTTCCACCTGAAACACTTTTTTTTAATGAGGGTGACTGAGCCCTGGCACAAGATGCCCAGAGAGGTGGTGGAGTGTGCCTCCTTGGCGGTCTTCAAAAGCCATCTGGACATGGTCCTGGGCAGCCAACTTGAGATGGCCCCGCTTGAGCAGAGGAGTTGGACAAGATGACCTCCAGAGGTCCCTTCCAACCTCAGCCATTCTGTGATTCTCTGAAAGAAATGAGCAGATACTTTGCTCCGTTTATAATCTAACTCTCTAAACCAGCAATGGGAGATACATGCTATCGCAACTGGGGAAACAACACATGTTGAACTCAGTTGAAAAATTGGGGAAAAATGCATATAAAAGTTCATGAATTGTGAAAAAGAAGTATAATGATATTCCTGAAAGACAATCACCCCAATATTCCTATAGCCAAATCAAAAGGCTCTCAAAGCCTATTTGCAGGAACAAAGCTAGTCATCATTACCTCAGTAATCAGTAAGATCATGGATTAAAGAAAGCCAACGTGGATTCACCTAGGGCAAATTGTGCCTGACTAATCTAGTGGCCTTCTACAATGGAGTGACTGCATCAGTGGACAAGGAAAGAGAAACCTTTGTCAGCTACTGGGACTTCTGTATGGTCCCCCACAACTTTCTTGCCTCTAAGTTGGAGACACATGGATTTGATGGATGGACTGTTAATTGGATAAGGAAATAGCTGGATGGCCACATCTGAAGAGTTACAGTGAACAGCTCAGTGTCCAAATGGAAATGAGATATTAGTGGTATTCCTCAAGGGTAAGTACAGGCACCAATACTATTTAATATCTTCATTAATGACATAGTGAGACTGAGTGCACGCTCAGCAAGACAGGGTTGCAGACAACAACAAATTGAGTGGTGCCATTGCAGCCATGCCATCCAGAGGGACCTTGACAGGCTTGAGGGGTGGGGCCCAGGTGAACTTCATGACGTTCAACAAGGCCAAGTGCAAGGTTCTTCACATGGGTCAGGGCAACACTCAAGATCAGTACTGATGGGGGATGAAGGGATGGAGAACAGCCCTCCAGGGAAGGACTTGGGGATATCAGTGGATGAAAAATCGGACATGGGCCAGCAATGTGCACTTGCAGCCCAGAAAGCCAACTGTATCCTGGGCCGCATCAGAATAAGAGTGGCCAGCAGGTGAAGGGAGGTGATTCTGTCCCTCTACTCTGCTCTGTTGAGGCCCCACCTGGAGTCCTGTGTCCAGTTCTGGGGTCCTCACAAAAGGAAAGACACGGACCTGTTGGTGAGGGTCCAGAGGAGCCACAGAAATTATCAGAGGGCTGGAACAGCTGCTGTGAGGACAGGCTGAGAGAGTTTGGGTTGTTCAGCCTGGAGAAGAGAAGGCTCCAGGGTGGCCTTATTGCGGCCTTTCAGTACTTGAAAGGGGTCTATAAGAAAGATGGGGACAGACATTTTAGCGGGGCCTGTTGTGTGTGACAGGACAGCGTGTAATGGTTTTAAACTAAAAGAGTGTAGTCTCAAACTAGATATAAGGAAGAAATTTTATATGTTGAGGGTGGCAAGGCACTAAACAGGGTTGCCCAGAGAAATTGTGGACACCCTGTCCCTGGAAATGTTCAAGGTCAGGTTGGAGGGGTTGGACTACAAGATCTTTGAAGGTCCCTTCCAACCCAAACCTTCCTATGGTTCCAAGATGCAAACCTGATCTTTATACTCCCTGCACATTCAACGCCAAGTAATTTTCTCAAAGCATTAAAAAAAAAAGCAGCTTCTCATTTATTTTCATGGAAGTCTAAGAAAACTGGACATTTCCTATAAGCTGTTACTAACAGATAGTTATACATATGAATCATATACACCTTACTTTTAATATTTAATCTATTATTGGTGCTTAATATTCTCTGTATCAAATACAAAGCCACTACTATTTCACACATGTAGTATGTATGAAATAGTCCTTCCCCATAGTAATTACATATTGGAGTTTTTTAACCACTCTTAAGAGCCATAGTGCACTGTATATTTATGGTATGGATTCCAGATTAATACAAATGGGTTATTATTTGATGATTTGAAAAAACTGTCTTGAATGTTAACCTGCAAAGGCTTATTAGCTTGAGTTATCCTCTCTTAGATTCTCAGGGTGCAATGCATTACAGTAAAGCAGGATTCAACCCTTTCATCAAGCATGCTCTCCTTTGTGACTGTCTTTCTTGAATTAGGTTGAGACAGTAGAAATGAACACAGAATTTTTAACGCTATCGCTGTCCTGACATTATATATTATAAGGCTATGGCTTAATGGTCACTCTTGATAAGAAGAGTATATCTACAAGCAGCTTTTAAAAGTTGATAAAGTATGAAGGCGTTTTTTAGGTATGCAGCAAACACATGGAAAATGCCTTTGCTATTAGCACAATGGTAATTTTATTAATGTCTTTATAATGTACTACTTTATGTAAGAAACCATGAGAATTTACCATATCTTTTTAGAAAATGCACTAGATCTTTATACTTAATACATAAATCCATTATATATGTACAAAGTACTGAAGTTCCCTCTGCAGCTTATTTAATATATTCAAAGTTTAAAAAGAAAAATTAGTTAAAAGGAATAGCTTGGCCTACACAAGGAAGTCTGGACAAGTAATTAGCATTTTAAGTAATTAGCATTTTATTATAGCCATATAACAAGGCTTTTATTGAAATTCAGTTAAAAGATGCTGGCCTCAGCCTCATAAAGGGGTTGCAGTGAACAGAAATCTGCTATGAGAGTACATTGGAAATGGCCTGTTCTGCCACTGAAAGCATTTTGCCTTGTACCTGACCACTCTGCATCAGCCTTTGCCATTTATGCCATTTATGGCAATTTCTTGTGAACGTTCAGAACTGAGACTTTGTACAACATAAGATTTAAGATGACCTTTTAGTTTCAGACAGAAATAATGTAAATGCATGGTCGTCATTAATGTAAAGTAGAATCCATGGTACAATTAGAGAATTAAGTACAGACTTGACTTGTGTCATAGTCTTTTAAAATTTGAAATCTTTAGCTAAATATTTGCATTTATATTGGTAGCGTGGGTTGTTTGGGTTTTTTAATATAAATCTATGCAGGTAAACTCATCCTTAAATACACTTCTTAAAACTAGAACAGGAAAAGAAAATTTTGTTTGACAACTGTACAGTTTCAAGGACAAGAAAATTAAATGATGGAAGTAAATGCTAAAAATTTCTTTTGTAACACTTGTAAAATGAAGACATTGGTTGTCTATAAAGATGGTTGATGAGTATGTCTATTGGGAGGGTCTTCAACTGCATGAGTCACGTGACTGAAAGTTAAGTGATACATTGGGAAGCTGTATTCCTGCTCTTGATAGTTTTCTTTTTTGTAATTTGTGTGGCCAGGACCCCGGGTAGGTGCCTAATGCAAAATTTTCTTCACTTGAAGTAAAAACAAATTACTACTGCAAGATCAATGTGGAAGATAAAATAGTAAACTACATTTGCTAAATAAAAGTGATAAAAATAGAAAATTTATTCCATGAATGCTGTGTTTATCCAAACACTCTGCTGAGGCAAACTGATTAACATTCAGCTTTTATGGTCTCTTGAATGTACACTGCTCAGCTGGTACACGTTAGAGCCCACACTTGTAGTAATGATGACCTTTTCTTTTTTCTCAGCAGTTTATAAAATTATCTTTCAACTTTCTTGGTTTCTGGGTAAAAATACTGTGATTGGAAAGTAGATACATTTACAACACACAATCCAGATACTTCCTAACTGTTATCTAGGACTTGACTCAAAAAGGGTGATCTGATTTTCATGTCCCATGCTGGCTTCCAACCACCATGGACACATAACACTCTCAGAGAGTGCCATAAAGGTCTCTTAGTGTTGTACTTTAATGAGGGTTTTCTTCACCTTCCTTTGCCCAATGCGGAAGGCCATTTGGAAAGACAGTTACAGCTTACACTTAAGGGATACTTAGGCTTCATTTCAAAGAATGCATAAAGCTGGACAGGAATATAATTCCTCATGTAATTAAAAAAAAAGTTATTTGAAGAGGTCCTGCTCAGCTTTCAGCAACTTAGCTCAGGATAAGGCACAGGCAAGTAGTAATAATGCTGCCTAACATGAGGAACACTAAAGGCTTGCTCCTTCACCTCTACATATGAGATTAAAGGCTTGCTCCTTCACCTCTACATATGAGATGAACATCATTAGACATAAAAGTTATCCTATTAAAACAGAAGGAACTACTCACATACATGCATTAAAAACATATGTGCAAGTCTTCGCAGGATTAAAAAAGGCAGGAAGCAACAGGTTGGGGCAACGAACACCAGATGGGTGGAAGGAAGAATAAAGTGATAGGAAGGCATGGTTATGTGGGCAGGTTACATACACAGCTTACAAGTCTGAAAGCATCAGAATGCCTGATTTTAGAGTTTGACCTTGTTTTAAGCAAATGTGGTACTTGTTATGTAACAGCTGTTCCCAAAGCATTTGCAGCTCCAGTGCTCATGATCAACAACTCACACTAACTTTAAATCATGACGAGATCACGAACACAACATTTTGGATCACGTCATCGCTGATTTTTTTACAGAGCAGCGTTTAGCATAGTTCATAAAGTGGTCAAAGATTTATCACGCTTCACCAAACACAACAGGGTGCACCTTATGTAGCCAGCAGGGAGGCGGCTGATATTGTTATACTGAGGAAACAGTACAGAGCCTAAAATTCTGCTGGTCCTCATAAAAATGGTCTATAGCTTAGTCAAGTCACTGGCAGAAGAAAGAGTGAGGAAGACAAGACCTTGAATGTGAATTTGTAGTGAATAGAGAGTAATTACACACGCAACGTAGTAACTCCTATAAATGAGAAGAGTTGCATTTTGAAGAAGTAAACTCAGGAGCTCTGAAGAAAGAAGAATAAAATTTTATAGCTGTAGATTAGCCTTTTGTGCACAGGTGAGAAAGCTAACACACTGACCTAAGATTCCCCTTATTTTGAAAATTCCATTAAAAAAACCCAAAACACCACAAGAAAAACACATCTTGTGAAGATATATCACTCTGCTGTTGGTAGAACAAACTGCACTTGAGTAATTTATAAATTACCTGCTCCTTTTGAAGAAAGGGAAACACGTTGTTCTGCTGGCCAATATATGTAAGTTCTACCACACTGCGTATGAGAGAATATTCTTGCTTGCAAAATAAACATGCAGGTTGTTCCATTGGAATCATATTCAAAATATGATGAATAGCATATTTGAAAATTTAATTAGCTATAAAAAAGACTTAATATTTCACTATTGAATAAAAGCAAAACAAAACAATGGTTTAATTTAACAATAATTCTTACTAGCAAAACTTTTGTGAACCTTTGTGAAATGAAGCCAGATTAATTGTTATGATTCCACTGCTTTGAAAGGGTTTAGTCATACAGATGAACAGTGACCGTCACCACAGCTGGGAAAAGCTGCCAGAAGGCTGACCCTAAAAATAGGAAGAAAGAAAATAACCCAAACCTTCTAAATATCAGCCAGTTATGCTCTTTATTCAAATAAGTCTCCAAACGATCCGGAATCGTGGCAGGATCCTGTAGAGAACTGCTCATTTGATAGCTTCTCAATATGATGTCTCACTCTTGTGAATATTCCACCATAAATTTAAAATTAATTCCCAAAAGATACAGAAAGGTACACTGATGTGCATTCTGCCATGGGAAAGGCACATCACAGCAGGGCTAATTTTATCCTCTGCGACTGCAAACCCCATGTCTTCCAATAAATTGCTGAGGAGGTGGAGTTTCTCTGCATACTTTTCTCTCTGGCACAGAGGCTTATCCTCAGTTTATATTACCATTATGCTATTTGTTCTTTTATGTGTCAGCAAACTCAGTTACCTTGTACTTAATCAACACCCTGGAAACACAGTTTTTGTCTCAGATGACAAGACTCTTGAAAAGGAGGCCCGTGTTTTCCTTTAACCTAACAATATGAAAATAATTGTTTTGGTTTCTTACTGCCACCACAGAGCACAGACCAGCTGAGAGTCAGCACTTCACTGGGAAAAGACACTGAGGTCTAGCAAACAGCAAGCTCAGTTGCAAGACTATGGTGTCCCATCAACTGAACTCTAATTTATTTAGTTTAGGGAAAGAAGGGAAAAGATAGATTTTTCAGTCATCAGGAGAATTTTAAGTTTCCATAGATGAAAAGGCAAAAAGAAAAAAATCCCAGGGATGTGTGTCAGAGCAGTATTGATGTCCTACATAAACCCTTTGTTTCCCAAGGGTGCTAATTTAGATCAGGTCGTTTTGCTGCTTCGTGCAAAGAGGAACCCCAGCCCTCTGCTCCGTTATAAGCAAGCAGCCCCTCCGGGAAGCTCGGCGCTTGCTGGGGGCAGAACAGATGGGGAACAAACTCCTGGGGTGAGACTGGACCTTTACTTCCCGTCAGAGGACGAGTCCACAGTCGGCGTCGTCTGCGTGCGCTTCGTCTGAGCAAACCCTGTTGCAGAAGCGCAACTTGGAGCCGCACCGCTCCGGGGCCAGAAGAGGACAGGCGAGGCGCCCCGGCGGTGGCCGCTCCCCGGCGGCCGGAGCAGCCAGGCGGGGCGAGGAGTGGGGGTGTCTGCCCGAAGGCTGCCGGCAGCGGCGGGGCCAGCCCGGCTATCGGCGCTGGCAGATGTCTCCACAGCCCGGGGGTCTCCCGGGGAGGAGCCGTCCCGCCCCTGGCTCCCGCAGCCCGATCGCCTGCCTCGGACGGGGCTCAGGCTCCGACTGGCGAGGAATAGTTACGAGGTATGAGGAAAGCCCCTTACCTGTTGATTTTCAGGGCGAACGCCCTCCTGTCTGCGGCGGGTAGAGTCGCCATGCAGCAGAGCAGACAAGGGCGTCGGCTGCCGACGAGGACCGACGCCGGCTGAACGCACGAAGGGCGGCTTTGGTTTATTTATTTATTTCTCTTAATTACATGCCTCGGGCTGAAAACCCGACGGTCTTCTGACAGTTCTGGGTGGCAACTTCCGCATTTCACCTTCCTCACCGAAATCGGCCGCAGTGGGAGGGATCTGCCCCTGCACAGCTGGCTCCTGGCCGCCCCTGCCGCCGCCTGCCCGGCCCCGGCACCCCGGGCGCGCTGCGCCTCTCCCCGAAGGCTCCCGCGGGCTGCCCGCCGCGGCCGCAGCGCACCCGGGCACTGAGAGGGGCTGGAATTTCCCGTCCTTGTTTAACACAAGCGACACCAGAACCGTCCGTGGATATTTTTGAGAGAAGCAGCGGGCAAGGCAAGCATTTAAGCAAGCGCAATAAGGAGGGAAGGTGCTTTGTACCTGTGAACGCACACCGCTGCGGAAATCCTTGCGCACCCCTGACCCGTTTTATTTTGGAAGCTTCGGCGCGAATTTAAGACAACCCCGCCCGGGGGTCGAGCGCTCCTCTCTGGAGGCAGGCGAGGAGGCAGCGGGCACCACGGCCATCGATGGGCGCCAAAGCAACCCCGCGACGCCCCCGAGCGCCGCCGATCCAGCCCGTCCTCCCTCCGCGGAGCTGGCGCGACCGCTGGGCAGGATAGGGTAGGGCAGGCCTGGGCAGGGCAGAGCAGACCGGCGCCCACCGCCCTTCAGGCAGAGGAAAGAGTCAGGGTCCATTCTTTGTCCACACTGGTACACGGATGGAGCTGCTCCGGCAGGTAAAGACAGTAAGGTGTAAGACATAAATAGATATCAGCCTTTCACCTGGGGTGTTATTTAGCCAATATACGTGTGCACCCAGGATATATGTTTTCTCTTAATCCTAAACTACTCGAGTGCATAAGGAAAACTCACGTGTGGCAACATCAGATAGCAACTCAGCTTGGCCCAAAGTGAGCTCCACTGCTGTTCTCCTCACCTGCACTTACAGCTCTACTTTCAAAAAGGCCATTTTTATTAAGCATCTTGTGTTACAAAGTGATGTGTCCTGACTGGTCCTTTTCCTCTCAGCCTTGGTGCAGATTTCACTGCTTCTGCAAATAGGCAGAACTCAGACGTCATTAAAAGGGGAAAGGAACCAAACACGGGTTTCTACAAATGAACTCTGTGGTAGCAGAGGAAATTCAGTTTTAGGTTGTTCTGTTTTTATTAAATCCATGCATTGGTGGCAACAACATCAGGATTCACCTGTAGAAAGGCAGTCATAGCTTATCTCTCCATTCCCAGTGAGCTGGAAGGTTTCTAGAAGAATACAGCGAATTTTGAGGCAAGGAATGAGATCACTGTCAAACAGTGAAGACCTAAAATTTGCTACTAACAGTAACCTTTTTAATGGTTTGTTTGTTTGTTTGTTTGTTTTTTACTCTGGACTGTTCACCATTCTTTACTGTAAAGTATGGGTGATCTCAAATATGAATGTTAACCCCTGTGTTTTTGAAGAGGACTGGCTATGTGCCCTTAGGGAAGTGCAAAAAGGTTGAAGAGGTGAAAGATTTAACAAAAACCAGAAGTAAATAAAAAAAAGTAGAAAATGGAAATAAATATGGATATATTTTTGGGGAAAAAACAAAAACACAAGGATCTACAGCAGAATAAGATCTCAGATACAAGTTTGAAAAATTTGAAAATAAAATATTAAAATCTACTATTAATAGAATGGTGTTAACTAACAAACATTTGCTTTGGGAAGAACAAATTAGATAGTGCATTGCACGGAACTTACCCACCACACCCTTCCTTTCTTTATGTTGCCAAGATAAAGCTATGGCCGCTTACCTAAGTGTAATTTGCACTTAAATATCACTTAGTTATAAATCACTGATACGTAGCTGTGCTCTGGCATGTGAGTTGGTGACAAGAAAACTGAGTGTCAGAAATACTGGCCATGGCAAGACACTGCATCACATCACCTTTCTTGTCTACACTTAGACATGTCTGTGAAAGATGGTCATTGGCTTCGCAACTCTTTTCAGTGCACAAACTGGCTGTGGTTTTAATAGATGTTACTGCTCTGCCAGAAACTCAAAGTCTACAACCTGCCTTCTGACAGGTGGCTGTGATCACATGTGTCAACAGCAGAAAGAAACAAGAAAAATGTAACCTTTAAAAAATTTTAATAGACTCATGCACTTGAAATGGACCCATCCATTTTTGAGAACCTAATTTGAAACACCCAATGTTTGGTTTTTTTCCCTGGATCAAAGGTATGCATTTCTTACTTACTCTCCTTGGAGTTAAGGGCCTCAGCATTGTTGAAAGCCAGCATCCAAAATCCAGTTGAAATATTTATTTTAACATCTTGGCCTTTCCTAGTATGCTTTGCTCTCTTTGCTCCTACAGGAAATTAGTGGACAGGGAAGCTTCTTCTCTCCTATTTGCTTTCCAGAATTTTAGCTTAGAGATTAATATAAACCATGGTCTCCTTAAGATGCCACAAAATAGCCATGAAATAAACACCAGTTTGTCAGTTTTCTATGCTGTCTAGACCACTGCAGGACAGGCAAGAAAGCTTTATGTACTCTTTGCACATACCAAGGTGGGCTCTCTCAGCTCCACCTTATTCTATCCCCTGTATAAAAGGAGGGAAATCAGAGGAAAAAAATGCTATGCAGTTCTCCACTTGTACAGTAGATCCTTATTATCACACAAAATTACGTTCTGGTAGCTTCACCGTGCATTATAGATAATCTGTTGCTAGGAGAGCTGCTTGTCCACGTAGGAAGTCAGGTATTTTGTCTGTCTCAAAATACTGCTTTTGAAAATCACAACCATCCTTTTCATTGTTTAATTTCATAAACTTCGATGAAGTGCTATGTCTCTGTTTCTAGCAGGCTTGCCAGCTAAGGAGGAGAAATGTAAGCAATGAAAAAAAAAGGCAGGTAGCTTTATTAACCATTTTGTACATTGTCTGTACAGTAAGACAACAGTTTTGGTATTAGATGGGTTTCACTCCTGTCTTTCTGTTCACGGCAGGTCCCACAAAAAGAATTGGACATTTGTCCAATTGGACATTTGTCCAATTGTCCATTGTCTGTGGTTAACTGGGCTTGGGGTGTTGTTCTTTATTTGCTTAAGATAGGAAGTTGTTTCTTCTTCTAGCTTTATCTCCAGAACTGCTAACTACTCAAGAATAGACAACTTCCTCACTTTTTATTGAACCTATAAAAGAGTTCAGGCTTCATCTTAACAGCTCACATGGTGTGAAGTAGGGCCTTCCTTGATTGCCAAATCTGGCTACACAAGTCGAACTGGCAGCAATGCAGCTAACATCCCAACCTGCACAAATATACCCATTTATGAATGATACAACTATTTATTTTGCAGTTTCATACATTCTTGGGGTAAACATGGACAAAAGGATTACTAAAAAATATTTTGTCACATGCAGAAAAATGCCTGATAAGACACAAAAAAGTAAGGTTTCCAAAACTGCTAATATTTTCATCAGGTACAGACTGAACACTTGGATCATTGTAAGCTCTCATATTTTTGGATGAACTGAATTACCAGCAGCCTGCTTCAGCATGTGAGCAGCAAAACTCATCCAATATTCCTTTTCATCTATTATGTCAGCAATTTCATTGTTTTTTTTGGGGAGTGGGGGGAAGAAGAAAAAAGAAAAAGAAAGGAATTTTATCGAGAAAGTTGACATGGTTTTAACTCATTGGAGCACTGCCTGGATGTTGGTAAACTGATTACTTTAAGCTATCTTATCCAATTAAGTTTTGTCAATAGTACTGCTCCAGCTTATTGTTAAACACTGTTGTTTGAATTCCTGCAACAAACAAATCTACTGTACACAAGGTCATGAAGTCTAATCGCACGTTTAAACAAGAAGAACAAGATCTTCCCAGTCAGGAGATTAAAAAAATATCAAACCAGGTGCCAGTGAAGGCAGCACAAAATTGAAACTTTAAAAAACAGTGCAATGCAGAACAGATCATAGTTTTCCAAATTTATCTTGCTTGTATGGTAGCAGCTGCTGCTCGGTCTTGTATAGGATACAGTAGAAAGCACACTTACATTCCCCATTTCCTCATCCCCATCATCCTGTTGCACATACATGCATCCCAAACGGTGGTCCTAGTCATCGCTGCATCACTTCAGCCCAGAACCAGTCATTAAGCCCCGCTTCCGTCTCATTCCACTTGGTCTTCAAATGCTCTCACCACACTTCAGTCTTCCTCCTGGATCCTAACCTGGAGGTGGTGGCTGGTTGATTGCTCTGTCTGGGCAGGCTGAGAAGCTGTGGGCCCAGACATAAAGAGCAGCTGAGTGGTGGGAAACAGCACAGGCTGGGTACATGCATATGGGCAGAATGGCAATTGCTGTGCGTTGTTTTGAAGGAGTTTGTTAGCTGAGGTTTGGGAAGTGCTGGGAGAGACAATAATCAACATGTGTCCCGGTTTTGTTAAAAACAAGTTTCTCTTTCAGTGAATTTTGCCTGTCAGCTAAAGCCTTCATATTAGCTGCATTTTCCTGGAGAACCAGACACATGTTTTGGTAAACCTAGCAATGGAATGCGAAGTTATTGATAAGGACAGATTCACATCTCGCGAGAGGGGCAACAAGAAACTGGTGACCAAAAAACTGACCAACTGTGTATAACATTCCATTCACATGAATACTTCATATAAAAGTGGGAGATCACGAGGATCTCATCCATTTTCCCTTCTGCTTATGGCTGACATTAGGAGAGGACCTTGCTAGTCGTCCCTGCAAACTGAGGCCTAGTGAGAGACTGAATCCAGCTCTGGTTGGCTGCAGAGTCCAATCCAGGACTTTGGGGGGCCGGCTCTGCAGTTGCTGAGACTTTCAAGATTGGTTTTGTATATTTTGTATTATTTTCTCTTTGCTTATTAGTAGCATTAGTAAAACATTTTTACTTTTTCCAACTCTCTTCTCTCTGTCCTTCTTTTCCTCCTGATCGCCTGTCCTTAGTGGGAAGGGGAGAGAGGGAGGGGAAAAAGGGGGAAGTGAGGGGGAGAGGAGGTTAACAATACATCTGCCAGGGTTTTATTGTCATCCCGTAATCTAAACCCTCAACAACATATCTATATGCCACCTACTGGGGCACTTTTTTCTGTTAAGATACACATTTCCAAACATTCTTTTTCTTAGAAGAGTAGATTAGCAGTCACTTCTCCACTAGCAGTGGTATCCCTGCAAAGAACACTATTGCATGATGGAGGATTATGGCATCACGCCCATCATGTAAACACAATTTTGTATCCTAGGATAGTAATGGATGACAAAACTTTGTTGAATCTTTAAGTGTCACCTGCTTAGTTGTAGAGGATCTACCTTTGATGCTCGACCAGCAACTGAGTGAAGTCCATGGGAGATTTTTCAACATCTTTTATAATAGTAAATTTGCATCCATGGCAAAATACGCCAGCAGTGCCTATGTACAGTAATGAGTAAGTTTTATCTGATTACCTTGTAAAGATACCCAGAGGTTCACACCAACAGGAAAACTATGATGATCTCAGTACCTGCCAGCAACACACAACGGCTGTTAATGGTTGCTCATACTTCACCTTCCTACAACATCACTGTCTAGAATAGTACAATATAGCCAGTGCAACTAGATACTCTCTCCTTAAAGGAAGCTGACATGCCGTCAACTTCAGTGCTCTCACTGGCATAGATCTCTACTGTATCCAATAAAATCTAAATGATTTATTCAAGATTGCTTTAAACAAAACACATTATATGAAGTTTAGTAGGCTAAACCTCAGAAAAATAAGTGCAATTTTCCATTAGTCTTACTGATGTATTAAATAGATAAGCAATGAAATACTGAACCTTCCTTAAAAAAAGACAAAAGTCACTCCTAGGTTTGAGTTTCATTTCTGTATTGGTGAAATAGCAGAAAGGGAACTTAGATCATATTGCAGCCTTGTTTTTTCACAAAACAAACTTGACTCTAAAAACCACAGAAAAGGCTATGTGAAAGCATATCTTCTTATTCCATTTGTCTGTGAAAATTCTTCTGGAGAAATAAAATGTTACTGGCCAGATCCTCAGCCAAGAGTTTATCAAAGAGAAACATTTATTTGCTCACCTTCACAGTAAACAGAAATGAGCATCACTGACTGATAGAATTTTTCTTTACTGTCACCACCTTCCTACATAGAATTACACAACTTTTTGGATTATGTATGTTGATATTTAAATCCTGACTGTACGCCATGTCATTATTCTAATGTTCTCAGCTTCACTAAGTTTCATATTGTAACAGCATATTGAGCATGTAAGTCATAAAAAGCAGCAGTGTTAAAAAGCAGGTGTGCTGGCTGAGGTAGGATCTTCCTTCTCTTACATGACATGTGAATAACCCTTCTTCTTCAAAGAAAAATCAAGTGCAGTTGTCAGGAGAAACTGTCAATCCAAGTACAGATCAGGAGATAGAGAGAGTTTAATATAGAAATAGGTAAACACAGATAACAGACAAAAAAATAAGTAAATGCACCCAGGGGAATATGCAAGTCATACTGAAGTTATGTCTCTGCTTACCAGCTTATATTTTGAGATATTCATGGACCTGCTCGGAAGCTACTGAGCTGATCACAAAACTGAACTTCATTTGTTTCCACACTGTTTTGCAGGTTAACTACCATTCAAAAAATCTGGCATCATTGCATGAATTTGCAGCAGCTCCTTTCTCTGTGATGCTGAATTACATTGTACTATACAGACTAGTAGCAAAGCAACTTCCTTCTCCAGCAGCCATGATGCTTTAAGACTGTTACATTCTGCATAATCTTAAAATGACATTGATTTTATTTTCTTAGTGTATCAATCAGATCATGCTCCCCTCACTACTGTATCAGGAATCAGTAAGTTGCAATGCTTTTCAGTGCATTCTCTTCCTTATTTTTATGGCTCTTAAAGTCTTCTTCCCCAGCTCTCCGCAAAGAATCTTAAACTCTTTTGTCTGTCATCCAAATTAGTCCAAAACAAAAGCCTTTGCTTGCACTGAGATCTTCAGTATTTGGGAAAGGACTAGCTTATTTCCATTGCAGCCACCTAAAGTGATAATTAAATAAGAGTTCCTGGCACACATCAACACTCCACTGCTTTCTGTTGTATGTCTGATCTACAGATACCTTAGAATAAAACACTACAACTGTGCCACCCAGATTCAGGTTCACTATGCTCATTTTAGCTGCCACCACAATAAAATACGCAGGTTTTGCATTTATCTTTAAAAAGTAGGCTTTATGACACAGTTCAGTAGAAATGCAAAGATAGTTAAAACTTACAGCAAAATTCTAATGTTTGAATATAAACTTTAAAGAAACCAAAAGGAAACCCAGAAACCACAGTATTTTTTAGGTATTTTTTGTTCAAAAGAAAAATAATGAGCTGTATCATGTGAACTGGTGAAAAGCAGAACAGCTTAAAGAACCAGGACACTGGTTTCATCACCTTTTTCTTCCCTTATACCAGATGTCTCACTGACATGTAAATGAAATTTCAGTATTAGAAACAGTCTCATTTTTGAAAGACAACTTACAGCCTTTTATATGCTCTGTGATGCTAAGCTGCTAGTTCCCAAGGCCTGATTTTTGATTCCTTTACTCCACAGCTTTCTTGCAGTGAAAAACTTAAATATTTTCTTAATCAATCCCTTAATAACAGAACTATGTAAAGTTGAGCAGGCTTAGGCCAGCAAAGACATGTATCATCAGTTAGGGTTCAACAGATGAAGCTTTGAAACACTCATCAGGTTTTTCCTTTAAAACAGGATATGTCATACAAGGGGATGACCTGAGTAGCCAAAAAAAAAAAAAGCAAAAAGATGCATTTTACCATGTGTTAGTCCTAAAACCTTACAAATCAACAGACAATATACTGATACTCTGTAATGGATGAATTTAGTGCCTTCCACAGTTAAGGAAACTCCACAACTGATTCTTGTCAGCTACCCTTATTTGCAAAAGATACCTAAGCCTATGGTGTTGCTAAACTCAAAAGTTTCACACTAGTGCCACTGCTGACATTCCACAGAGCTGGCAGAAGATTTGTAGTGTAGGACAACACAAGTTATTTTAACTACAACCAAAGGAAAAAAACCACATTTCTCTCACAAATCAAATTTTAATAATTTGCTTTTGAACTTTTTATCTGGACAATCATGTAGCTATAGGTATTTCTGTTGGAATAAGTACAGTTGTATCTCCAAGGACAAGCCAAATTAATTGATTATGTAAGTTACTTGATAATTATTTTAGATGGGACTTTTACAGGCAGACTTTTTACATTCTGTTGTAATCAGAATGACTGAAAGCACGGACGGCTGACAGCTAACTGACTGACAACTAACTGACTGACAGCTAACGGACAGCCCACCACCAGCCCACGCGCCCCGCCTCCCTTCCTGCTGCGCCTGCGCGTCAGAGCGCGGCGCGCGGCCGCCGTCAGGGACAAGGCGCAGGCTCCGTGGGGCGGGGCTGTGGGCGGGGTTCGTGCCAGCGGTGTGTCGGGGGCGCCCGCTGGCTCCGTGACGTGACGTAACGTGACGTGACGCGACGCGACGCGACGCGGGCACAGGTGAGCGGCCGCTGGGGCTGGGCCGCGGGGGCCTGGGGGGGAGCGGGCAGCAGCGCGGGAATGCGGCTGAGGGGAGGGCGGCGCCGCATCGCCCGCACTATGTCTGTCTCCCTTCCCCGCCGGGGCAGGCTGAGCTGCGCAGAGCGGTGGGGCCCGCGCTCCCATGGAGGACGAAGACTGCCCCGACCTGGTCCCGATAGACCCCGTCGGCGCTGAGGAGACTGAGTCCAGCCCCGGCGGGAAGATCCCCGTGACCATCATTACGGGCTACTTAGGTGAGAGCGGCCCGCTGCCCTTCCGTGCCCGCGGCACGCCGCGCTTCCCGGCGCCGGGCGGAGTCGTGTGGGGCTCAGGGCTTCGGCTTGGGGGCGTCGGGGAGCGCCGACCTGAGGGGCCGCAGGACGGCTCGCACACGTGTCCCGGCAGGTCTGGCGTCCGTGCCCGCGAGTTGCGTGGGTGAGCCGGATCCAGCGTCGCTGGCGCTGCACATTCAGCGCTTCACCGCGTTTCGGGCGCCGTGTCCTTGCAGCGCTCCCACAAAGTGCGGTTCCAGTGAGATTTGCAGAAGCATTTTGAACAGCTGTACAAGCTTTTGTTGCTGCTTTTACCAGCCTGTTTTCAGGGCCTGATTTTTGTGGTCGTGTTTGACAAATCGATTTTTGCCGCTAAATGTCAGATTAGCATAAAATGTTTGCCTCAGTTAAATGCAGACTGAATTGCAGTCTTACAAATGTGAGGTTTGGCCTCCCTCCCTTAAACCAACATAGTTGTTTGGAGCTTCAAATATATATGGAAAAGATCAAGTGAAATTTAGGATGGCTAACACTGTTCTAGGAGTTTTAACTTTGTACTGCATCATACTCTCTCAAAAACCCTAAGGGCAGGGAAGGAATGCTACTCTTCCAAGTTTCCCTAGTTGTGATCTTGTGCATGAGATGAAACCATAATGTGGTATTACAGAAATTCCGAACACCTTGCTTAACGATGCCTCATCTAATGGCACATCAGTGATTACTGATGACAGAAGAGCTGGTCAGAAAAGGCAGTGGGAGGGAGAAGAATAAGTACTGCTTTTGTTAAGAGAGGCATAATGAGTGTTCTAGGAAAGGACTGCCTAGCTGGTAGGGGAGTTGTAAGTTTATCAAGCCCTGAGACTTACTTAATGGAAAACTGTGGGTGCTGAGATTTAGTGTTCTGATAGTTCCATGGGGTCAAATATCTATACAAATTGATTTTTATAGTGTTATAACAGAATACAGGATACAAGAATGGAAACATGTATTTCAGAAGAGAACAGGTTTGTCTGAAGTGTGCATGTACACAGTAGTATTTGCTTTTTATTTGAAAATTTAAGCTTTTAAAAACATTTTAATAGAAATATGATCTGTGTTCTAGGAGCTGGAAAAACAACTCTTCTAAACTACATACTGACAGAACAGCATAATAAACGAATAGCAGTTATTCTGAATGAGTTTGGAGAAGGTATGTAAACCTGCAGAAACATTTTTTAGCTGTAAAATGACAAGTGTGTAAAACTCCTGGAAATCAAGAACATTGTAATTTTAAATCCATTACTGAAATTATTGAAATACATCATAGTTTTTAGAAGGGCAAAACGTTCTTTGGCTGTTGTTCATGAAATAATTCTGTGCATTAATCTGTTTTGTACATAAATTCAGTCCCTCAGAATCAAGTAAATGAATATATCACCATGTTAGAAATGCTACACTTCTGTTCGTCCTATTCAGTTTCAAGCAAATGGAAATTAAAATAACACATTCCTGGATATTTTATTTCATTTCCTCACAGACACTTACGGATCAAAAATTATCTTAGACTAAGAAAATGGGGAGATGTGTGCTTGCTGTCTGTTTTTCTTTGAACTCTTTGCTTTTCTTCTCAGGATTTTTAACTGTTATGGCTGTAATTTCGTATCTGTACCATAATCAGCATACTTAGAGTTTGCACTTTGTTGTTGGTGATTTCTTTTTGTTTGATTTCATCAACAAAGATGCCTGTCATTTTTCTGGTCATGGAGCCTAAAAGAAAATGTGTAGACAGAGACTTTATGTGATATGGAGGTAAAGGCCGGCTTCCTTTTCTTTTAGCAAAGTTTATGGAACTTATGCTGTACTTACATCCTCTGAGTTTTGGTCTTTGTAGAACCAACTTGACTTTGTCTTTTAACTTTCCCATAAAATGGAAGAAGATAATTTCTGAAGAACATATCAGCTTGAATCTTTCATATATCTTTTGCAGGCATTGTCATATAAATTTTTAGATTAAAATTATAGTACTACTTATATTTCCAGGAAGTGCCTTGGAGAAGTCCCTGGCAATCAGTCAAGGAGGAGAACTCTATGAAGAATGGCTGGAGCTCAGGAATGGCTGCCTGTGCTGTTCAGTAAAGTAAGAAAAGACTTGTACAAGTTCTTACAGTGGGTTTGTGGGGAACTGATGAAAGGAAAAGACTGCATGGGTTTGATTCCTAAAACTGATAGTGGTATTGATTATGACTTTTTTTGCCAGCTATAACAAGAAATGGAATTTGGGAGATGTAAATTTGTTTCCTTGTGCTGCCTTATTGGATTTGGACTTAATGTCTTTTAGAAAAATGGTCTAAGTGCCACCATATACACCACTGGGGTATTGTAGGGTAAGGAGCTCTCCCTCTTCTGTTGGTATTATATGCTTTTATGTAGATAGCCTAAGATTCAAGGAGGCTGGAACTAGGACTCACGTTTCCTAATTTCCACATTGAATACTTACTCTGTGGGGTTTTTTTCTCTGTATGTTGATTAATACTTGAATATTGTATACCTCGGAAAGGATGGAGGGGGAACCTTTTGGTGACTTAATGAAGCACAATATTCCGAATTGTAAGCTGATGGTCATGTTAAAAAGCAGGAATGTATTTGTTTCTTCTTCCTGTTTGTTAGAATGCTGGATAGTTTATGCTAGGTTTATAATAAAGGTGATGGCCTCTTTGTCCTGAAAATTTGGAAGAACTAGTTCTGTACCTTTAATTGGGATAGTAAATGGAAAACTGAAGACTATTGCATGGTGTTTTACGGGGATGTAAGGAATGCTGCCCCTGCTGCTATGTTTTATTTATGTCAGTTTCCTATATAAGATGCCATATTTCTGCTTCAGGCTGACTTAATCAGCTGAGGTTTGAGTAAATGACACATCTTGATTTTGTTGTAGGTGACATGGAAAGGCAGGAGAACGTGGTTCAGTTCCATCACCTCCCTCGACCCCCCCCCTTTCTTTTTGTAATCTCAACTGCCAAACCGAATAGTTACATATTTACACAAACTGACAGGGTTTTCAGTGTTTGAGAACAAATCATCATTTAACTCACCTTTTTAATGCCTGTGAGGAGTAAGCAAATACTATTTTTCAGACTAAAATTAAAGAGAAAACTACAATTTGCCCAATATTAGAGCAGCAGCTTGATAACTGAGTTTCCTTTGCAGACTCTTAAGTTCTGACTCAGGCTGTTGCTTTGATGATATGGCCACTGTGTTCTGTGTCAGAAGATACATGTTTCTATGTGTTTTAGCTTGTTTTCCCTGTTCTCAGGTTTGTTTCTTCTTACAGGGACAGTGGTGTGAAGGCTATTGAGAACCTGATGGAAAGGAGAGGAAAATTTGACTATATATTGTTAGAAACAACTGGTTTGGCAGATCCAGGTAGTTCACGTTACTGTTTTCATAACCATGGACATTATTCTGTTTTTATGAAGTGCTTATTTGCTCACCAGTCAGCTCACTGCAAAATGTGTTACAAAGTGGTGACCTGTCAGGCACATGCTTTAATTGCTATGTAGACTAAAACTGAATTAGACAAGGTGCAAAAGCAAGGTTATGGGCTTGGTTGTTTGATTGTGTGTTGTGATTTTTTTTTGTTTTGTTTCAACTTGCTCTAAGTTGACTCTAGAGCTTAACAGTAATCCAGTTAAAATATATTTGTATCAAGAGAAGACACTGGGCTTGGAGCAGAGGAGCACACTCTAAAACGAGTAGTTTTCAGTAGCCTTTTGCTGTTCTACATTACTCCTTTGAAGTTATTAGCATCTGATGTATTGTTATATTTGTTGTGATAGCCCTTATATTTTGTGAAGTCATAAAATACTCTGTGAAACAGACCAACACATTCATCTGGTATGTACAGGACAATGACAGATCTTACAAATTCTGTTCGTGCCCTTTAATGATATTTATTATAAATAGGTGTTTAAACTTGAGCTCATGTTAGTAATAGCTATCTAAAGCAATTTTCTCTGAACCATCTCAATTAAAAATGCGGTGTTGATTGTGAGTGAATGAAATTAAGTTGTTTCCCATTTAGGAGACTGAAACTTTCCAGCTCCAAGCTAAATAGTTGTCATAGTAAAGTTGTTTAATTCAGAATAAAGGACATTGATTTGGCCTGTGTTACACACAAATTCTATTCGAGTGTAATTGGAAAACTATGAAGCTTTTTGATAAAAAAATCAATAGTTACCAGAAAACTTAGTTGTTTTGGCCCTTGCTATATCTTGCATGAGTAAGCACTGTGAACAACTGACAGGTATTTGGTGTTGATACCAAGTGATGTTTCGAGGACTGCATCTTGTTGCTTTAGGTGGGCAGTTTTAGGTGTTAGAATGAGCTTAGTTACCTGTCTTAGACAGCCTGCAGTAACTAAGGTTTTGATAACTAAAAAAAATAAAGTACTGTTGCTGTCAGCTCCTCTTGTCCTTCATATTGTTGCTCTCATTTATGTTAAATTGGTTTTATTTCATAACAAATTATGATTTCTTAAAAATAAGTCACAGCACATCCTGCAGTTGCTAGAAGCTGTTTTACAGGGCCATTTTAGCAGAAGATAGGAGTAGCGTAGTCCTAGGCCATGTGTAGTATGCAGGTGTTGGGTTACAGATTCCGAGTTCTTGATAGAATGTGGTCCCGGTTGTCCAAATACTTACTAATTCTTTTTGCTCAAGACTCACCTGTTTAGTATGTACTGTTTTACATTCTGAAGAAATAGAAAAGACTATGCAAAGAGAGAGTGCTATGCGTTTCATTGTTCCAGAAACTCCTTATTTGGATAGAAATTCTGTCTATAATGAGGCCTAGCGTGTAACAAATACTAGAATCGCCTAAGCATAGAATGATTCAGTTTGGAAGGGATGTTAGAACACCTGAGGTCCAACCTCCTGCCTCAAGCAGCTATAAGACAAGACCAGGTTGTTTGCCATACACAGTCATATATTTCTGTTGTCTGAGCATAAACATGACACAGCCTCTCCAGCAACCTGTTTTGTGACTACCTTTTCATGGTGGAAAAAAAAAGAATTCTGATATATGTGGTTTGAATGTCACTTCAGCTTATTACAGTTGTCTGCCATCCTTCTGCCACAACCTGCCTCAGTCTTCTCAACGACTCGCCAGGGAGGTTGCTGTTTGATTCTGCAAAAGCTGTCCAATCTCCTGGCTGAACAAATGCAGTTCACCCACCTCTCCTTGTAGGGCCTATGCTCTGGCGTCACCTGTCTTTGTGATCCTGCACTGATGTCTTTCCTGTATGAGGGAGTGCTGGCCACATGTGGGCTTAAAGTGCTAAATAAAGGAAAGCAGCCTGCCTCAGCCATGCTTCTGTTCCAGCATCCAGGAGTGTTTTTGGCTTTCTCTGATCCCGGGGCACACTGCTTGCTCAGCTTGCTGCCTGCCAGGACCCCCAAGGCCTTCTCTCTAGACCTGCTCCCTGGCCAGTCCATATCATTGTCAGGGCGTCTTTGTTCTCACGTGTATTTCTCAATGCTCTTTCTTGCTGAATGTCATTGGGTTCTTGTTGATCATTCCTTCCTGCCTGGCCAAGTCCCTCTCGAAGATAGCTTTGCCCGTAGATATGTCAGGTGTTCTTTTCTGAATTTGGTGTTCTCTGCAAACTCTTCCAACCCCTTCTGGGTTCATGCTAGGGGTGCTGAACAGGACAGGTCTCAGGATAGACCCCTGCAGTACCCTTCTTACTGCTGCCTTCCAGGTAAGATAATGACCTGTTAACTTCAACCTTTAGAGATTAACTATCCAACCAGGTTTACATGGTTGTCTTTCCATTCAGACTGGTAATGTCCCAGTTTGGTTACTAGAATATCTTCAAAGACCGTGTTGAAAAATTTGCTAGAGGTGATGTAAACGGCATAAAGTGCTTTCTCCTTGTCGACAAATAAAAGTATTTTTTCTCATAAGGCAAAGTACAATGTTCACAGATTGATTAGGCGTGATTTACCTTTGTAAACTTGCCTTCCATGTGCAACATCTGTTTGCAGATTGAACCTGCATTAGATACTTCTTAATCTATCTTAAAATTATCTAAAGCCGGACTTTTTCCTGTGTGGACCTGAGATAAATAAGGAAACGTTCTTTTCTATATGCAGTTATTCTTAACTTTATTTGTCCTATTGATTTATGATGGAAGAAACTGCATAGGAGAGTTTATAGAAGCCAGTGTAGAAGAGAAGGTCCCTAGGAGGGAGCTGATTTCTCCCAAATGTCGCAGTTCCACTTTTCTTTAACTGTTTTATCTCCTTTTTTAATGTCCTTTTTGTGTGTACCATGAACTAGAAACAGTGTCTGAAAGGCGAAGAGGGGCAGTCTAGAATGTTTTAGAAATTAGGGACCCTTAGAGTATAGTAATGGCAGGTAGTTGATATTACTGATTAAAAGTAATTTAGACAACTTACATGCATCTGGAATAGTGAGATTTTGAAAGCTTTTTGTAGTCATAACTGTGGTTGTGCACACAAGCATAATACTCTGGTAGCTGTGGTTAGGTCAAACATGTGGTTGGGTATTTGACATCTATGATGCTTTCTGAATTTGGAATATAGGAGTTTCAAGTACAGCACTACAAACAGTTTTCTTATGACATGTCTGAATATTGATTACTGGAAAATGTCAGTTTTGCAACTAAATGTACTGCATGTCTTAGGAGCTGTGGCCTCCATGTTCTGGGTTGACTCGGAGCTGGGAAGTGACATCTATCTTGATGGTAAGAAGTGCAAGCTTGTTTTCCAACATATTGGCATTCCGTAGCTGGATTCAGTGTGATGTTTTCTTATCATATAAGGCAAGGTTTCAGAAAGTGTTTGAAATATATGATCTTGGTTCTCACATCCCCAAATTTGACCACAGAGATCCACTTGCTTTTTCTAATGCTTTCTAATGCTGGTGAGCTGTTTCAGGTTGCTAAATCCAGTGAAAGTTGTGAAATGCTTTATTCGGGTATCAGATATGAAGAGCTCTTGATTGTGGTGTAAGGAGGGGAAAAAAAAACGTGTTAGTTAGGTGTTGTAAAAAGTTATTTAGGAGTTATGATACAGCTCTCATTGTTTTTTCTTCCTAATGAAGTGTTCCCTAAATTGTTTCTTTTTTTCTGAACTCTTAACTTATCAACATCTGGACTCTCCTGCATTGCCTTTTGTTTTCTGCCTTCATTGCCTTTGTACTATTGTTAGCTCTAGTATTTGCTGTGTTCCAATAAAAATCTGAATTTACTGTAATATAAATCATCACGATATGTACTTAAAGAGTGTGGTGAATGCTGATTTTTTTTTTTTTTTTTAATGTAGGGCAAAACCTTACGTTTTGACTTTAAAAAGTACCCTACTGACACTTTGGTCAGTGAGTCAGATGCCCATCTAGCCAAGGAAACATTCAGTTGAATAGGTAATGCTTCCTGAGTCTCTATGAGAGAATTGTAGGTTGCTGGTCACTTAGAATCACAATAGCTGCATACCTCAGTCAGTCCCCTTAGTTTGTTTTGATAACCTTTAAAAGTATACCTCTGTCAATTTGACATTTCAGAAGAAGGAGGAGAGGCATTCTCCTTGTGAGAATTTCTCTCACCTGGGTCCGTAGACATTTTTTTACCACAGTTAAAATTTACAAATAAGAAAATCGTTAGGTGATGAGTCTAATGTTCTGATGCCCTGGAAGCATTGAAAGTACTATAACCAGTTGTAAATGTGTTTATACTTTTACTTTAGTAGTTGTACAAGAAGTTTACAAGTTGTTAAATTGTTAGCTGCTTCAGCACATTGCTATTCCATTGTGATATTCTCTTTTAGGTATTGTATCTGTTGTTGATGCAAAGCATGGACTGCAAGTAAGTTACTGGCTTTGTTACATGGTTTAAACCTGCAAATTAGAACAGCTGTAGCAATAATGTTCATGTGGATGAATTACATATTTACAATAGTTTTAACTCTTACAATGGATGAGAATATATTTCAGTTTCTGTGGTCATTAGTGCTATATTTTGCATAGGAACAAGGAAGTACCGATACTCATAGGAACTGAGTTTCTTACTAACACAGCAGCATGTCTCCTCAGAGTTGTCAGGTCGCTAGATTCCTTCTAGTTCCATCACTTCACTCAGGAATCTTGGTCATATTCCAAATTGGCATTTGGATTACTGTAAAAACAGTGGAGAAGTTTGTCTTACAGAGTGTAATTGGTCCATGTTACTTGAAAAGAGAGGAGTAAAAACAAACCTCTGATACCAGTGTGGTAACAAGTGAGTTAAGGCTCAAATTGAGAAGGGTGCTTATGGGATGGCAACTATCATTTCAGATTGAAAGATTACTTCGTTACATGGAAGCAGACAAAAAGAGCAGGTGTTAATCTATATAAAGTGTAATGTAAGATCAGACTTGTAGAACAGTGAGGTTGGATAACAGCATAAATTGTGATTAAGTCAAATAGTTCATTTTTATTTTGTAATGACTAGTCGTAAAAATAATAATAATCATTTCCAATTTAGTAAATTAGGAAGTGACTGCTTTGATTAGGCATTGATTTTTCAGGATTCATAATAAAAGTGACCATAAGAAAGGATGCCTTCATGGTATAAAAATACCATCATGCTGTAGAAGTGTTTTTAATATCTCTGTATTTTATAGTGGCTGTAAAAAGCTGAGAGAATTGAAGACTAATGGTTAAATAATAAGGAAGTGTTTCCCCCCCTTTGTAAGATTTTGTTTGGTTTGGACAATTTAAGTTTCTTGTTTCAGTTGAGCTGATGTAATAGCTGATTTACTGAAATGGGACAGTCCTGTCTTCTTCTGAATTTGTGTTGCACTGGGATGGAACTAGTCTAACCCCATAGCAAGCCACTTTGGCAAGTTAGGCCATTATGTTTTGCAAGGACTTTTGTGGAGGAGTTGGTAGAAGAATGAGGACAAAGGGCTGAGAGCTGTTTTTCTGTTTTAAGCAGGAACCAACTTCTAAATCAGCTCAACTATCACAAGAAACCACAGCGTGTCTTAAGTCAACCCCTTTTTCAGCTGAGTGCCCTCAAACTAATTCAGAGGGGTTTTATTACTTGCAAAAATGTTGTTCTGTTTCTCTTAATGCAATGCAGGTTATTGGCTTCAGTCAGACATAATTGTGTTGCAAGTAGTATTTCAAAAACAACACAAGGAGGTTTTGAAACATTCAGCTTTTCTGTCAATCATTATTTTCGGCAGCTCACTGAAAACTTATTTAATCAGTAAGCTTATACAAAACTGACATCCACTCAGAATAGTAGAAACTTCAGACTTTCTCAGTTATATGCCAAGTAAACAACTTTTGCTTCGTATAAGGGACTTGTTAACTTGTGCAGTTCCTCTTGTTGCAGAGCTTGACCTCAACAACTGTTTGTGATTCAAAGAATTTTGAAAGCAATACAGATAATGACATTGAGATAATAGGCAGCAATTTAAGGGTGTCATGCTTCAAAGAACCAACCAATCATAAGAAAAGCTGACAAATAGTACCCTGCGGCCAGTCAGCCCAAGTGAAACTTAAGTGACAAATGAAATAATGGGTTATCACTGTAATGGATTTGTCACCCAGCAATCTGAAATACCTTCTTTTTTTTTTTTTTTTTTAATCAAGGGCAAACATTTGGACAATTTGAAGTGACAGTTCTCTACTTTCAGAACTTGACATCTGGACTAGTGACATTGTCTTTTTCAGGGCAACAGATCTGACAACGTTTAGTTCAGTAGAATCAATACAGAGAGCATTACAAATAGTGGGAGAGGTTGTCTCCCAGTCATCCTGTTGTATGCTGTTTATGTTGTACAGAAACAGGAAATAGTTTCGGGGTTTTCTTTTTTCCTTTTTTTTTTTTTTTCTTTTTTTAAGATGACAAACTGACAGTATGCAATAATCTACTTTTGTTTTTGAAGTCAAATAAAGTTAGATGCCTGATACTTCCACTTGAAGAAAAAAAATCAGTTTTATTTTTAATATACATATTTCCCATGACATTTAATTCCACTTTCATTTGGTATTCCTTTGTCTTGAAAACCAAGTTTCAAAGTACATTTAGACCTGATGAAGGAGTCCACAGGACTTTCTATTCTACCCGAAGATGTAAGGCATAATAATGTTACAGCATCAGTTTGAAGTTTTACTGCCTCCAGGTGTCTGCAATGCTTCTGCCCTGGAGATTTCTGCCTTCATGGCAGAGTGGACAGAAAATTATTAATAGCTGAGCCTTTGCTGCTTCAGTGTAGTCTGTTGTTCTGCCTAAATTAAGTAAGGCTCTCTGTTTCCCTTTCATTAATTCTTCTGTGAGGACATGAGCTTGGGCAGATAGGTGCAGCACAAAGCTGCAGATGATACTGAACTACTGCAGCATGACCAGAAGCTGCTGCTTTTGTCAGTGCTGACTGACTCTTCTGCCCAGTTACAGCTTGCATAGGCTGCAAACACTGATATTGTTGAATGTGTAAATGGACTTTTTCACCATCATTTTACAGAAAAATCCTAGATGCCATCTTCCTCAATACCATGTTGAGAAACATACCTCAGCTGAATTGGTTTTGACTTCCTCTAATTGCAAATGAATTTAAATGTCATTTAAATATATTTAATTCAATTGTTTTAATTTTTGTCTAGCACTTGACAGAAGAAAAGCCAGAAGGCCTTGTCAATGAAGCTTGTCGGTATGTATGTATAAATTAATTTTGTATATCACAGTTAGGAACGGCGCTGTATAGAAGGTCATTAGAAATGGCTTCTTTTGTAAGTGTTTTTTCTCCTGCTTTGCTTTTGAACCAAGTTAGATTGGTGTAAAGAGGTTAAAAAATGGAAAAGTGACTTAATGCTCAATTTGGTCTTTTTGCCAATATCTGACTTTTCTAATACATATTTTAAGAGGGATGGGATTTTACGTAAGTGAAGGGGAGCCACCTGTGCTGGAGGGAAGAAAGAATTGGGTGCTAGAATCTATCAGATGCTCAAAGTAGAACTGGAAATAAAGCAGTATTTTTTGCTAAATGTGAAGCCACAATGATTAGGAGTGATTATAACAACAGAAGTCTTTGTTAAGCAAAGAGACTTCAAGTGTGGCTTTAGAAATACCACATGCAAGAGAAATATGGGCTTGTGAAGTTCATAATCACCAAACACTTCGGATTGGGTGACGTATGAAATCAAACCAAAACCCCACAAACAAGCAAAACAAACAAACAAAACAACCAATCACCACTAGGCCCACCAAATGAACAGAAAAACAACTGGCAAGCCTTTGTAGCTTGGTAGACTCCTTATGGCACAGGAGAGCACCTCAAGGAGAAGGCAGTAGTACTTTAATGAAACTAGAACATCATGGAGTATCACTAATGTTTGCCTTTCTGTACTTACAGTGGTCATACTATTTTTTTGGTGCTGTGGGAAAGATTGTGTTTCTGCCTTACAAAAAAAGTAATTTTTTTTCATGTTGTCTTTTTTTTTTTTTCTTCCCCTTAATGCATAGGCAGGTTGCATTAGCTGATCTTGTAATCATCAATAAAACAGATTTGGTTTCAGAGGAAGAATTGAATAAAGTCAGAACATCTGTCAGGTATGAAATTTTTGGCATAACTGCAACACTGTACTGATTCAAAGTATTAATTTAAACATAGCTCCTTCTTGCTGTTAATAGTGGAAAAGAGACTGCCCCTTCTAAAGGCATTTCAATACAGTCTTTGCAGTTTGCTTATCTAGGTAAGATTTGATGTTGCCCATTAAGGACAGGCCTTTGTCTTAAATGTCTGTACTCTTACATTTTTTGGGTAGCTGTTCCCATTTTTCAGAATTGGCATCAGGGAAATAAAAAGTCTGCTGGTAGATGTGAGTTCACTAGCAAATGCAAAGATAAATGAAGGAAGTCCCAAATAATTGTCATGGGTGTAGGACAGCCAATGGTCTGGATCAAATCAGTGATTAAGGACATGCCCCATCTTTTTCTATCAATACCATGATAACCGAAATGAAACAAGAAAATTTTTAAGTAGTTTACAACTCCATTAGTGTTTTGAATTCTAAAAGTAAAAATACTTAGACCCAACAGAGTGTGTCTTGAGTAGTCTTGGATAGGAAAATGCAATTCTTGCAGGTAGTATTTTGTTGTTGGATCTTGTAAAGTTCCCCAACCCTTACTTAGGAGATGAAAAGTCACAGAAACGAAGTCTGGTGGGATGTCTATTGGTTTGTTCAATCTGGCAACAGAGTTGGGATTGTGGTGCTGTTTTTCATGCTGCTTTCCATGGATAACTTGTTCAAGCAATATATTACAGTTGCATTTTCATCTAACTTCTGTTTTTTCTATTTGATTTTTAGGTCAATAAATGGACTTGTTAAAATTCTAGAGACGCAAAGATCAAGGTATTAAATGGCCACTGTTAATAGGTTTCACATCCTGCTTCTTTTGTGACAGATTTAAGTATGCTGTTAGACTAGTTTGCTTAGAGGAAAGCTTTTGAAGTAGAAATATTTAACTCAGGATTTATTTTACTAATAAACATTTAGATTAAAGTTTTTTTTAAAGAAGTAAGCATTTTTCTGTTCTTTGTTACTGTTCTCTAGTGTGTAAGTATTTTTAAAAAATGACTGTTTAGATGTAGCTTAGTTTACAGAGCTTACCACTGGTGGGTTTTGCTGAACTTTGCAATTTAACTGTTGCTTAGTGGTTTTTACAAAAGCTTGGGCAATATTTTTCAAAACCTGCATTTTGTTCGAAGTTTAATATGAATACGGCTTTTAATTACTGAAGTTGTATTGTAGTCATGTTGCCATTTGTGGAGTAATAGCCTTTGGAGAATTTCTGAAAAATGCTAATACAGATGTAGTTTAATCGACTTCAGCATATTACAGAAATGTAGCAGATTTTTAAGGGAGTGTTACAGGTAGAAATGTGAAGTTTCTTGTAACTTGTGGACCAGATCTTGCAACTGAAGAGTAAATTGCAAGGCCTAGTTGTCTCTGATCTAATTATTGCTCACATGCACTATAATGTTTTCTTTTTGTTCTGTCAGCTTAAAGATTTTTCTCACTTGTGATGACTGCTGCAAATAAGTTGTTACTGTAAAATGACTTTGAGAGCATTGTAATGAAGGCTATAGGAAGAAAAAGTAATTGCATTGTGCTTGCTATTTTTTATTGAAATTCTGACTCAGATTTCTTCTTTAATAAGCAGCTAAATGAAAATGGTAATCCCAGGTGTTAGGAGAGCAGTGTATCTTTCAGACCGCTGGGACTGATTTGTGTACTGTTACATCAATTATTTGACTATATTATGACAAGTGTTCCTATAATAAAGGTTTATGTTTTAAGCAATTTTTGAAGGGAAAGTAGTAGACAATATTAATAAACTATACTTGGCTTTTCTAAGTTATTGTCAAGTGTAATTGGAAAGTGTAGTCTATATTGCTTTGATTGTAAAAAATGTTTCTAGTGCAAGTATGTAGCTAGTTGTTCTTACAAGTAAATATGATCAGTGCTGTCTGTTCTCTATTACATTTTTCATTTGTTTGTTTCAGTTGTTAGAGACCAAATTCTTCATAGTAGCAGTTACCCAGTAGTGTATTTCAGTTTCTTTTGCTAACATTATGTCAGTGTAAGCTACAACGTTTTTTGTATAATCTTCCAGGGGATATGTGTGTGTATATTGAGAGTTTATACTAAGGGTGCCAAATAGTTGCTGGGAAGAACTTCAGGGTTCATTTTCCCATTTAGGGAAAATCAGTTATTATTCAGGCATTCAGTATGAGGTATTTTATAGTCATTCTTGGAAGTACCTTGTATTTTACTATATTTTTTTCAAGTTGTGTTTCTGTGCTTACATATTACTGTGTAAATAAACACTGTGTTTCCTTGTAGAAGACAATACCAGCCACCAACCTCCAAAAATAAGGCTAAGGACTGATTACGTTAGTATGATAGACAGTAAAAAAAAATAAGCTTCAATGAACTATTTTAAAAATAATTATTTAAATATACACAGCATTTGAATATAGCAGAAGTACGAAGCTTTCTTTCTTCCCTCTGTTTAGAGTTGATCTCTCCAGTGTCTTGGACCTGCATGCTTTTGACAGCTTATCTGGCATAAGGTATGGTGATAATTTTGGTGTCTTTCATTAGAAATAATGTCCATTGTATAGATACATGAACAAAATAGACAAACTGAAATCCTGGCTCAGATTTGCATCTGAGTTTCTGTTGGAAATTCTAGTTTAGTCAGTTGTTTAAAATTTTCACTTTGTAAGTGGTATTCTGAGATTGCACAAATTTCAAGTAGAAAAATTCACAGCAAAAGCCTTTCGACCTTGTAAAGTTAAATAAGCCAGAGTGTGCATGGTTGGCTGGTGCTTTTTTTTTTTTCCCAAAATACAAGTTCACTCTTTTTTGGTGCTCTTAAAGGATTTCAAAATTTTTCTCACTTCACCTGATGATGAACTGGAGACCTCCATAGTTTTCACAGAAAACGATGAGTGACTGAGGTTCCACCACAAATGAAGCCACTGTGAATTCCGGTTACTGAGTTCCATGGTGGTTTGTTTGTTTGGTTGGTTGGTTTGTGTGGTTTTTGGTTTTGGTTTTTTTTTCCTAATACCAAATGTGTGCTTCAGCATCTAGTTGGGTGGAAAACTAAAATGAGGTGAGGGGAGAAGGAGTTTCTGTTCACCTTGGGTGCTGAAGTTCTTCAGCAAAGACAGTAAGGAGTACTGGACCAGTCATAAAAGAAAGGAAGGAATGTGCAGCTGAGGGCAGTATCAGCTTCATTTTTCTTCCTGGACACACACTGTTAACTTCAGAGAAAGGAACATAAACATTTTCTTGTTCACAGAAGGGAGAAATTGCAGAAGGTGCAAGCTAGTGACCTCTAGTAGATGAGATGTGCTCATCAGATTTTGTGGAGAACTGGTGCAGTACTATCCAAAGGATAACCTGCTTTTCCTGAGTCTCTGCTGCCCTTTCTTTTTGCTGGCACTGGCTTTTGTCTAATCGGCGAAGCATAGTGTTTGTTTCTTTTGAGCTCCTGGTATGTACCGATTAAATTGTACCAAAGGCAGCATCAGGGAGGTATCAGAATAGGCATTCAAAAGGAAGTTAAGGGAGGAGGAAGGCAAATATATCCTTTATGGTCAATAGATAACTATTAGGTTTATAAACCAGATCATAAACCCATGTCCTGAGTTCTGATGATGTATTAGCTAGTTAAACTGTCTCATCTTCGAGCCACACAACAGAGAGAAAGTGGTAAGACGATGTGAACCAAAAGAGGATCATTCTTCATAATGGCTATCTACAGTTAGATCTGATTAGCTGTAATATTGGGTGGCATTCTGCAAGGTTTACTAAGAAGTGCTATGCTCTAACAAATCTGAAAAAGTTCTTCAGGAGCTGATCATCCCTCCCCCTCCCTTTCTCCCCACAGTGATGACTTCTGCCCTGTCATCTGTAGCAGAAAATATCTGCATCCAACACCATTTGAGCACAAATACACACCAGTGCACTAATAAAATGGCTTTTTAAACTGTATATTATAGTAAGGATTTCTGCCAGTGTAGCAGATGGACACAACATCTGATCGGTGTGACTGTACTGTTAGTACCTGTGGTCTATACATGCCTGAGTGACAGGAAACACATCAAGAGTTCAGGATTCTGTGGAACACAGTATGAGAAGAAGACAACAAAACAAAGAAGGTTCAAGGAGGAGTTTGAAATATTATGTCAATAGCAGACAGTACCTTTTCCCCCACTGTTAAAACCTTCTTCAAATTTACGGTCATCAGAGTAGAAGGAGCAATATTGATGGGAAATCTTCTCTGAAGTAGCAGAGAGTTGTGATCATAGTGACTTTGCTGTAGTACTCCTTTTCTGTATATTGGACATAAGACAGAATGTTCTCTGGTATAGAAACTGTATTTCAAGAAATCTTGCACTGTCTTGGTTAAAGAGATGTGGGTGTGGTATTAAATCTGCAGTAAAATTTTACATTGTCACACAAAATGTTTTGTAAACTAAGATTCAGGGTCTTACTGTATCAAGTCGCCAAGTTCGTTAATGAAGTAGAGGGAATCAATTTTGAATTAGCAGATACACTGCGCAGTAGGAATGCGCCGTGTGTACAGCAGAGTTGGAGTGGGACGTGTGCATATAGTATTTCACTTAATGTTAACAGATTTTATTCTCACAAATAATGGCTTTGTACATCTTTTCTTGCTTTTCAAAGAATTCTTCCAAAGGTGGTTTTTTTTTTTTTTTAAATCTAATAATCAACAAATTCTAGGGATTGATTTTTCCCTTCTTGCTTTAATGATGCAGTTTGCCTTTGTTCTTACTGAAGGGACTATCAAGCGTGTTGTTCTTGAAGTATAAATATTTAAAATCCCAAAGATACTACAAATAATTTCCATAATCATGTTCATATTTTATAAAACTAACATTCTAGCACAAGTCATTAACTAGATCAAACTAAAATGATTAAACATATCTGTTTTGAGATTAAAATTGAATTAACAGTTGAGGCTTATTTTGAGTATCTAGTCTTATTTTTTATATTTTAGTTTTGCTCTGCAGTACTGAAGTTTATTTAGATTTTGAAACAATGACACTTTGTCCATTCTACTAAAACGCAACATTTAACTTCATTTATTTTCAGTTTGCAGAAGAAATTTGAGCAGATGAAGACAACACATGCACATCTAGATAAGGTAATTACCAAAACTACTGCTTCAGTCTTTCTGTAAGAACAAGATTGTTCAGGGTAATTGCAAGCATTGCATGCTAACGATGTTACCTGTTCAGATGGTTTCAGTTAGGGAGTAAAGTGTTTTATGGTATTTGGAAGATTACATTGAATACATGTAGGAATGTGGTTTGTCATAGACAGATTCTAAACGGATGTAGTAAGTCTTACTTTCAAAAACAGCTTCCATGGCTCCAGATAATCACACCATTCATTGATTCACATGGACAGTGTTACTGAAACAGACAAATAGCACCACTCTTTCTCATATTTGCAGAATCAAGTTCTCCTTTTGTAGCCTGTCTTTATCCTGTAGATTTTCTGTCCAGTTGTTGTCTGTATATGTAGATAATAAGGGAGATGTTATTCATGACTTTGCTTTCTTTAAAGCTTTAATAAAACTTCACTGAGTAGTTAAGCAGGTGTAGATTTCCGTTCTGTGAGTGCTTCACATTGTTTTCACAAGAAATAATAACAATTTAAGTTTTAGCAGTGAAATAGATTCAGCACTATAAACTAGGTATCAATCCTGTAAACACATGTATGCTAAAAAAAGAAACAATTCTGTTGATATTATTTTTAGTATGTCAAATTAAACTGGAAAAAAGTATTCCTCGACCCACCCCACACAATACTCAAATCAGTGTGTGTTTGTATCAGGGTAGAGTCTTCTCTCTCCCTGTGTACAACATACTGATGCATAATGCAGCTGCAAATAGCATTTCTGCCTTTGTGTCTCCGATCTGAGCAAATACAATATTTTTTGTGATCAGCATATCTTTTTCCCTAAATTTGTCTCTGAAATTAGTCTGGTCCAACATCCCTACAGAATATAAATGGTTCTATGCTAATCACAACTTTTAAGCATCTCTCTTATCCGTGATGTACAGCTTTTACTAGAAAGGCTCCTTTTGTTTGTTTTCCAAATGTTATGATCACAGTATCATTTTCTGCTTAGGCCCATCTCAAAAGCAGAACAGTTTTAAGTTAGGGAATTACTGAATTTATTGCCAGGCAACAAAAACTTGTAATTACTGATTTGAGTACTGAAAAATGCAAAACAATTACACAAACACTTGCATGAAATGATTGTTTTTGTAGTGTGGAGCTGTTTGACCAGTAGGAAACAATGAGAATTAGTTGTTACTATCCCTGTTTAATTCAGCACCCACATTTTTAAAGATGATTGTTGAGACAGATGAGGCATTAATGAGAGCAGAACACTTCAGTCGCGGTAGGCTGCCAGTCCTTGTGGGGTGATAAAGCCTGCTTATTATCTTCATGTGGAAGGTCAACATAAGCCAAACTACACTGCGTGGAGCACAGTGAGCTTTTGTTTGTCTTGTTTTGAAGCTGCTTGAAGTGTTAGCTCTTGATTGTTTTGCTGAGTTTACTTAGTCATTAGGTAAACATTTAGATTTGCTGCCTGTTGCTTTTATTTTTTTTTCTTAAGTTAAAATAGTCATCTGAAAGCAGCAATAATTTCAAAGAATTTTAGATTGTACGAAAAGTAATTGTAAGTTCCTCTATGCCATTGAGAGTTTATAGTGACAAAAATAAGTGTAAGACACATAAATTCCTTTATTTTTTAATAAATTAATATTTTTAAACTACACATTTATTTTCATGTTCTGGTTTGATAACTGGTTCTGAGCAGTAAGCTGGTGGTTACTTTGGAATAAGACGTTACCTCAGGTGCTGCTTTTTTTTTTTTTAATCTGTTCCTACATAGTCTTATTTCTAAAAAGCTTTTCCTAGCATGAGAGTATGGATATGTGAAACATATGTTGATTAATTTTTGTCTGATAGAATTGCGATGAATATCAGAAATTGTGACAAAGATCAGTATGCCAAGAAAATAGCCTTCTTAAACGTGTTTGAAAGATTGAGTTTACTAACCTGTAAGAATTAAAATTATTAGACTTTCTTTGAGAACAAACATCAACTACAGCATAGAATTACACAGTAGAAGTTCATGGCATTAAACTACTAAATGTACTGTGTATGTCCTTAAGTGCACACCTATCGTGGGGGAGTGGTTTAGAGTCCTGCTTACTGCAGAACAATATTTAGATTTCTCAAAGAAAAGTGTGATTTAAAAGAGTTTGATAGTTTCACTTTATTATTTACCACATGGAGGAAATATACCAAGCTGAATGCTGTTGACCTTTTCTCCAGGAGCCTGATACCTGTTAGCAGTGCAAACTTTCAGGTGTCTTCTCTCCCTGTTAACTGTTTGCTTCGGAGTCTGTATTTTAGAGCTGTGAAGGCAAACTTCCACGTGAGGCCTGATAACCGTATACAGAGCGCTCTTTCATGAAACAAAATTCTCCAAATCAAAAAAGAATTAATGGAGTAGAATAGCAGGAGGGCTGGCTCAAGCTGGGTACCTGCCCAGAGATCCAACCTAAGTATAGAAAACCATAGACTTTTATATCTTTACCGACCATTCATACCATGATTCAGTTCAATAGCAATATTTCACTTTGGGGTCTTCTTGCTTCTCATTGGATCTTTTTCACTGATTTCATATGTGCTGATTTCAACTGTAGACATTGTTTATGGTCCATAGCCTTGCAGGTACTGTTTGTCTGAATAAATCCCTTTCTTTTTAGCAAAGTGCAAAACAGGCCCTCTTTCACAGATGTCTGTAATGTCTCTGCGTTAGCCTTGAAATTTATTTTTTTCCCAGTCAATTCCATTCTTACCAGGAAAGTGCAAAATTGACGTTATCTTGCAAGTGTTCAGGGTAGTTTACAGTTGCTTTTGGTAAATTTACAGCTTAAGACTTCATCAAATCCAGCTTACTAAGTAATGTGAAGCAGAGTATACTAAAAATCATACAACTTTACACTTCTAAATGATTCATTGTATTTATTGTGCATTTACTTAAGCTAAATGATTAATGTTAAACTTAAATTGGGCTCATCCACTGACCTATGAGTAATAAAACCATCACCATACAGCCCACTTATTTAGCAGGGAGAGCTCAAAGTGGGCTCACTTGGGCTGTTGTATTTATGGAATGAAGTGGTTGACTTTTAGTCAAATTGCACGGAGTAGGAGAAGTCTGCACAAGACTCCCTGTGCCCACAAGTTACCAGTGTTCAGTGTGCCTTTCTGCTTCCCTGTGGGTTTCCCAAAAGGAGTTCTTGGCCTGGCTGTGGCTCAGGCCTTTACCTCTTCTGGAGCCTAGACCAAATGGCTGCTGGTTTGGTTGCAGGGGAGTTGAGTGCATCCACCACAACACCCAAACAGAACCAAGAAGTGTAGCATAATATAGCAAATTAGAGTACAATAGGTTTTTTTAAAAAATTTGATAAGGGTATAAAGTTGCTTTTTAATGAGGCCAAGTTATAAAGAACACTTTTTGAAATTAGTGTAATGATATGTTTGTTCAGTTTGGTAATAATAAATGGGTCTTTCCACTTACAGGGTATTATTACAGTAACATTTGAAGTTCCAGGAAATATAAAAGAAGAAAACTTAAATCTCTTTATTCAGGTAAGTAATACATCACTGTGAATGGAAAAATCATTGTGGCTTTCTATAGAAAATTATCCAGTGCCATTCTGTTTATCACAACACTTTTCCTTTCCATAGAATCTTCTGTGGGAGAAGAACATTAAAGATAAGACTGGGTGCACCATGGATGTCATAAGACTGAAGGTTAGTCAGAAATTATCAACTTCTTTGTTTTGTGCTTTCTTCTGTTACACCTAAAAAACTGTAGTGTGCTGTCAGTTACAGACCTATCAAAGGTGCTGCTAGATCATAGGAGGAGAGCAGACAAAACAGGGAATAGCGATTTTTTATTGTTCCATGTAGAGAGTTTGTTATCTGCTGGCTGGTGGTCAACTTTAAAGGAGATAACTGTCAGAGAAGCAAAGATTGGTCCTCCTTGTTTTGAATTGAGAGGGAAGATGTGCAGTCCTAGACATCAGTGGCAAAGTTAATAATCAGGACACACTTAAATCACTTTCTTTTTTTGACCTTCATTGCTTTGGAAGATTCCGTCCATCTCATTAAATGTCTCCTTATCAAGATATTGGATACTTTAGATTGCTATCTGCAAATATAATTGTTGGCCTAATATGTGGAAGTTCAATTTGGCAAAACACAGTAGCACAATACTAGTTGTAGTCTATACTTCAGACTTTTTAAAGTATTGTCAGACTGCAGTTTTAAAGCTGCAGCCCATAATTACTCATTTTCATTCGCACTTCATTTGTTTTTCAGTTGCATGGTTTTGAGAGGACAATTTAGGGTATATTTTCATTTTCCTTATACCAAGCAGCCATGTAAATCATTAAAAAATGAGAATCAAGTCTGTCATTTGGTAGGCTGAAAGAAATAAAAGAAAATACGCTCTGGTTTGTTTTCCAAGAACACTTGTACATCGTGGATAGTGACATAATTATTTTCATTTCATTGGAAGAAAGGTTGTGTTCTTGCTCCTTTGGCAACAAAACAAGAATATTCTTGTCTTCACCTTCCTGACAAATAGAATAAAGTAGCCACTGATGCATCTTATGCTGTCTGAAAACAGTACTGCTGTGCACAAGTACATTTTTGTTGTACTGAGTGTTGGAATCAAGTAATTCTTTAGGGGATCTGAGGCCTGTGATAAGCTGTGTGCTGGCCCTCAGTCATGGACAAATACACCAAAGAAAATGAGCCCCAGGTAATTATAGAATGGGTTCAGAAGTTTATTGCTTTTGTATTTATCTCTTACCTGCAGTCATAATCCTTTTGGCAGTGATAGTCATAGAACTCCAACTAGTCTGTCAAATACAGACTTTTTCATGAAATGTCTTTAACTCTTTTTTTAAAATTTGATTTTATTTTCCTGTGTGTAAGTGTAAGACATTTTACAGAACATGTTCCACTGAAATATTTTACAAAGTTTTATAAAAAATGGGGAAAACTCTTTTAATGTAACTTTTATTATGTGGGTTAATGGACTCACTCTGATAGTAATCCCTTCTAATTCTGTTGCTAGTCATTTTACTTCACAAATGTTTGTTCAGTCTCCAATATTCAAAGACCCTGCTTCAGAATAGTGCATATACTGAGCATGAGAGCTTAATCAGAATAATCTGAAATCAAACATTTTTGCTTATTTTACATCATCTTTGCTGACAAGCAGTCTTTCATGGACAGACACGTCATACAGCATATACATATATGATGTGTATTTATATATATTCAAAGTAGCGTAGTAGCTGCTGACATTTTATTTTTACTTTAACACACTAGATACTGAGCAAGTGAGGAACAGAAGGCAGAGTATGGCAAAGTGTCATTATTAGTCTTTAACAAAAGAAACACATGTGAGAACAGATTTTATGAGTGGAAGTGATCATACTGCATGGTTATTTTGACTAACTGGTGCATAGTGGCCAGAAATATTTTTCCCTGCTTGGCCTAGTTTCAAAGGTGTTGGTTTGTTTTCTCTCACTTAGATGTTACATTTTTAAAGGTTTGTTTATATATCCTAACAGTTATTTTTCTGATAAGGGACTGGTATCTATTCAAGGCAAATCTCATCAGGTGATAGTCCAAGGTGTCCATGAACTCTATGACCTGGAAGAGACTGCAGTAGAGTGGAAAGAAGATGAAAAGAGAACAAACAGGCTGGTCCTAATAGGTAAGAAATTTTGTACCTCCTTGTTTGATTTCAAGAAGCTGCTCTTTCAGCAGGCAGTCCTGTGTCTTTTCCAGTGAAAAGCAACTGACCTAAGCTGGCCTGAGTAATAGCAGTGAGTATGTTCAGTATGACCTTGAGTCAAAGGTTTATCCATCAGGACCTCCTGCAGTTTTATATTCCAGCTGAGAGGAATCTACACAGAATCACAGACTGGTTAGATATGGAATGGACCTCTGGAGATCATCTAGTCCAACCCACCTGCTAAAGCAAGTTCACCAGAGCAGATCACACAGGATCGTGTCCAGGCGGGTTTTGAATGTCTCCAGAGAAGGAGATTCCACAGCCTCTCTGGGCAGCCTGTTCCAGGGCTCTGGTACCGTCAAAGTAAAGAAGTTTCTCCTCATATTCAGATGGAACCTCCTGTGCTTCAGTCTGTGCCCATTGCCCCTCATCCTATCGTTGGGCACCACTGAAAGGAGTCTGATTGCATCCTCTTGACACCCACCCTTGAGATATTTATAAGCATTGATAAGTTCCTCTCTCAGCCTTCTCTTCTCCAGGCTGAACAGACCTAGATCTCTCAGTCTCTCCTCACAAGAAAGATGCTCCAGACCCTTTTAGGGACAATAAAGTAAACTACTAAGTATTTATAAATTATATGGGCATATTTAATGTTATTTTTAAAATCCATAATTATAAATGTGATTATGGGAATAGTTTGAGTGTTTGATCAAATTTTCAGTAACTGTAAGGAACGGGATTATAGCCATTAAAATGTGTAAAATCTGGTTTGTTTCTGAAAAGCTTGTAATGCTGAGGTTGTATGTTTCTATTTCCTACTTGTTACTCTCTGCTTTGCAAAGTGTTTTTTATGACCCAAAAGCTTCCAGTTTTCCTCATTTCCCTTACTTTTACAGCTTGAAGTCTGTTGTTGCATGTAAAATCTGAAGTTACCTTGTTACTGCCAGCTTAATTTTAATATTCCTCTGCTTTCACTCATTAGCATAATAAACATTTTATTTGCAGAGAAGGCTTGCAGGTTGCTACTTGTATGCATTTTTTGTAATACACTGTAAAATATAATTAGCTAATTTATTTCTCTTACAGGCAGGAACTTGGACAAGGAGACCATCAAAGAAGTATTCATAGCCACTGTAAGAGAGAAACAAGGAAATGGTTGACATCAAAGTACAGAAAAGATGAAATGTCAGTGCTTAACCCTGCAAACTTTTTATCACAGAAAAGGCCGAATGACATGCAGTATAGTAGTTAATTTTTCCTCTTGCATTTTACACAGCAGTTAAACCCTGAAGTCCTCCTAAGAATCTCAGCTGACCTACTTTTTAAAGACTAGGTTTTGTGGTCTAGAATCAGCCACAGGGAATTCTACCATTTTGGATTGGGCTTAAGTTACGTCAGTAACATAATTTACCTGTACAGAAATGCAGATAGGCAAAAGGCTGTTGTTTATGCTGTAAACGAAGCATTACATGTTTGAAGCCTAGTGATTTCTCCAGCTAACTGTCTTTTACTACTGGAAATGAAGCAACAGTGTTTATTGCCAGGGATGTAATCACAGTGAGAAGTATTTAGTGTTTACTATTAAACTGTATTCCATCTCTTTCCACTTATTTTGTGATTTTTGAATGTATACATCCATCCCAAGTACCACTAAACCTGTTGTATAAATGAAACTAAAGATCCATGTGGTCTTGAGCCTCTGCTATCAATGTAATATGTACTATCTGCATAATAACTATGAATGCATCATTGAGTCACCTAGCCAATGTGTTGAAAGATCTAGCTGACCTCACAAATCACAGAATGGTTGGGGTTGGTAGGGACCTCTGGAGATCATCTAGTCCAACCCATCTGCTATAGCAGGTTCACCAAGAGCAGATTGCACAGGAATGTGTCCAGGCAGGTTTTGAATTCAGTTATTGCTGTTAGTTTAGGCTTCACTCTACGGTTCATCTCTATTTCTAAAGTACGACGAAGCTTCCTGTCTTTGTTCTGTCTTCAAGGCCGTGACCCTGCCAGTCCAGGATTTAGGGGACTGGGGACAGCACATTTTCACTGTGTTGTCTAAACTGCCCTATGTGATTTGTTATGGAGTTCTCTGAAACTGTGTTTGGGTGCTGTCCTGAAAACTTTGAAGCTTTTATCTCTGTGCTTGATACTTATACAGTTCAGAGTTGAATTTCCTGCCCTATACCTTATCCAGTAGTCATTGTTCACCTCTTAGCTTTAGAGGGATGTGTTAATTACAACTGAGTGAATGCAAAATGAGTGAATGCAAAAAGTTAAGGTGGAATTAAAAATGTTTCAAAACATAATTCTAGGACATGCAGCAGATATTCTGAAGAATGGACTCTTAGCTACAACGCTTCATGATGTGTCTGGCTAAGTAGAATTTTTTTTTCACTGTTAGTGGAGCATTACCTTGTCACATACCTAGCATTTGCTTTGGGATAAAAGGTGCATCAAATTATGGGGTGGAAAAAAAAAAAAGTAAGGAGGACGTTCCTTTATCAGCCATCTTAAAAAAATTATTTTTGTTTCTACTAAAATAAATGAAGTTGGACTCTGTTTCCCAAGAGCTGAGGAAGAAGACGTTGTTAATATTTCACTTACAGGAGATGGTGTCTCATTTGATTAATGCATAAAGTCATGTGTCTAGTAAGATAGAGCTCTTCCGTCTCCCAGTGGATACATTACCAGACACAGCTTCATTCCTCACCTTGTAAGTAGTTTTAAATAGTTTGAAGAAGTTTCCAGAAATTAAATGTTTCTATAAACCAAAGCAGAGTTAAAAGAAAGAACGTATACTTAGAATGTTGCTTTCTGTCTAGCAAAGCATTGGTGGCATTCGACTGAGATAGGTATATTGTTGAGCAACATCTTGACAGTTTCCCTTTTGTTTCTTCATTTTGAAAACTAACACCTTCTCACACTGATACATGTTTTGGATTCATAGAATCGTAGAATGTCCTGAGTTGGAAGGGAACCGCAAGGATCATTGAGTCCACCTCCTGTCCCTGCATGTGACAACCCCACAGTTCACACCATGTGTCTGAGGACATTGTCCAGTCTCTTCTTGAACACTGTCAGGCTTGGGGCTGTGACACCTCACAAAGGTGGGCCTGTTCCAGTGCTCCACCACCCTCTGGATGAAGAACTTTTTCTTAAATGTCCAACCTGAAACCTACCCTGGCACATCTTCCTGCCATTCCCTCAGGTTCACAGAATCACAGAATGTTAGGGATTGGAAGGGACCTCAAAAGGTCATCCAGTCTAGTCCCCCTGCCGGAGCAGGAACACTTAGATGAGGCTACACAGGAATGGGTCCAGGTGGGATTTGAATGTCTCCAGAGAAGGAGACTCCACAACCTCATTGGGCAGCCTGTTCCAATGTCTGTTACCCTCACTGAGAAGAAGTTTATTCTCAGTTTTAAGTGGAACCTCTTGTGTTCCAGTTTGAGCCCATTACCCCTTGTCCCACCATTGGTTGTCATCAAGAAGAGCCTGGCTCCATCCTCGTGACACTTGCCCTTTATATATTTGTAAACATTAATAAGGTCACCCCTCAGTCTCCTCTTCTGCAAGCTAAAGAGACCCAGGGAACACCCTACAGAGAAAGAATGAGCAATAACAAGAGGACCCATACAGATTCCCAGCTGCAGAGATGCCCCATTACAAAAAACAAACAACAAACAAAGCAAACAAAAACCACCACCACCAACAGAAACACACACACATAAAAGCCAAGAAACCCACAACCAAACAGACAACCCACACATCTACCATCCAAACCAGTATATATCAACAGTAATTATGGACATTTTGGAGTATGTAGTTGGTGAGCAAATATAAAAAAATAAGCACCTAAAATATGACAATAAATGCATAAGACTTCTATAGCTTGTTCTTTTATGACTCATGGTTTAAGTTCTTATTAAATATCTGAACTTTTTTTTTTCAAATGGAAAATGAACAATCAGGTAGGCAGTTCAGAGATTAATGTTTTTAAAGATGGAAGTTCATCAGTTACGTTAGGCATTTAGAAGTGTCATGGAGGCACCCTGAAGTTAGTTTAGGCTGACAACAGGAGAGAGTCCCAGAACTGAATGCAGTACCAAGGAACTGAAGTGGGTTGAAGTCAGGTTGGGCAGGAGGCAGCACGCAGGCCCTGCTCAGTCATGTCCCGGGGTGGTGCTGGCATGGACAGCGGGGTGGCCAAGGGATGCTCAATGGAGCAAGAAGGGGTCTGGGAAGGAAAAGTATTAGCACATTTTGCTAGGCATGTCGCAAGAGGGGCAGAGTGGGAAGCAAGCTGCAGCTTCTCATGAGGAAGGGATGGCTGTAGGGCCGCCATCCATGTCTGGGCCCACTTCTGAGCCAAAATGATGCTCGAGATAATAATACTTTCCTCCCCCTGCCAGCACCTGAGATGTCCTAAGCCCTAGGCAGATGCCCAGCATCAGTTGCATTGATAAAAATAACACATTTTCTTCCTTAGCAGAGGCAAAGGAGTTTCTTCCCTAGAGGCAAAACTCAATGATTTGATCACCCTCTATGCCCTCACCAACTTTGAACATCTACAGAAATTGCCTTTCCACGCCAGCATTTTTTTCCACTGTGTTCTACTTTCCCCATGTTATTATAGGCCCTGTTAAGCCTGAAAATGAACAACAGAAATCACCTCTCTCCTTGCATGAAACATCACACCATTCCCTTATACCAGCTGTCATGTTTAATTTTCAGGAAATGATCAGTATTTACGAATTCCAGGGAGACAGAGGTTTACTTTTTCTGATTGATGGCATCCTTTAAAATTAAAACAGTTCTGAATTTGCTAGATTTTTGGTGGATTCTTACTTTCTGATCCTTAAGTATAACAACCTTCCTCAGCGACCTCCTGCCCCACTGGGGCAGGTGGTGGCAGTGGGGTGGTCATCCGTGTCCCATCCTGTCCCCCACAGGCAGGATGTGGCCATTTGGGACAGGACAGGTCAGGCTGGGGTCCCAGCTGCCCATTGTCCCCATGAGCGCTCCTGCTCCACTGCCCTCGTCAGTCCAGCTGCCCTGCAGAGCCCACAGCAGCAGCACCTGCGTGCATCATTTTTGAGCATAATTTTTGTGTATTTGCTACCAGGCTTTGATCTCCATCACTGCTCCGCAGCTCCACTTTGCACCCCAGTTTACTATATATGTTTACACATGTGAGATACTGTGCATTTGTGCTCTTTATTTTACTCTTAAACCCAGTTTTAGCCAGGTCCAGGCCTGCATTGTTTTTACTGACTGTGAGTGAATCACTATGGGGTCTCCAGTGCTAGGCCTGTGCCCCATCTCTTAACACCCCATGCCTCTTCTCCTCTATCCCACATCCTTGTCTCCACTTCTCAAGGCCACTGATAACGTATCAGGCATGTGTTTCCCTACACTGCTTCATTGCATTACAGTCATAAATATTTCATTCTTCAAGGAATGGCAGTTAGTTACTTCTAGTTGTAAAAATCTGTGGTTGTAACATACAAGGACAAAACAGTAAAACAAATCAGCAATAGACACCAGGTCAGTTAGAGAAACTGCTGTTGCAGGTAATCCAGACAACACACAGCTGCAGGAGGGTTCTGAGCTGGCGTGACAAACCTCAGCCCCGAGGCTCTCCACACTTGCTGCAAAGCTCACAGCCTGTTGCTGGCAGAGGCAGTGCCTCACTGGAGAGTGACATGTTACGGTCCCATCCCAGTGCCCTGCATGTGATTGTTCTGTTCTTCCTGCAATGGACACGTGGCGAGCAAATGGAGCAGATAGGAAGTCTGAGTCTGGTTAGGGGCATCAGCTTCACAGAGGCACCAGGGCTCCAGAGCAGCTCAGTCTGAGTCCTGCATCCACAGACATCCATGGAAATTTGGGGAAAAAAAATGAGCCATAATGGATCAAGTGTCAAGCAGACTAGGAAACGTATTGCTTTTTAAGAAATGAGTAAAAGATTTGCCACTTGCATTTACTCGTAAATATTGGTCTCAAATATACATAAATGCTTCCAATCTTTGAGCATAGTGGAAAGTCCCAGTGATTTTACTGTCCTTGCTTGGGTTGTCTGAAATATCTGCTAGTTTCACATGACTCTCTTAAACGGGATTTCAATCCCATCTACAAACACAGCTTGTTTTTCGTTTGTTTGTTTGTTTGTGGGAATGCGGATGTCCTATGGATGTGTTCCCAGATTGCGCTATGGCACAAGTCTTCTCCCAGTGTTTCCCCCATACAACTGCAAGGTATTTTTTTTTGTGCTGTTCCAAGGGAAACAGCTCAGTGGTTCAAATTGTCGGGAGTGAGTGCACAGAGCCTGATTCCCTTCCCCCTGTGACCGGTTTGGGACAGCAGTCATTCCGCACTGCCAGAGGGAGCCCAGCCAGGATTTACAGCCAGCAATAGCAGGGCAATCCTTTTCATGGTGTCCTTCATTCACTGCTTGTTCCTGACGATGTCTTGTGGTTTCAGCTTCTGCCTTACGGGAACTGAAGAATGTGAGTAAAAATCAAACTGACACAGCTTCTGGAGTTCTGGTTTGGAAACCAGAAAATCAGAAAAGCTAGTATCTCAGAGGACATCTCTTCCAAGTTATGACTATGAAGCAGCATGCTACTTGGGCTGAAACAGAATTTACAGCCCCGTAAGTGAATTTTACTCAATGAAGAATTTTGCTGTTGTCTCCAGGGGAGACTGAAATTGTTTCCAAATGGGGATTTATCCCAGCTCCTCCCCTAACACAGGATTACTTTTTTTTTTTTTTTGCCGCCAAGTAATCGAGCTGCTCACAGAAATGTCACCGAAAACGAGTATTTGCTGCCATCCAGTGGTAATATTTATTTTAGCAACCGTTTGTGCTTTGCAGCAATGCAGGTTTCGCTTTCTCGTAGGAACGTCCATGTTTGACTCTGGTCCTATGCTCTTTTCCAGGTAGTAAAGGAGATTTATGAAGAATAGAAAACCTTTATCCTTTTACTGATGGTTAGGTCTAAAATCGTAGTGAGATCTATTTTTGCCAAATGCTTTACTCTTCCTTCTAAAACTAAAAATTCTGACTTCATTTTTTTAAATGAAGAACTTTGCTGACATCATTGAAGATTGAATAATGACATCAAACATGCCTAAGAAGACAAGTGTTAGCTTCCCACCCACACAACCATAGGAAGAGGGATAACTTTAATCATGTTCTTCAAACACAGTGGAGAGAGTATTAACTTTATAGTTATTTTTTTTTTCCCCCAGGTATTCTTGGTGCTACAGGATGGACAGTGATGCATGAAATCTTGAGGTGTCACTTGCATCTGCAATATACCATGCTTGGTGTGCTGAGTTACAGCTGCTATTGCTCAGTTTAGCTCTGTAGATATCAATAAAGCTGCATCACTTTATAATCTTTGAAGAACTGTCAAATAAGGCACCCTTGCTTTGCATCATTTAAAGGTAGTTACAGTGACAGCTGTTAGATGACACGTGCTCTGGACAGGACTGTCCAATAAAGCAGCAGAATACCAGGAAAACCATGAGTGTTAAACCTGAGATGCTGCATTCTGCCCAAGGTTTGTTGTGCAGAAAAGGATGCATCCAGCATTGCTGGGAAAGGGCAGGATGGAAGACAATTGAGGCTGTGCCATAGTGCACCACTGGTTAAGAGATAGCACTAAGGAAAAGTGATGTGGGGTCCACTTCCAAGTTTATGTGAACCTCTTTTTAACTATCTGTGTTATAAAATAGATAGTTATAAAACTGTCATACATTTTCAAACATGCTTCCAGCCCCTTCCACTTGAATGTGATCTTAGGAAGGCTGAAAGAGAAGCTTGTAAACTTTGGGCTGAGATCACCCCAGAATAATAATTTTGCGTTAAGGCAGTGATACCTTCCACACTGGAGAAAAGCTGGAAATAAAGGTCCAGAAACCCCAGGAAATGGCTCCTTTGGTAGAGTGTTTGCTGATTAATGTGGCCATAGGAGAGGCTGGAAGGGAAGTGGCATCATTGACATAACCTGATTCAAAGTAAAACCCAAGAGGTAAAGGCAAACAAAAGCAAGTCACACCAGCACCCTTGGTAAAGTGATATGTAGAAACAATCCTCCACTTCTGTGCAAGGGGAGCTTCCTGGGAAAAAGAGCTTGTAATTCTAGAGTGAAGAAATTAAGTATCATGTGGCTTCTCTAAAGCACTGTGATCTAAATAAGATGGACTTGTTCAAGCCAGTTCCACGACAGATTCAGTTCTGCAGCAGTAGGCTCCAAAGACCTCAACCCGGTTATGGACTGCACATGTAGCTACATTAACTCAGTGTCTCTGGCAATCTTAAGGAAATACCCTACTTAACACCTGCAATTAATACTTTATTTTATCTAACTTTCAATTGCATCTGCCAAGTACAGCTACAACAATTTTCCAGAGTGCATCACATTTTTGTTCCACTTACACTTTCACATAATCTGAATAAGAAAATCTGAAGTTACTCCAGATTTGTCTGAGGCCAGATGAAAGGTCAGGCAAGACCAGGAGGAGAAGACACATCAAAACTGAAAGGCTATTTTGTCTGACTACAGGTGTCTAAAGACAGATACACATCCAAATGGATAACCCTAATTAAACACTCCTCCTGGCTTGCAGGTCGTGAGAACCGAGACCAAACTTCTCAGAGATGAGGCAAAGTATATGGTAGGTTACAGAAGGGAAAAATAAATCAGACTTTTCCGTGGACAGACTTTCAAAGAGACTTGAATATGGACCAGCCATGCCCACAGAAGGAGGCGCTGCTCGACCACTTTCCATAGGTAGCACCTGCAGTTGGGTGAGGTTCTCAGCCACAAACAGGACTTGAGGCATCCTGAAATTACACCTTTGGCTTACTTCGTCTTATTTTCTTTCTGGATTATTTTTATCCATATACAGTACTGCTTTTATGTCTATCTAACCTCATCGACAGCCAAAGAAACAATCAGAGCCACTCCAATATGGAGAGGTTGTTTAGCAGTCATTTTTCTTTTCTTCATCAACTATAGCCAGAAGACAAAATAAGTTTCCTGTCAAAATCAATTTGTCAGCTAGAATTTAAAGTATGCACGCTGAAAAATTGCTTGGCCCTTGGTATGAGAGGGGAACTCTTAAATAGTGTTTCCTAACTCGCAGAGCCAGAAAGAGCAGATGGTGAAGGGTGAAATTAACAATGAATATTTCAGTGAGTGGGGGGGAAAAAAAGGAAACCTTTAAGCAACTATGCAAATTGATCAAAATTATGATACTTACACTAATCAGGGAATTGCTGGAATTCTGTCTGGAACCTTTGCTTAAAATAGGGCTTTTTATTGCCTGGGTCTCATACTGCTTTCTAAAAGGCCAGTGAACTTGTTTGGTGAACTGAGGGACTTAAATATATTGTGACTCTCCCAAAAGCTCCGAAAGAAAATTGTTATTGAATTTCTCTCCCCACTGCCATTCCAAGGAGCTGTTTTTCCATGCTGGTTTCTTCTTCCATGCTTGTTGTATTCCTGAACAGTTTCAGTCTTGAGTCCTAGACAGGAACACTGTGACTCAGAGTCAGGGTGATGACAGTTTGCTTTTCCTACCTTGATATATAGTTGAGGAAGCTGGTATATATAAGACAAGGAATCATTGTACCATACCACACTCATAGCGAGTGTGTATCTTCCTTCAGATATGTTTGTTATCAGAAGGGGTGTTGGGGAACATTTCCTGCTCTGTGTTTTCACTCTTTGCATATGCTTTGACTTAATGTCAAAAATCCCAGGCTTCTTAAATGGATGTTCAGTAGATCTGTACTATAAATTCAGTCTCTGCTTCATGTACCAATCTGTTAGTATCAGCAAGAACACCATCGTTTTCTCTGCCACCTTTACTATGTAGCATCCCTGGGGCTGGTAGATAGACAACCAGCGTGTATTTGAGAACGTATGTTTCACTTCTTTATTACAACTGCCCATCTCCCAGGACCAAACCATTGTGCCGCAGCTGAGATTTTCATTTTACTCACTAATTCCACCACTGAAAAGGATAAACATACATAGACAATGTGTTAACTTATAAGGAGTGGACTTCAGTCCATGAAGTATTTTTTCTGCCAGGATTCTGCAGTACACAGCTGGGTGATCATGTGGAAGAGGCCATTTAGTCGGCAGTATCTGTAAGGCGTATTTTGTCACGGTTACGGAATGGGATGTCACCTGAACACTACAGCCTGGACAGCCTAGTCTCGTGTCACTCTCACTATGCAGTGGTAGTACCTATTTCCACGCTTCTGAGAATAAGACCTGAAATCTGCAGGACTGTGACAGTAGGACTGGTTTGTAGGTTGTGTTTTATTCTTTGCATACCATGTGCCAGAATATTAGCCATGTGGATGCAGATTCCACTCTTAACTTGTGACATAATTGATAAATACCCATAAATGGAAGTATAAGGCTTCCACAGTGCATACAGAATAAGCTACTGCTAAATCAGGCCTTGACGACACGGTGCTTACTTGGCAATACAAACAGCTTCTTAAACAGAATATATCTGTCTCCATCACACAGTCTAGCAAGACTGCGGTGACTGCACACTTAATATTACATATAGTAAGATTATTAACTTACTTACTTGCAGTTAGAAAAGCAGTTCTTATCTCCTGGCAGTGGGCAAAACCAAGGGTGTAATGCATCCTTCAACATTCATCACTTCCACACAGAGCTCGTGTTAGACTCAGAGAATCTGTCACTTCCTGAGCAGGAATTTAATTAGTTAATTACAAAATGTCAATATTCAATAATGTTAGTATTTTAGATGGGTTAAATATATTTCCAGATTTTGTGAAGAAGTCACATGGGATCCATGTCAGACATCTTTCGCTCTTTTTTTTAGATTGCATCTCTGCTACACTCATTATGGGCATTAACTGTGCTGAAGAATATTTAGGGGTAGTGTGAGAGAATTGTACTGCAGAGTATCCTCTCCAAATGTGTTCTGCTCCCACGGGAGCGTCAGCCAACCACCAGACTGTGCAGCTCTTTCCGGTCCCTTGCCTTTCCACTCCACAGTCCCATCACCACTCTTTCCACCCTTGAATCCTGTTCTTTCCCAATGTGTAAATGACAGCAATAAGCATTGTGTATGTTGACAGTTCATCATTCTATCCTGAACTTTCTGGTATTAATTTATTTTTAATTCCCACACACAAAAAAAGAATAACCTCACATAACAATCCCAACATGAACTCAAGTGAAAAATACAGTTTCTTCTCAGAAGGTGCTCTCTGCAGATGTCCTAACTCCTAATATTGGTAGCCAGCGTGTGCTCAAAGAATTGTACAAATTTTACAGCTTATTTGAATGATTGAGTCTAGCAGCTGCTAAACAAGGGTTACTGAACAGTACTGGGAAAAATTTGAATCATATATTACTTACAGTGTTTTTATCAATGCAGCATTTATTCTGCTCCCTGTTCATGCCTGTGTCAATTCAGATAGGCTGCCTAATGAGAAGTTGTTATTTATGTAGAAGCATATCCTCTGTATCCTGGATTTCAGACATCCAGCAAAAGCTGTTGCACAGCAGTGCCTGTTTTGGCTACACAGCCATTTAGCAAACCTTGCATGTGGAGTAAGACTTTACCACATCTGGTTTTGTTTCCCTTAGGCTACAAGGAGTTGGTAACAGGTGATGGACCTAAGAAAGCTGTGTAAAAAAGTAGAATGGTGCTCTCACTAGCGAGGTGACATACACCAAGAGGCATTGCATGCACGAGTGGAGAGAGGGCTCACTTTGACTTCCAGGAATTATATTTTGTTTCCTCTCCTGTGCCGGTGAATCACATTCCAAGCTGCTGTTAAGGCTGCAGGAGAACTAAAGTGTGAGCTGCTTCCCCGGCTGGTCCCAGCGCTGGCAGCGGAGCCCAGACCAGCCATGGAGCTGCTGAAGTCTGGCAGGACTGGAGCGAGGACGAGACAGCTGGTTGTGCCCATGTTCAGATGCTGCTTCTTCCTCACATTGGCAAGAACCGTCATGCAATGGATCTGCTGCTGGTGCTGCTGATGCTGCTGGTGCTGCTGATGCTATGGAATCGCTTGCTGAAAACAAGAGTGGTGGGACTGGTCTGCCACTAACAGTGGAAAATGAAAAATTGCTCGTGATTCTCAGACATCCAAAGCGCTAATTTGAGTGGGCATATTGTTAGAATTCTGAAATGCATATTTATCTCTATGTTCCCTGCTATGCACGAAACTACTTGAATAAACTTTCTGCAGATGAGTCTTTGGGCATTTGTGGGTTCATCCTTTTTACAGAAGTTGCTTTCTCTGTTAGTTTAATGACTGGTGATCTTTCGTCCTTCTTTCCTCCGTCCCTTCCTTCCTCCCTTGTTTCTCCTAATTTGATGGATAGTAACAGGCAATTTTATAAGCCAGACCTGATTTATAAAACATCACGAGTTGCTGACATAACAGTAAATCAATCGGCAATTATGAGAATTATGTTTTCGGGGACTTTTTCGTGATTGGGCTTTGTTAATCAATTTGCATGTAGGTTTGTGTGAAAATGTTCCTTAGAGCAATCATCCTGTTTCACAGTAATTACAGACTTACAGCTGTAGTGAAATACAGCCTTTTCTGGTGATTAAGTGTAATTTCCTGAAAACAACCTCACTGAGTTCAAGTATCCACCAGATCATAAATACTACTTCTCAATAAAGCTCTGCTACGAGGGAATTAATTTTCCTATACAAGTATAAAACACACTTTCTCTGCCTTTTCTAAACAGTTTATCATAAGGCTTACACAGAAAAGCTTTCATTTGTGAACTGAAAGAGAAGACAGAACAAGTCATTCAACATATTGAAAAAAAAAAATCTCTTATTTTTTTTAACTCCTAAGAAATTCATGTTTTGAAACAAAATCATCACAAGTCAAAGAAAACAAAATTTTCACGAGTAGGAAACACCTCAGTTGAGGGGCACTGGGTTTTAAAACTATTTTTGCTTTTATTAGCAAAACAATATATCAACTGAAATTAGCCATTTTCTTTGAGTAGGTTTGATAAGCCAACATTTTATTTTTAGAACATTTTGCAAAATGCTTTTTTCAATAGCTCAGGTTAACAATCATCCTCTTATAATAACGCTACTGTACGCCATTCTTCAAACGATAACTGGCAGTTCAGTGGCAGAACAAGAATTTGAACTGCAACACATTGCACCATGAGGAATGGCTGAAATAATTTTGAGTATCCACATTTCTATCACAAACATATATTGTATGAAACAATTGTAAAACTATGTTTCCGTCTGAAACTCAGGTACTGTACTAACACTGAATTGTGATCTTAGCAGTGCAACTGAAGGAGCAAAACTTGCTTATTTAATGGTGCTTGTACAGTTCTGCTGCAACATTTGCAAGCTGATGCGGAAGATTTTTCCTTAATAGAAGCTCTATGGCCCAGTATACAGGCGTTCCTTCCAGGGAGCTAGAATTCCTACTAAGTGGATTAGTGAATTCCTGCTAAGTGGATTGGTTTATTTAAACTAAACTGTTTGGCCTTGCCTAATGTAGTGTGTAAGGCAGCGGTCACTGTCAAACGGATGAACAGCAGACAATCGTATCTTAAACAGTCGTACTCTCTATCTGCTATGAACCACTACAGAGTCTGCAGAGATAGGGCTTAAAACCACTACAGCGTTCCTTTGGTTACTGTTCACCAGGTGACTTTCACTGACTCTTAATGAGCTCTTAGTCTATGGAACAGACTAAAGCATTTTTACTCCATGTTTGCCTGGCCACCTCCCGTCATGCAGCAAACACATTGTCTTGCTGAGCCGTGACACTCTGTTGTGCTTTTGAGCAGTTTATGAGCAGACTCCTTTGTAGAGACCTGAAGAATGCCTTACAAAGTTATTTTTGTCTGCTCAGGTGCAGGTCTACACCAGGGATTTCTTAGGCACAAGAATGACATGTAGGTTCCACGAGTATTTTTTCCAACTCTACAGCCAACAGTAGTCCCAGCAAAATATTGTTGTGTGTGCCCAGTGTGAAACAAGCATTTGGATGGAAACTTTCAGCTGATGTTTGACAGTCACAGGCATCTGTAAACACAGCCTTTATACTGGGAAATGTCAGGCATCTTTGCAATTGCCAGTTGCAACCTCTGCAGAAGGAACTGAAGCAGAATGAATACGTATGTCAATGAATTCAGTCTCACCACATCCCTATGAAATACCTTACAGAATTTCGAAAGGGAAAGACACCTTCAGAGGGTTGCTCAGCCTCACAGGGACTAAGACTGGACAGAAACGAGCACGATCAGTCAGACCAGAGCCTTCCTGCAGAACTCAGCTCCTGCTGTGAGAAAAAACCAAAACCGACCCCCCTCGGTAAGCTTACTTGCTACACAAAAACTTTGCTTTCGAGCAATATAGTAAAAAAAATAAAAAAAACAATCGATTCCCCTCGCTTACGGTACTAGTAGTCAAAGAACTTGTTCATTCTTTAATTGCCCGTTCTTCCGTTTTCTCGCTCGCAGAACGGGCCAGCGCCAGCACCACCTCCCGAGCTCACTCCAGCCCGGTGACTGACTCTCTGCCACCCGTGGGTGCTGCTCCCGCCTCCCGCGGGCGCTGCTGCCGCCGGGCAGGGGCAACGGCCGCTCGTCGTGCCGCCCCGCGGTGCGCGGCTGCCCAGGCACGGCGGCTGCCGTTCCGCCGGTGGCCGGCGGGGATGCGACGGGGCGGCTGCGGCTCTGACAGCGCTGATCCCCCCGCGCAAGTGTGTCGCGCTGGCTCGCCCTCTCCCTCTGCCTCCAGTTACAGCCCTGGCAGGAGACCGCGAGTCTCGGCTTCGCTTTCCAGGGTTATTTTTGGCCGGGGCCGCCGCATGCTGATGGCAGCGGACTGGCAAGCCCCGGGCGTCCTCGCGGGCGGCAGGCGCCGGGGGGTCCCGCCGGGCGGGGGAAGGGGCGGTGCGCACCCCGCGCCCGCCCCGGCTGCCCCGCGGCGCCGGGCTCCCACCGGCGGGCCGTCGGGGGTCGAGCGAGCCCGCCTCTGGCCCCGCGGGGGGCGGCCGTGAGGGAGCCCGGCCCCGCGGCAGGGAAACGCCTCTCCGCTCCGCGCCGCCGGCCGGGCAGTCTGCCTGAGGGGCTGCCGCTCCCCAGTGGAGCCACAGCCGGGCGGGCGGCAGCGGGCCGCCGCCATGGAGAGGACCCCCATCCCGGTGCTGACGGTGCAGACGGCGCCCTACGAGGACCAGCGGCCGACGGGCGGCGGGGGGCTGCGGCGGCCCACGGCGCTCTTCGAGAGCCAGCGCAACTACCTGCCCAACTTCGTGCAGAGCCTCCTCTCCTCCGTCGACCTCCGCGACCGCCAGGGCTGCACCATGGTGGTGGGCAGCGACGGCAGGTACTTCAGCAAGACGGCCATCGAGATCGTCGTGCAGATGGCCGCGGCCAACGGGGTAAGCGGACCCCCTCACCCTTCCCGCCGCCCTCACGCCGTCTCCTCGGGGCGGCCGGAGCCGGGCCCCCTCAGCCGCCCCCAGCCCCTCGGCCGGGCGTCCGCCTCCTGTCAGCGGGGTCCGCGCCCTGCCCGCTCCGGCTCCGGCGCTGAGGGAGCCCGGAGCAGCCCCGCAGGGAACGGGCGAGAACGGGTTTGTGTCGTGACGCGGGCAGCGCGGAATATGCAAGTAAAAGTCGGACGGACTTGGCGTCCCGCTGCCTGTGAGCGCCCTGCGCGCCCGGTGCCCGGGCCAGCCCGGTGCCGGCTCCTGCCCGCTTTAGGCTGCACCGCCGGGCTTTGGCGAGGCTGGTTTTGTCGGTGTGTAACAGAGGTGATCGCGATGATCTGAGGAGACTGCTGACCATGCCATACTGTTTCACACCTTATTTTAGACGGAGGCAGGAATGGAAGCTGGTAAACACGGTTGACTCGGCAGGAGAAAATATAGCGTAATTAAAAAGTATATGGGAAACTAAGGTGTTGGACATGTATATGCAGCTCAGCATCTTTTAAAAATATTCAAGGAAAATGGTATTATTGCAGCATGAGGAATTCAGCATTTTGGCTGCATCTTAAGAAAAGAGTTGTTCTTCTCCATTGTTCACTTGCAAACAAATTACAAAATGCAGGAAGACAACAGTTGCAAATACCTCTGTGATAGATGGGTTCCAGCTTTTCTTGTGTAGTTTTGAAAACAGGAAAGAACTCGGGAAGAAAACTGCTGTCATCTGATAGATACATACATATTCATGTATTAGTGTGTAGGTACAGAAAGCTGGAGATACTAGCTAATGTAGGCTTGAGGTTTCTACTTCAAATCAGAGCTGAAACAGCTGTTTCTTGTTAGGATGGCTACATTGATTCTCCAGATCTGGCAAAAGAAGTGATTAAATTTGTAGAGGCTTTTCTAGTGTAGTGTATTTACCTTTTTTTTTTTTTTTTTCTTTCCTTCCCCAAAGCTTCATTCTTTAAATGCAGTCCTGTTTTACAACTAGGTCTTCCAGTTTTTTAATATGTGTCTGAATTTTCCATGCTGATTTACTGTCACATAGAAGCTAGATGGATTACTCAGCCTGGTATAAATAATGAATGTTTTAATTTTTTCTAAAGCATGCTCTCACCTTGCAGATACTATTGAGACACTGAGTGACACCTGCGAATTCAGAGACAGGCTGCGTTACGTATTTTTGGAAACTCACCATTCATGCAGAGGATCGGTAGAGGCCAGGGCTCATGTGGTCCAGGGTGTGCAGGGGCTTTCTAGGGGACAGTGGCAATGGTGGGGACGCTGGTGAGGGTGTCACGGTGGCGTTCCCTCCGCAGGGGCAGGGAGCAAGCACAGAGCAGCGTGAGCAGGCTGGTGTGTGGGGCGTTGAGAGCAAGGTAGGACGGCTGCTCCCTTCCCTCTTCCCCACGTAGCTTGCTGTAGGAATCCACGCTGCTGGAATCGCTCCTGTTGACCACGCAGGATGAAGCACAGCGGTGGCTGAAGCAAGAGCTTGCCTGCTGAGGCAAGCTTGCCTGCTCTTGCAGACCGGCAGGAGGTACTGAGAGGGTTAAAGCCACTAAGTGACCACAAGGACTGAGGTGCTAAAGAAGACAAGAAGTTTAGGCTTTAGGACACCAGGATCTTGTCAGCCGGGTTATGCTCTATTCAGGACTCCTTCCTGACTAATTTTGCCTGTCAGCTTACTGCCTTCCTGCTGCTTCTGTCATGTTCACTGTTTTGCTCTATTTCCCCTGAAGATCAGGTCTTCTTGACCTCAGAAGGTTTCCAGACATGTTTCTGGCACCTTGCTGTAGCAGTGCTTCCCCTTTCTTAACTTATTGCAAGTTTCTTGGAAACACAGTTTCTCCCTCGTGTTTTCTGAAGCCAAAAACCCAAGCTTTTCTGCTCACAGTTCCCACAAATATATGAATTAAATCATGATACTCTTACTGATGACACAGTCCTCACAAATTCAGCAGGCCAGCTGGTGGAGTGCTACTGACATTGAAAAGGCTTCCCATTTCCATGTGCTAATGCTCCATCCCCTATCTACCGTCCTCACCCAACACACCATCACTCCTGTTTCTCTCAAGCACACTGTAAATGCATAAGCCTCACATTTACTTAGTGTATACTGTTTGTATGTTTTATTCTTTGGCTGTTAAAATACACCTGCTGGGAAAATATCTAAACCTCTCCGAAGGTGGTGTTTAGTGCTGCGCTATGGGAGTTGGGGGAGAGGATGGGAATACTCTTGAGGACAAAGATCTCTCTCTGTGGATGAGGTTAATGTCACTAGAAGGCACGTAGCCACAAGTGAGCTGGCATAGGCAGGTTCAGTTGAAATGTGTGCGAGCCTTGAAGTTGCATTCACAACTTTTAGCTGCCCCAGGGTGCCAGGATAGGGGTAGCCACATAGTGCTGCTAAAGTCAACTTGAATCTCCTTCCTGGAAGACACATACCAAGTCTTATGTTTAATTGTGCCCTCCGAGTACAAAAATAGAAGGGATTTTCTATTATCAACAGTAAGTGTATTGCCCTTTAGAGCCACTAGGTTCCCCTTGTTCTAATTTGGTGACTCACCCTGCATTCCCCCTGCGTTAACAGCGTTGCACAGTTGGCATAAGCTGCAGTACAAGGAATGAGATGAGGCCCCTGCCCGTTCAGCTGCCAGTGCTCGCCCTGCCGCCCTCTCACCTCCAGCCCCTCTGGCTCACGCCCTCCAGCTGGGGGTTGCAGGTACACACTCCGCAGCTACAGCCTGCGCAGGCTTCTGCTGGCGGCAACAGCTACAGGCTGCTCCGTGCTGTGCAATGTCATCGGCACATGCTCTGACAAATCTTTCTGTCCAGAGCTGAAGGTGGCTGACAGGGCTCACCCCTCCATGGGTCACACAGCTGCAGCTGTAGCTAACACATTTGGGTAAGAGACTGCATGTCATGGGAAGGTGGGGTAGTGTGTGGGAACCAGGCAGAGGTCCTGTGCTGGATTGCAACAAGCAGTTTAGCACAGTGGGGTGGTAGGAGAGCATCTGAGGCTCTGTTTCCTTTTCACCTGTGTCCTGTCAGCAGCAGTGTCCTTGCACCTTAGTGTCTGGAAAAAACGAGGTAAAAGGCTCCATCATTTATAACACAGTTCCACTACAAATTAAATGCAAGAATTCCATTAGACCCATCAAGTGGATGTGGTCTCTCATTTTTGATGCAAAGTTTAGGATAAGTTTAAATAGGTTTAAAGCTGCTATGTGTGGGTCTCAGTGACAGATCGGAAGCTGGTGGTCATGCTCTGAATATGGAGAGGCACAGCAACACCCCAGATCATGCTGTATTGCTAGCAATGCTGTAGAACTGGGAGATGACAGGGAGTTTTCCAGTTATCGTCTTTATAATACCATGTTGTCTTCATTTTCTGTGGTCTTCCATGCAAATCTTGCCCGCCCTCCGTGGACCTGTGTGCCTGATATATTTGTTTCTACGTTCAGCATGGTGCTCAGTCATCTTCAGGATACTGCAGTAAAAGATAGGAAGGCACAGCCCCGTGCTGTCCAGAATCTAATCCTCTTGCTTCATGCTCTTTCAAGTTTAATTGACTGAGGCATGTGAGAGATTACTGGGAAAAATGATAAATAAAAAGCATTAAGTGATTCCATGATAATCAACTGAATCGTCTGAAAATGCACAGCTGCAAGTGGTGTTGAATAAAAATGTTCTTGTAAAGCCCTTGTTAGGGTGACTATTCTTTCAGCTGTAACAGTTTGCTGAGGATCATAGTCTCTGTTTCTGCTGTTACTACTAAAAGCCGAGTGACACAGCATGACATGGGGACACAGTATTAGAAGAGACATTACATGCCTGTGATCTCATAGCCATGCAAGTTTTTGAATTCCAGTTTTTGAAATCCAAATATAATCTTTTCACACTGTGAAACTGTCCAAGATTTCCAGAAGGATATTACTGGGACTTTGAGTCAGCACTTGGACATTATTTGGTTAGTATTTAAGCTCAGATTGCAAGAAATCTGTAAATGTGTGAGTTCGTTACATAAAATTATTTAAATGTCAGTTTAATATTTGATTCAGAAACAAAATGAACAGTGTCTGGCCCAAGAGAGGATGAGGTTGTGTATTCTTCCCACCGAAACGAAGAGAACAGAGGAAGGTGGGTAGCATGTGTGCACTTCTGAGGTCTGCGTTGTCCTTGGGGATTTTTGTAAAAGCACTGAAGACCTTCACATAAGGTGAAGCTCTTGGCAGTAGTCACTGTAAATAAAATACCTATGTGGCATTCAGGTAATTTCACTTTCAACATCCTTAAGTTAGAATGCTAAATATTGCAGTATTTCTAGATCATATAAATTAATATAATAAACAGCATTGTGACGAACGTTGAAGGCAAGGCAGATTCCTCCTGTTCCTATTAATATTGAGCATCCAAAAAAAGGGAAAACTGATTTGTGCAACATCTATGGAACGGTAAAAAATGAAGATATGGTGAAGAGATAGTGCAAGGTGATTTGTGCATTCTGAATAATCTGAGGATTGTACTTTAAAATAAAAACAATTTTGGTGTGCATAAAGGCAAAAATCTAAACCTCAGTAAGAAGAGAACATGTGCTCATTATAAGCCAGTGTGCAAGTATAAATGCATTTATACCTGAGCTCCTTGAGGTAGTTTGGGTGTTATTTTCAAGCACTTTTCAAAATGTAATTCCTGTCGTCTTCCTTGTGCTCACCCACACACAATACTGTTTTAAGAGCTGGCACTCTTCTCTGACAGCTGTATTTGGAAGATTGAGTCATTGCCCTAGCTTTCTACATGCTTCATAGTTTAAAAAAGGGAGAGACAATATTCAAAACAAACATTTTCAGTATTAATTTTCATCATGATTTTCTTTCCATAATAAAGGTACATGGATAGACTGTTGCATAGGCTGGAAGAAAGTTTTTTAAAGTCTATTTCCCAATGTTCTGTGTTTTTTCTAATGCTTCTGTACAATTGGCAACAGTGATTAAATGACAGCATTAATACAACAGCCTTGCAAGACATGGCATGTTGTCCAAAAGCTGCTTCATGGACTGAAAATAAACCATAAAAGGACACACTCAAATTCAAAACAATTTGAAAAAAAATCTCTATTTCTCTTTCAAATTATTTACATGGCACTGGTTTAAATTAAACAGTAAATTGTGTGGCTAATGGAGAGTTTTCTTTCTTGAGCTTGATCCTTAAAGTGTGTCAAGGCATGTGCTAGAGCTCCCAGTGATTTCAGTGCCTGTCCTGATGGGTGGAGATTTACCCTACACATTTTCTGAGGTAAAAGTGTGTCTGTTAGTTGTCAGCCCACAAAAACTAGAAATGCTTCTGCTTTAAAAAAGACTTGTCCTTGTTCCACAATGTAGGAATTGCATTTCTGTGATGACAAGTAGGGTTATATAAAAAGTATTTTTCAAGTAGTTTGGTGTTCAAAACAGTTCAATAAATAAAGTGTAAAGGTGGCATTTGGAGATTTAAAAGAGTTTTAAAAGATGGGAAGAACATTACATAAAGCTGAAGAAATTTGATCAGTAAGAGAGATACCCATTTTGTTCTCTCATCAATGAAATAACATTTAATCACTTGCTTCACTTGGCTTGGAGCTAGGCATGGAGAAAATATATAATACCTTTATCTTTGTTCCTAAGGTCTGTAAATTATGATAAATCGAGAGATTTACAAATACATGCTGTTTCCCATGAGCTGAAACTCTTCCATATTTCTTTGTAAATACATTTCTGGTTGGCGCCTGGATTATTTATGTTGAGCTGAAACTGTAGTATCTGTGTAGGGCATGAAGGCAAGGTTTTGAAATAGGAACCTTACAGTGGAACTGCACATAATACCAAACACATTGAGTCAGTGTTTAATAACACCACCTGAAAGCTTTTTTTCCTTTGAGATTGGTGGGAACTTCCCCTGCTCAGCTGTGTCCAGGGAAACACACTCTCTTCATCTGGTATGGCCAAGGAGTCACCGATGGCTGAAGGAGGAGCTCTATAGTTTCTATAGGGCATGACATCCAGGGGTGTCTTGGTAACAGAGGGGCGTCTCACCAAGACCGCAGCCTGTGATGTTCATGGCTGCCATGAAAGGCTGCTCCATGAAAGACAATCTGGTTGCTCTTCTCTTTTATGGTGGTTAAAACCCAAACCTTGCAAACTGTATCCACACAGGCAGCCCTAAACTATATAGATATGTGAGGAGAATTTACTTGTTTGTGGGTACACCTGGAAAGGTTTGATAGCAGAATCATAGACCATTGCTATTCTTGGGGGCTTTGCAAATCACTACCATGTCTGTGCTCTTGCTTTACTGTCAGTACACAGGCCGCTGGGGTTGAATTTGCCAGGATACAATATGTTTTGTCAGCAGTCCAGATTTAGCATGCAGGCAACTCATGTACATATATTTCTCCGCAAAAGAACGGGTTCCATACTAGGAGTTTAAAATTTCTACCCAATACATGTATACCTATATATTGTGTGTGTGTGTGTTTATTTTTTAATTTTCAAAAATTTAGTGCCATTCAGAGTACTTTGACTTCCTTTTCCACCTAGATCGGCAGATTGGTTATTGGACAGAATGGTATCTTATCCACACCAGCTGTTTCATGTATCATTCGGAAGATCAAAGCAGCTGGTGGAATTATTCTGACAGCTAGCCACAGTCCTGGGGGACCTGGAGGGGAGTTTGGAGTCAAATTTGAGGTTGCCAATGGAGGTAGGTTGTCTTTTTTTTTTTAAATATCATGTTATAACATTGCATCTTGGTATGGTGAAAATATTATGACAAGGATAACTAGCTAACTTTAACTACTATGTTTTTAATTTATTCTGTTAAAACTATGACAAATACATGCATATCAGTATTTTTTTCAGTCATAGGAAAGTATTTGTTTACATCGATCTGTACAATAAGCATTAAATGTTCACTGAATACCTGTGGTAGCTGTAACATTTCTATAAATAAGGTTTGCCATCCCATTTTTATAGCAATTTATGTAGTCTGCCAGATCATTGTCACAGTTCTGATCCTTTTATAAAGACGCCTATGAGGGAGCTGTGTTTTGCTCATATTTCTGCGTTGCTTGTCGTGGCATTTACTTCAGAGTGCATAATTTCAGAAGTGCTGTAAGCAGTATAACTCATTGTCTTGTATGGAAGAAAGCACTTCGCATGTTTACCCAGTAAATACCTGTTCTTATCCAGGGAGAGGGTTGTGCCATTTTATCTGTTGCAATTCCACTGCTGAATAATGCAATTTGCATCTATAGCTAATGTCTTGTTTTCCAAAATCGGCAAGCTAACACGTGTAGGTATGTTATGCATTATGTATGTTTCGTGTTATAGATGTGTGTATACCCATAAAACATCATGGTGACCATTGCTGACACCTTGTATACCTCACATGTAGAGCGCTTTCCACATGAATAATCTGAAAGTGGTTTTGCAATAATGTTTCCTTCCACCTTTTGAAGGTGGGAAAGCTTAAGAAGGGGATGCTTCTCCCTTGTCCCTTGTTTAGCTGAAAAATGTGCATGGTGAAAGCAATGTGATTTTATGAACAGAACAGTCTTGAATCTCGGAGAGATTAAAGGGACTGTGTAAGGTCAGACAGTGAGAAATCCAGGGTCACAGCACACGCATACCAGCGACAAACCATTAAATCCATTAGCACTCTGTAAACTTTAGAACACCACATACACCTAAAATCTGTGTGATAAATGGGTAACAGTTGGTGGGACATTCTTTTTAGTGTGCTTTGCCTTTTTAAAGAAAATTCAAACAGGCTATTAAGCTTTAAATATGAAACACTCCTCAAGCACGGGTCACAAGGTTCAACTATTTGTGATGATCTCTAGGGACATAATGAAAAGTAGTGGGTTTAAGTTGGAGCTGAGAAAATGTGGGTTAAGTATTAGGCGAGGATTTAGAGCTAGCAGAATGGTTAGGCAGCACAACAGGCTCCTAGGGAAGGCTGCTGTTGCTGTGCATTCTCGCCCAGTCTGTTTTGCAGATCCATGTGGGGCAGAAGTGGTTTGCTTCTATAGCAGTAAGAGAGGATGCAGAGCGGTGCCGTGGGATCTTCTTTGCTGGAAATACCAGCAGACAGTACATCCATCTGTCAAGGATGATGTGGAGCTGGTGAAACCTGTCCTCACCCCTTGGATGGGTTTGGACTGGATGAGTAAGAAGTCATTTTCTAAGCTAAATGAAGAGTTAAGTGACTGTTACTTGTTGCAGTGCCTGAGACCATCTGGTACACTGCATTTGAGATGGAACATGCTAATTCACATGGCAGAGCTCGACTGGATAGAGGAGCATTGCTAGAGGAGTGGGAAATTAGCACTGGAAAGGCAGAGGCTTTGGATTAGAAGAGAGAACAGGTAAAAGAGAATAAAGGGAGTAATTTTTCAGAGTGGAGGTGTGACTTTATTATGAACAACAAAGAGTTCAGATAAGCCAGAGAGAACTTGTTACTCAGACTCAACTCTTACACTACACATGGCGTAGCTCATGTGGTAATTTTTGCATCAAGCCTGCAACTTCTATTTGATTGACAGTAAAGCTTTAAAAATAGAGCCAATCCTCAGGATTTGGCAATAAAAGTAATGCAGAAGTAAGATATGATTTCTGTTTCTGAATGGCCTAACTGTTCCGAATCATAATGGCTTGTTAAGCAATTAAGGTATTTTGAATTCTAACAAAGGTACGTTTCATTAAGCCATTGGAGAAAAGCTGTAAGAAAACAACACTGGCAAACTGGTAAGACTTTTGAAAATGATAATTATGTCTATTGAAATAATGTGAAACACTGGCTATCTCAGCTTCACAGGTGTGCATTTGCAGAAAACCCTATGAAACACCAGAAACTGCAGCTGAAGGACAGGCTTTCCCTTAATATATATGTTGAGATTCTGTGTAGAGTAAAAAATGACTTTGAGCAGTAAAGCCAAACAAAGATGGCTGGGGCTTTTTTCGGTTCCCTCATCTTGCCTGCCCTTGAAGATGGTTGATTTAAGTTCTCTCTGTGACTCAAAATGTTGTGAGTAATGCACTGTATTTCCATGTTATTTTTTTTTCAAAATATGTTTTAAACCTGTCTTACACATAGGGATACTACACATAGTTCTTTGTTTGGGTTTATTCCTTAATAACGCCAATATATTCAGAAAAATGTTTGCAATAGCACTAACTTTTCAAGTAGGGAACCTTTGTTTAAAAAAATGTCCCACCACATTTGTTTTTCTTCTAGGACCTGCTCCAGATATGGTTTCAGATAAAATCTATCAGATCAGCAAAACCTTGGAGGAATATGCCATTTGTCCCGATCTCAGAGTTGATTTATCCCGCCTGGGAAGACAGGAATTTGACCTGGAGAACAAATTCAAACCTTTCCGAGGTGTCAATCTTCGCTTTTATGCATGCTATGTCCATTGATTCTAAATATTAGAATTGCTGCAGAATGATAATGGGTAATTATTTAAACACAACTTCAGTTCTCCAAAATTTTTTCTGCAAGTTCTCAAAATATCAGGCAGTATCAGTAAGTGTTGCATTTGTTTTGCCCATAAGGAAGCCAAGTTAGGGACTTTAAATGCATCAGGCCTCACCATTTAGCCAACTATCTTTGCCAAGACAATATTTCAGATACTGTAAAAATTTGTGTGGTCTCAAGAACTCGTCCTCATTCTTGATGTCATAGAATTAAAGCCAGTTTATTTTCCACCAAAAAATTAGTTTTTGATACAAAGTGCATGTTGGTGAGCAAAGGACATACTTGGTGTTTTAGACAAAAAGCAAGGAAAATCCAACTCTACTACCACTCTGGAATTGTAGGATTGCCACAATTTTTTCAACTTTTATATCTCTCCATATTGTGTTTTTCTAAATGAAAATGAGACACGCTCCTCCAACAGGTAGTATAAAAATAGAGGAAAAATAATTGCAATTTGTTTGAATGTTTTTCTAAGTAAAATTCATTTCCTAATCATCTCTTTCCAGAGTGCATCATCCTGGCATAGTAGAGCTGCCAAGGAACTCTACTGAAGCAATGTAATTGGCTTACAAATGCATGAATAAATAGAGTTTACACAGGTCTGAATGCAGACTGAAAGTGCAGAAAGAATTAAAAGATTTTTAAACATATTTTAGGATACTATCTGATGTATATAAAACTCAGTTGTATGAACTAACACCTGTGAATCAAGGCTACAGAGATGTTGAAGCAACTGAGAGCTGGATTTGGCAGGAGCTAAAATAATTTTTAGACTTTAATTCAACATCCATTTTATCTTAACATGTGTGAGCAGCTCCACTGAAGTTGAAGCATTTGTTCATATGTGTAAAGTTTAGAGCCTACTTCAGCTGTATTAGGAGCAAAGCATAGAAAATATATAGTAATGTAATTTACTGAATCCTTGAGGCTTTCAACATATACCATGGAATGAACAAATTTTCAAGTAGGTTTTATGGGCTGTTTTTCAGCCTTGAAAATCGTTTTTGTTTCTCCATTCAAGTGTATTTTCCCAATCTATTCTAAGCATTTTTCTCAGGCTCAAAAAATGTCTGTATCATCTTCATGTTATCCTAAAGAAGAGCATTGGGGTGAGGTCAGTGTTTCTGAAGAAAACTGGCTGATATTCTAAGTAATAATTTATCTTGTGACTAAAATATTTCAAGATACTAATTTAACCAGATACAAAGACGTTTATGTAACATAGGCTTTTAAAATTAATCAGAAAAAGAATACGTTCCAAGATAACTGAGAAACATGGCTTTTGACAGTTGTTTGGTAACTTCTTTCATTATGACAGACTTACTTTCATTAATTCATCTTAGTTTAATATTTTGTATCCAAAAGAACTCAAAAAATTGTAGCCCTCTACTTTGATGAATTTAGAATTCAAATTAGCAAGACCTTAGCAAAAAGCAGATGTTGTATCTGAGCCTAATTTTCCTAAGTCAGTGGGATATAAAATCCAAAAGTACAGTGGTAGATCGACAAAAAAATGGAGACAGATATTCCACGTGCCAAAAATTAGAAGAATAGGATGTATGTTTCCTGATGGAGTGGTGCAGATAGATCCTGGTGTCAGACAGAAGATTAGAACATGTGTCTTTTTCTCAGCGTGGACTTATTCATTCCTCTGAGAATAAACCTGCTTAAGCTTGAAAAGTTTTTCAGTGATGTCGTGAATGAGAAATAAAGAGTTTACTTTGATATAATGTACTCCCATGAATGTTTTCAGTGAAACAGGAGCTGTCACCTTATCTCTCCGCAGTCTTTTTGGGGCAGAACTGTTGATCTTCGCACGGCCTAAAGCTTGATGGTAGCCATAGTGAGATCAGTGGAAATGTTTTACTTTGCCGCCGTGGGCTTCAGAGCAAAACCATATTATGTAAAAGTTGCATACTCTGATTTTATTTCGTGTGCATGGCTAGTTGAAGTGTGCTGGGAGAGATATTTTCCCATGTATGAACCGTAGTGTTCTTTTTCTACTTAATTTTTCTAGTGGAAATTGTGGATTCTGTGGATATCTACCTCAGTCTCCTTCGAAGCATCTTTGACTTCAATGCGATCAGAAGTTTGCTGACCGGACCCAACCAGATTAAAATAAGGATTGATGCCATGAATGGAGGTATGAACTGAAGTTGTTATTGGGACAAAATCGTAGCTACACTACAGTAGTTTCCCAATAAACACAGAACATATAAAGGTCAGACATTTTAGAAAGGTTAAGGGTAGTAAGAAAGAGTTTGAACGTTATATTAGTAACAAAGGCAAGCTTAACGAGTTAGGTCCCTTATTGTGCAAAGAGGTTTATCTTTCTTGATAGAGAATAAGTGAATTGTCCAAGAAATGTTATCTTTCTGCATTTGGAAGCAGGCAAGATGAGGTAATCTTGCATTGAGAGAGTGATGAAGTATGTTGCAGTGTGTAGTAACCAAGGAGGTTACAGTGCAGTCTCTACTAAGGGTGAATTCTAAATGGTATAAAATCAGTTAAGTGTGAAGAGGTTGTACCCAAAAGTCCTTAAAGAGTTGGCTGAGACCTCTGTCTCACTAGTGCTGTTAATAAATTTCAGTGTACTGGGGGCAAGACGAAAGAAAGTGTCACAAAAGACAGCAAGAGTACTACTTTAGTGCCAATATTAAAAAGTTATAAGCTGTCTCACTTGGGGAAACATAAGTCAATATGAGATCCATTTTAGGCCAAATAATGAAAAAATAAATAAAGATTTCTATAGATAATGACTTGAAGAATAGGAAGGTAAGTGATGCTGTTCAACATTATCTTACGGAAAACAAGTTCCATCAAATAAACCAGGTTTCATTCTTTAATGGGATTATGAAATCAGACCAATAAAGGGAGCTGGATAGACTTAAGAAGCTTTTGTAAAGCATTTTATTTAGTACAATTTGATAATTACCGTTCAAAACATCATAGTGGGTGCACAATCAGTGTGAACACTCACTTTTGCCAGGCTGTAGCAAAAGGGCAGCTGGTGTCCGTGAACAATGGTGAGGAAGCAATGAGGAAGGCACTACCTTCTGTCAACTACAGGACTGGAGGGAATGTTACTCAAATAGTGTGTAGAACTTTGATGTCCAGATCTATAACTGGGTGTTGAAAAATTCTACACATGGTCAAAAAGATGCATAGTCTTGCTCAGGGTTAGAGAAACTAATGCAACACAAAAAATTTAAAGGACAGAATTTGTTTACTTTGTTTACAAGGTGACAGAGAATTGATTTTATGACTTTGTATCTTAGTGGCGAATAGCCATAATATACATAGTAAGCCTATAGTAAGTGTATACAAGAATGATTGTACAACAAAGTAAGCTTTTTTCTGCAGAAGAATTATTTCTCAGTCATCTCTTCCCAAAAATACAAAAAAGAATCAATAGTGAGGAGTTCAGGCCAGATAAATTCAAACTGAAAGTAGCTCATGTATTTATGGGTGACTGTAATTAAGCACTGGAACAATCTACCAAAGACAGTTGCAGTTTTTCCTTTTCTTGGTGGCATCAGAGCAAAAGCTTTTCTGGGTGAGATGCATTAGGCAAAAGTGAGTTATCAGCCACAATATAGTTGTAACTATGTGAATGTTAGAGAGGGCCATGTGTATACACAGATAAAATGTCTTCCAGAGTTCTAGCTCTGCAACTCTGGAATATGCTTTTATGCCTCTGTATGTTGATAGCTTAACATTGGCATAGAAAAGAGTTAATTTGTCAGGAGTTTACTATTGATAACAACCTGAATCGTTGTTTATTGTATAATTTTACCTGAATACAAGTTTCTCACTTCTGTTTACCTTGAGTTGCAGTTGCTCCCGTTAGCAAGATTTGGGAGTAAAGTAGGAGAAGAGAGAGCACAAGAGAGTGAGCTGTCACTTGGTATTTTTTTACCTCTAAGTGACCTGTTCACATCTGCCTTAGGGATGCAGAGAGGTCAGTCTGTTGTTAGTGTCTGCTCAGCCGCCAAGTGCACAAGTGTAAATTTCATACACAAACAGTGTTGCAGTTTCTCCACAGAAGCAAAGGGTTTCATTGTGTGATTGAACAATGTTCTGCACTGTTTGATCATGACTGCATTTCAGAGTATATGTGTATTCAAGATCCTTTTATTTCTGTGCTGAAATGATGTAAATTTGCCATTAATTCTTATAAAATATTCCTTACACTTATTTAAAATGAAAATTCATCGGTTGAAGGATACAAGATTATTTACTTCAGTGGTTAAAATTGGCATAGGAAATTCCTATCAGGACAGAAAGAAAAGGCCCAAGATGTCAATCTAGAATGCAGGTGAAACAAAATGCTGCACCAAAACGGACGCAAGTGATGTTTTTGGATACCCCTCACAGCATTGCATATAATAATTACAACGTATAGTATCATGAGCTGGGGTCTTAGTTGGCCATATCTTTAACAAAGTAAAATGATTTTGGAGTTAGTTTTGAGAAAGTTTTTATTTATTATCTACATAGTAGTAACTAAAATGTGGTAAAATTATTGGCGGACAAACCTTTTGTAATTTTAATATGAATTAGAAGGTTGAGGTAAGTTTATTTCCCATTTTTATTCCCCTGCTGTTTACTTTTCTTGCTAATATGTGTTAAACTTTTATTTGCATTCCAGGACACATAGAATAGCATCTTATTTTTATTCCAGTGAGGAGAACCCCTCAATGTGTATGATAATTTCTTTACTTAAAAATAGATAAACAAAAATTGCATCTTTCACAGTTCAGTGATTACTTTTTCACTTCCACTAGTGGGGAACTTGTTTTTAATGCTGGATTGCCAATTGATTATTTACTGGGAGGACAATCATATACTCTGCTGTGAAATAATAACTTGTCTTTTGTTGCTAGGACAGATGTATAAAATTACTGGAAGTACGTTTTTTATCAAGACTTCACAGTGCTGTGAAAAATGTGAATATCAAGCATATGCTTTAGTGATTGCATGGCAGATTTCTGTTTTCGCAGTTATGGGACCTTATGTGAGAAGAATCCTGTGTGATGAATTGGGAGCTCCTGCAAATTCTGCCATAAACTGTATTCCTCTGGAGGATTTTGGTGGGCAGCCTCCTGATCCCAATTTAATGTATGCAACTGCCTTGCTGGAGGCTATGAGAGGTGGAGAGTATGGATTTGGAGCTGCTTTTGATGCTGACGGAGTAAGTGTTTTGATCTATCTTGAGGATTCGCCATAGTTATTTTGTCTGGGGTCAGATATGGGACATTTAATTCTAATTCATTTGCTTTTCAGTAAGCCATTGAAGTTGCAAGCAATATCACTTTCAGGTACAAATTATAGCATTTGCAGCCCATAGATCAGACACATATGTTGTAATTTGTCTCTGCAGATGACTGCAAATTTAGCAGGAGTTGAATCCAGAATGAGTATTCTTTAAATATTAGACTGCTTTTATCTTGGTGCAACACTTTGCTTCTCTGTGTAGGGAAAGACAGCCTATAGAGATAATATGGGCTTGTCACAGTAAGTAGTAAGGACGTTAAGTCCGTTTTGATTAACATTGTAATTTGAGGGATTTTTAGCTAATGCAAGCACTGAGCCATAATCTCAGTTTTAATTTTTTAATGTCGTATTATCGGCATTATAAACAGTGAAGTATTTCCGAAACAACTTTCTGTCCTGACAGAGTGGGAGAAAGATGGAAAGATTCTGAAGAACAGAGACTGTTTTCTGTTGTCAGTAAAGACAAAACACCCTTCTACTCCCTGCATAGCTTTTGTCCTTCGCAAAAAGATTCACCTACACAAGCATTCCCTGGCAGAAACAGCCCGACTGAAGTAGCATGGAGGGGGTTGAAGCTACTATAGAGTGGTCGGGAACTTTGATTTGCCAAGGCTGGGGGAGTGGTGGTGTGATAGTGTGACAGTGAGATTATAAACCTGCCAGGATGCAAATAAATTATTCTGCCCAAAGAGGGATGTGAGTGAGTAAACCCAAAGCCTGTTATTTTTTTCTTTTTCCCTTTCTACAGTGGATCTAATAAAAGCAATTACCACTCTGCAGAATATAGGATTTAAGATGCTTTCTTGAATTTCTTGTCTTCCCAGGACCGCTATATGATCCTTGGCCAAAATGGTTTCTTTGTTAATCCGTCGGATTCTTTGGCTATAATTGCTGCCAATCTGTCTTGCATTCCATACTTCTGTCAGATGGGTGTCCGAGGATTTGGCAGGAGCATGCCCACCAGCACAGCCCTGGACAAGTAAGATTAAACACGTGTTTGTATCACCTTGGTCGTTACATTATTTGTTTCTCTGTTTTTTCTTCTTAGCAATTACAAAATTGTGAAGTCTTTTGATAAGAGCTTCTAATATCACAGTCTTTATGTGTTTCAGTGTTTCAACTAGTTTCGATGACATTTTGCTCTTACCTAGACTGATTTTACCAGCCTTTACTTGAATGAAAATAGTTTAGGTCAGCCTGGGAGTAGAATTGAATAGGTTAAATCTTTTCAAGACTACAAATACTTGACTGGTAATTCTTTTTCAAAATAACTTCACTCTTTTTCTTGGTAAAATAATGCTTTACAGCCTAATCTAACAGCCCTTCTTATGAGAGTCATGGAAGTTTAAAACAGAGAAAGTACTGATTCAGCACTAAACAAGCATTAAAAAACCCAAACAAAAACTCCCTCTTATTTTAATCAGTTGAAATAAATAATCTGTCATGATACAAAATTCCCCAGAAGGGACTTCAAGAAGTCGTGGTATCCATTTCCAGTTCCAGCGCAGGTTAAATGTGATTCTAAGCTATTTCTGCAGGTCCAGTCTGCTCTTAAAAGATTTGCTGAACATGCATCCCGTGTTAGCTGCTGAACTTTTTCAACAGGCCTCAGCCAGGCCTTAGTGTTCGGTAAATATCAGCATAAGAGGACTAAGCTAAATGTTATTGCCTTATATATTCTATGTGGAAAGTGTATTTGCTGAGATAACTGTGTCTCACTGTTGATCTGGTTGCATAGCTTTACGACCACAAGAATGATTTGCTGCCTCTGTTATATGTGTCTAATCAGGAGACAGTAGTTTCAAAGTGAAATATAGCTTGTATGAAAAGACTGATTATTCTTTGAAAATGAAGGATTTCAGGGTGCTTCTCTCTTCAGGAAATTTCTAAAATTTACTAAATTCAGAGTTAGCAGCTTCCTCTAATGCTTGTCAGTCTTCAGGGAAATATTCCTTACTTGTAGGTGGATGGCCTATTTTAAGGTAATATGATATGGTCAGGGTTTATTTGTTTTATTTGTTTATTTGGTTTTTGTTTGTGTATTTGTTTAAACAGAATTTGTTTATTCTGTTTAGAGATCCCAGAATCTTGTAGATTAAATGAAAGCTACTCTTATATTGAAACACAATATAAAATAAATAGGGGTTAATTTTGGATATACGACCCAGGATGTCTGCATTCCTGTAAGACTTGAAGACAGTGACATTTGAATATGTTTGTCTGTCTTATTTTGTTAAAGTTGGATAAATATGTCAGAAAGTAGTAATGTACTGAAGTTCCCTTCAATAACACTGTGGCTATTTGAATGATGTTTACTTGACCTTCTGGAGCACAGATTGTCTTGTAGTGATTGCTGCCTTATTTAGTTCCGTGGAGCTATGTCTTATTATTAAATAAAAATGAGCAATTTATAATGGTGGAAGGATGTAATTATTTTCCCATCCATCCTTGCAAGTATTTAGTATTATGAAGTTTGCTTCAAGGACACTTGATCTTCTTTTCTTTTTTCTTTTTTTTTCCGTTGTCCAGAAGATTTAAAAGTTGCATGTTTTCAAAGTTGCTTGATTTTGGTTTTTGATTCACTTGTATGCATGACAATCTAAACTACCTGAATTTTAATTTTCTTTAAAAATGCTATAGTTTTAACTAGAAATTCTCATACTTTGGTGGCCAAAATTCTATAACCTGCCTAACTTATGACTGCCAGTGCTGAACTCACTCACTGAAGAGCCCAACTTAGGCTTGAAATCACATTCAGTAGTTCATCTTAAGCAAGTTGCTTTTCCTATATATTGGCTAGCTACATGGACTCGAACACAGGAGTATAAGAACCACTTCCTCAGAAGTCCACTGCATGAATTACTGAGCCATCATGTCTTCCAGGTTTCCCATTGAAGCCCACCATAAGGAACTGATGAACTTCAAGGAAAGTTGGTTGTCTATAAGAGGTATTTTTCAGTGAAATCATAGCATGTCATTGTCTAAAATCCAGTGTATTGCCTGAAGGAGTGGATAACAGAGAGGTTGATTTTCAGTGTAGGTCTCATGTTGTACTGAATTCCAGTTTCATGTATCTATAAACATAAGGAACAGTTTGACTAGTGTCAGTGAGATCTTACAGTGGATGTAAAAGAATATGTGTAAGGCATTTATGATTCCATTCCCATGGACTAATTAGCGAACCTGCAAGAAAAAAAAAAGCCTTTTGGAAGGACAGGAATATTTCCATTGCAATGAAGCAAAAAGAAAAAAATCAAGATTAAGCAACTCTTTATTGAATTAGCACTCTAGTATAAGGCATAGTATTAAAATTCTAAACTCTCAGTCTGTACTTCTGCAATAGGAAGGGAAATCCCTTTTCTTCCAAAATGTGATGTCTGATACCAGACAGCATGTTGTTTAGTTTGAAGGGACAGCATCCCCTCTGTGTTTGCTGCTGCATGTCTCAGCTCCAGTATAGTAAAATCAATAGGGAAAATGTTTTGTGCTCTGAGTAGGAAATGCAGAAAGGAATGGATAACACTGCTTGCTTAAGTTCTGCAGTAGGTTTGAGGTTACTGCTTACTAGCGTATGCTTTAAATCTATTGTCCTTTCTGTTTCTTGATCTCTTTTATTCCTTTCTGATGGACTGGTCTGATGTGCTCCAGGGACAACCATCATCGAACCTATTTGTATATCTACTTGTAAAGCTCATGCTTCAAGCTCATGCACTGGAAATAAAATGTTAAAAATTAATTTAGAACTGTACTAGGAATGTTAATTCTGGCAGAAAAGAAGGAAGTAGTCGCAGAGTGGTGATGACTAGAAGGGATGCCTAGACATCATCTAGTTCAGCACCCTGGTTCAAAGCAGGATCAACTAGAGCAGATTGCTAAGGGCCATTTCACTTGTGTTTTGAGTATCTCCAAGGATGTAGACTCCATGGTCTTCTTGGGAAACCTGCTCCAGTATTTCACCCCTCTCACAGTAGAAACATTTTTTGTGAGTAGAAACTAAATGTCCTGAATTTCAGTTTGTGCCCACTGCATCTTGTCCTGTCACTTGGCACCATTAGAAGAGTCTGGCTCTATCTTAAGTCTTCCCCCAGCCCCCCCTACATTTGATGTTTATGCACATTGATGAGATGTCCCGCCTGAACCTTCTCTCTTCAAGGCTTACCAATCCCATCTCTCTCAGCCTCTCCTAGCATGACAGGGGCTTCAATCGCCTTTGTGGCCCTTTGCCAGAACTGCTCCATGGGGTTCAGATCTTTCTGGGAAGCCCAGAACTGGACTCAGGGCCCCAGATTTTCTCATCAGTGATGAGCAGTCAGGAAGGCTCCATTTCCTTGCTACCAATTCATTGCTACCAATGCTCTTCTAACGCTACCCAGGATGTTGTTGGCCTTTGATGTAAGGGCTTATTGCTGGCTTATGGTCAACTCGTGGTCCACCAGGACCTCAAGCCCTTTTCTGAAGAACTGTTATCTATTTGTCTGGCACCTGTTATGTACGGGTGCCAGGGATTATTCCTTCCCATGTGCAGGGCTTGGCATTGCCCTGTGCCCATGTGCCCCCTTCCTGAGGATCCTGTTTGCCAATTTCTCTAGCCTGCTGAGGCATCTCTAAATGGCAGCACACTGATGGTGGTGTATCATCTGTAAACATACTGAGGTTGCACTCTGTCCTATCATCCAGGTCATTAATGAAGATGTGAAAACAGTACTGGCCACAGTATGGATGTATGGGGGACACCCCTGTTGTCTGGTTTCCAGCTGGATTTTGTGCTGCTGATCACAACCATTTGAGCCTTGGAATTCAGCCAGTTTTCAATCCATCTCACTGTCAGCTCAACTATTCTATGATTCATTATTTTGGACATGAGGATGTTACAGGAGGGAAAGTTGAAATCCTAAGTCAAGGTAGACAATATGTGCTGCTCTCACCTCATTCAGGGAACCAGTCACCTCATTGTGGAATGCAGTCAGGTTGGAGCTGACTGGAACTGGCTGTGTCCAACACGGGACAGCCCTGGCCTCTCCTCACAGAGGCCACCCTTGCAGCCCCAGCTGGCAAACCATGCCATGAACACCCAGTGCAATATCTAAAAGAAATCCCTTAAATACTTCAGTATTTCTTCTCTATCTAAACCGTCATGCATTCAAATTAGCATTTTTTCCATTTGGGGTGGTAGATGCACAGTAAACCTTCCTATACACAAAGATTAAATGGTAGGTTTTGTTCTTATTCATACCAGTCTACATCCATGGGCTTCTTAGACATGTCTCACCTTGCTAGATTTAATCTTGAAGTATGACAGCTTGAGTTAGTCTTAATTTGACCTTTAATGCATGTGCAGTACCATTCTGTTCCATGGGAATGGTTGTTTAAAATACTTTGAAAAGTCTTTTTTGTTAGCAAATTAGAAGAAATAAATAAAGGAAAAGGTCTTTCAGGTCAACTGTTATCTACATCATGCAACAGTATGGACAAGAATAAGGACAACACTTGATAGCAAGGCAGGGAAAGCACACTAATAAACAGAGTACTTTAAAAAAGGTTTCTGCTATTCTATTGAGTGCTGATATTACTTATTTTCTGTATTTTGTTGTTCTAACACAAGTAACAGAGAAAAGGACATGGCAACATTTGTAATACTAGTTGCAGTAAGATAGAAGAAATAGTACCTAGTAAAAGAAAATAAAGACATTCTACTTGTCAGTCTTCCTGAAGAAGCTGGGAAATCTGAACTTCAGGTACTTCTAACTGGGATTTAATAAGTCACTGCTCCATAAAAAATTAAAACACTTGGAAATCTTTTCTTAACAGATGTTACCAGAGTAGGGAAATGGAGATAACGATGGTCAAAAGGATCTCATATGTGAACATCCCTTAATTTTTTTTCATGACAGAAAGATGGATTGTGCAAGAAATATTTCATTGTGTTTGATGGTGTCATCACAATGTCTCTGGGATAACATTTCTTCGGTTATCAGAGCTCTGCTGTTGTCTGCAAGGTGTAATTTGATTTGTGTCTACAAAATTAATCTCCTTATCGTAGTGTACTCCCCTGCTTCTGGACTGCAGTAATAGGAGTAGCTCTCATGTGATAGAATTGGATCAATTCCTGTTCACTTGACTACTGTCTTCTGAGGTCGTGGGCCTCTCTCCTGAAATCTGTACTAGAGAGCAAGTGAAAATCATCTCTTCTTATGGTGTGTCCCTATTGTGTGGCCATAGTTTAGCCTAAGTCATTGTACTAGAGTTTTTCCTTAGCTATAAAAATATCATACAGAGTACGTGCATGTTGACATGTTGTTTAATGGTTTTTCACAGTGAATTGTTAAACAGAAGGAAACAATAATCCAGAGGACTCTAAATGCTGCTTAGGAATAGAGCATTAACAAATGGAGCAGAGGATTACAAGAGAATTCACTCAAGATGTTTAACATTTTTATGTGTTTGCTTGAAGTGACTGCTGCAATATACTACTATGTACTGTAGGGAGAGTGTAACACTTGACAGGAAATATCTGCTTTAATATGCTCCAATATCAACAGGACTGTGGTAGTACGTCTCCAGACTTCAATTCTCTGGTGATATGTACCCTTAGGTGGGTATTCTTTTTCTTATGGGGAATGTGAAGGAATGTGTGCCCTGTCCAACAAAGCATTATTTTTTCATATCCTTGTATTCTGATTTATCTGATGTTTGCAGAACAGCAAAGGAAATGAAATACTGTGATGTTAGCCAAGGGGCTGCAGAATGACAATCACAAGAGCAAGTAAAAATTGTTTCTGTAGGAATTATGAAGCTGGGTATGTGTCGAAAATAGCAGTCAAGTTGGTACAGGAAAAGAGGGTTGCTGAGAGAATACTGCTGTGGCTAGCATTATCTGAGACCTTGGTTCTACAGCCAGGTAATTTCAACAGCATTTAGATACTCTGATTATATTAATTATATACTATATATGTAAAACACATATTGTATATCATTATAGTATATACTACATATTATTATACTAATTAATAGAAGGGTGAAGAAAGAAGGGCTGACTGTTCCTCTGCAAGTGGTTCCCAGGGTCTGGCACCAGCAAGGGTCGTGCTGTTGGGCATCAGTTGTCTAAACCTGCATCTCAAGCAGGGACTGCAGACCCAAGGAGACCTGCTTTTCTCAAAGCACTGGACCCTTCCTATATGCTTTTGTTGAGAGGTGTATTGTTCAGTGTAAGTGCTTCTGCTGCTTGTTCCTGTAAAGTTTAGTCTTTTCTCTGCAAACACTGGAAAAAGCTTTTGGATGAATTAATGGACAGTGCCTTTATTGCTGTTTAAGCAGTAGCAGTTAAAGAAACATATACCTCTGTCCAGGGAGAACAGCACACCACGTTCCACTTGCGCTTTTGTGATTGTTTCCTTGAATTCTTCATTTACAAATACCGCATGGATTTTTTTTGTCTGTCTTTTCTTGTGAATCCGTAGCTTATTATTTCTTTGCAACCATTGGCTTTTCTTCTGAATTATTGATCATCTGTTTTAATGAAGAAGTTTGTGCCAGAAGCAGGATAGGCGCTGTGCATTTCTTTCTCTACATAGGCATCCTTTACTGTTGAGTTGTAAGGGATTCTTTACGCTGGAAGACTTCTCCAAGTTATAAATTCATCTGGTTGATACTGCATTCACTCTGTGACTCTGATTTGTTCAAGTTACGCCAGTTGTGACCTCGCCCTTTTTATCTTCCTTCAGTAGGGTAAGTCAATCTCACTTTCTCTTATCTGGAATAGGCTTGCTGTGAATTTTTTAAGACACCTCTGTCAAACTAAATCCATGTCACGTACAAGCAGTTTTTAAATTAGATGGAGCAGAAGGACAAGTTCTGTTCTGGAATGCTACAGAAGGACAACTGCATAAAGCCTTCATGAATATAATTTAATGTGTTTGAAACATAATACAAAGTTGTTAAGCACTGTGGTGGGAAACTTTCTCAGGATTTTAAACTTTTGAAATAACATTGCAATATTAAAAATAGCAATATATGTCCTCTAGTATATCTAGTAAAGAATGGTAGTTTCTCCGTATCAGCTTTCAAATACATTATGCCCCTAAATGGTTTATTTACACAGATACGATATGTTTGAAAAGATTTGTGGATAAAAACCAACTATCATTACAAGTCATTGATGTCCATTAGCTGTGCCTCTTAGTTTTATTTCTACAATGTGCTTGTAATCTAGCTTTTTTCCCTTCATTCCTGGCTGTTTTTTTTAAGCACTGGAGGTGATTTATCATTGCAAATATTTTCAAGGATATCTTTAAGGATCTGTCTTTGTGTTCTTGGTATTTTCTTTGATGCGGATTTGATATGCTTTAGTATAGTGTGGTATATTTGGCTGTTGCCAGCCCACCGTATTCTTAGCTATCCAGTGTTTCATTATCCCAGCCTGCAGTGATGAAAATGTGCTGCCCACGGTTGGCATGGCAGGCCAAATTTTACATATATGTAGGGTCAGTGTTTATTCTTAACACTTTTCAGGACAGCAGTAGTCAGACTGTCAGATACTTTCTCAGCCAAAGATGAGAATAAACCTCTCTCAATGTATTGTGTGCTTTTAAACTTTCCAGGAGAGGATGAATTGATACTGCATCTGATGTTCTTCAGGGGTCGCATTTCATTGCTCATAAGAAAAGGACAGAAAACACGTCGGTGTCTTGTGAAATATCAGTAGAAAACTCTATGTGGTCCTATATGGAATAATGGCAAGAGAGGTTGGGCAGTCCTGTGGCTTACCTCCATTTACTTGACAAAAAAATCAGTTTTGGGTCTGAGAGGGATTCACTGTCCCATTGTGAGTCTGCAGGCAACTGATCCCTATTAAGAATGGCAGGCTGCAGAGCAGCCTTGCACAGCGTACAACTCTTATTTGTAGTTAGCTGCATGCTGCCCTGTGCCAGGAGTGGACAGCTATGGCTGCCTAGCCTAAAATGAGCAGGTTCATCAGTTGTGCAACTTGAAGCTTTCAGCACTGAGTGCGGAGAGGTGCATTGAAAGCTCTCTTGATTTAAAAGGAAAAGATGAGTTGAAAACTATGAAGTGCTCTGTTTCCAGCTTAAGCTTTGGCTGTAAGTGAGGTCATTTTGTCCACCAAAGTTAGAGAAAATGAGATTTAGTCCTTGGTGGGACATAAATATATCTTGTAAACTTGATTGACTTATTAAGAAATAGATTTATTTGCAGTTCTCACAAATAAACATACTTTTGTCAGTGCTTAAAATGCCATGTGTGAAAAAAACACCTGAGAAAAGCTTTTTGCAAAACATTCTGAGCCAGCCTTGCACTGTGCAATACACAGGTGCTGGATAACAGAAAGTCCACAGCTTTCTCAGTGCTGCACTGTCTTATACCTCAGAAGTATACAGCTATGAATAAACAACAGGAATTCCTACAAATGTCCTGATAAAAAAGTCCAAAAGCGTGAGGAAGCTTGCAGTAGTGAATTGCAGAAGACTTTGCAACTACTCAATGGAAGTTTGAAATAAAGGCCCCTTGTTTTTCAAAGGCTTATGCAGTCTTATTTTTTGCTTCAACCTAGAAAAGCTCCCATGTGGATTTGCGTGTCTGAACATGTTTTGCTTGTGCTGGACAGCACAGCTGGTGTCAGCTCAAGCGCAACCTCTCCCATCAAAGGATTTTTCTGTAAGTGGGTGACCTTCATGGAGAAGGCTTCCTCTGATTCCAAAGAAGACATCTCTGGCATAGAATTTCAAAACAGTGTGTTTAAATTTCTACATCTTATGTATATTAAAGTACAGTCTTCTGCTACGTTACTTATATTGTTTACAAATTAAGAAGACAGGAAACGGTTCTTTACATTCTGGATGCTTTGAAGATGATCTCTGACAGAGCCAGGATACTTAATATTATTTGAAGAAATTTGAGAGTTCTGTTAGAACAGTTCTTACTTTAAGTCATATTAACGTGAATTGTCAGATTAATTTTGCAGGAGAAGAAACATTGTCTTCTGTTTTCTTTTATGGGGAAATGAAAGAGACCCAGGATCTTTCCAATCTCAACCATTCTGTGGTTCTGTAGTAGCAGTCTGCTTCTGTAGCATATTATATCTTTGTTTTAATTTTCTTTGTTTCTATGAACAGTATCATAAAGCTGTGAAACTGCTTTCTTTCTTTCCCTTCATAGCCAAGTATCGCAACCACAAAAAACACTTACTAATTCTCACTCTCTGAAATCCACAGACCAGTTTGCAAGAGAGAAAAGGCAGAACTAGCGTAAAGAAGGAAATCAGAAATCCAGTTTTCTGTCAAGGAGGAGTTAACTCACTCTATAGGCATATGAATGCTGAAATAGTATTGAAAAGTGATTCTTGTGTCTCAGCCAGGAAGGGCATGAATAACCTTAGGGATTACTGCAGTGCATCTGGAGAGCATGGCCACATGCTTGCCAGATGGTTGGACTTTTCTTCATTAGTATTATGAACTCTGCAATCAGACCTCAGATAGTGTGTGGATCTACAGTACATATGTGTGCAATTTGTCACTGGAGCAGGCTCCCCAGGGAAGTGATCACGGCACCAAGCCTGTCAGAGTTCAAGGAGTGTCTGGATGATGCTGTTAGTCATATGGTTTAGTTTTAGGTAGTCCTGCAAGGAGCAAGGAGTTGGACTCAATGATCCTTATGAGTCCCTTCCAACTTGAAATATTCCGTGATTCTAATTTCACCTCACAGGGACTCTGAGCACCGTGCCAGCTGGTTTTATTATGTGAAAGACAACATTCTGTTGGGGTGTGTTGCTGCCAAAGCACATCTCTCTTTCCTTGTGTACTCATAGAAACGCTTGTGTTTGCTTGTTGTCTTTAGCAGAGCAGCTTTTGTCTCTCACTTTGTCCTTACTTTTAGCACTGCCATATCTAGGTACTGTGTATGTGAACAGCTGTTTCTAATAATTCTGTTAGAGCTCGTGTGAAAGGAACATGAAGTTTTCACAAGGAAGGGAGTCACAGGCACTCTGTCCTAAAGGTTATGCTTCCTTTGGGAGCTGACTCTTGAAACATTTACAAAAGAGGGCGCGAAGTTATGCATTTTGGATTTGAATCTCAAACTGATGACTAAAGCAACATGAGAACAGCATTTGGCGTGGAACATTATGATGAGTACACCTGTTAGCATCCCACACACTGGAGAAAACAAACCCATAATAAGAAAGGGTTACACAGACCATATCTTGTGCAGAGCTTTCCAATACATTTGTAACCAAGAGAAACAGTTGAAAACAATGTCAGTTACTGGAATACTTTTTGTTAGAAGTTTTGAAACTTGTAAGTTTGGGTTCCTTGAAAAGTACAGTTCAAAGGTGGTGGTGGCATTTGCATATTATGCATGGGGCATGTGTGTGTTATATATATTAAACAGAAGGAAAGTAATTTAACATGTATTTCACACATGTATTTCACACAGCTTGCAACTGTGATGCATGAATAGTTTTTTACCCTATCTGATTTGGCTGGGAGACCAGTGAGAATTTTCATGTTTTCATCACTTATATCAATTATATCACTCATTTGAGTTTCTGAGAAAAACTGTGGACTTCTTGTTGATGTAACTCAGGGTTTTGCTGTCCAAGTAGTGTTTATTACCACTAAAACAACATCATGCCAAAATGTTACAGTGTGGGCTAAGCCACAGACTATAGATTTCCTTTAAGGATTTCTCTTTTTTGTATGTTTCATTTGGTAGTATGGATCTCAGGTGTGGTATGTGTAGGACTACTGCACCATTGGAACCTGTGCTCTGTCTGTATGTGCTCTAGGAGGGATTTAGTTCCATTTCTAACTACCAAAGTTCAGCAATATTTTCCTGGTACTCCAGTAGGTCCTGTATTGAAATGTCATGAACATTACTGATCATTATAGGTAGCCCAGGTTAAGAAACTTCCATAATCACTGTAACTCTTACTGTTGAAGGCATTTTCAGTGCCCTGACTGTTATTTGCTCCTTGTTTTCATTTTCTTAAAATTTCTCACATTTCCTTTCAACTTTTAACGTGTACTTTTCATCTATGGAGAGTGAGAGAGCAACCCCACGCTTTGGCTATTTCCCACCACCAAGCACTGCAATACTGTGGCAAAATTTTCTTCCCCCCTGCCCAAGACTGACAGAACTGAACTGTGTCTGTAGTTGGGGTCCCAGGTGGCATGCTAAAGGTGCCACTCCCCATCTGTTTTTCTGCAGTAACTCTTATTGTTCCTCTGACAGGTAGAGTCACAGCATGCTATAAGTCTCCTGTAGTGTGCTAGAGAGATTCCTTACTTTACGTCAATTTGCAGGCCTTACAGAATCTTTTTGTCATCCCAGAAAGGAATAATGTAGATATAGCAAATGTCTCCATACACTTACTGTTGGCTTGCGTTAGGAAATTAGCTTAGTCATATATCTGTTTGTAAATTGGGGAATTAAATTCTTCAGTAGCTCTTTGTGCTGAGGTAGTCTGCTGGGTTGTTTTACCTCTGTGATCATCCAGTATCAGTATCTTTCTCCACATGTGAAGATTTCCTAGGGAGCACTGGGTGTGATGCGATCCAAGGATAGCTCCTTTGTGGGCCAGACAGCATTTTTTGTCAGCCCTGATGCACTGGTCCACACCAGCTCTTGGTTCTTGAGCCTCCTAGAATCAAGAGCTAAACACCCCTCCTAGTTACCTGAATCTTGCTTAGTTCTTCAGAAACACAAGGAATTGTGGTCTACCTAAAATCATATGAGTCCGTATGTTCTCAAGAGGCCTACTGTGAGCTCACAGGTCTATAAGATTACTTCCTCGTGTTCAAATCAATCAGGTCCCCATCAGGTACACCTAAAGCTCTCTTAGCTTCTTTTCGTCAGAACTCTGTACAAACAGGGTTTCTTTTGCTCTTTCTCCTGTAATTTAGGAACCCTTAAGAGGCCTGATTCATGCTTGCCTTTGCCAATTCTAGGATCTAACTGACGTAGTTACCAGTCTGTCAGCTGCGTGCTCCCCATCCAGTTTAAATGCTCCTTTGCAAAAATTGTCTTTCTGGTAGGTATCAACCGGCATAATTAGAGAATGAAATTAGGTTCTTGTAACTCACTGGAATAAAGTATTGGTAGAATATCCTACTGAGTTTACTGTAATAATGTCTACCTGCAGCATAAAGTAACCCAGCAGACTCTTTTCTATCCTTACAGCCACAAACACGGGATAAATCAAGCTCTACATGTCATACGCTTTCAGAGTGCTTTTTTATTTGTACCAGATAAATCGATTATTTGTGGAAAGCCTGGCAATATCTTTTTGGAAATTCTTCAGATGGATCATTCAACACATTAAAAGTTTGTTACTATAATGAATGGATGAGAGTCTTGGCAATGCTCTAGCATGCATAAGAGTATTCCCATACCTGAGACAAAATGGGCAAGGAGACTACTGAATTCCTCCTGTGCCTGTTGCTCATACCTCAATTTAAGGAGAGCTGTTTACACACTTTATTTAACCAGCTGTCTTTAGGATCTTTCAAACATCACTCTGTGACTGGGGAGGCTGCAGGGAAGTCACCGTGAGTGAGCTGAATCCATATGGGCAGACTCAGAGAAGAAAAAGAACTTCTTAACATTCAGTAGCTTTGTTTAGAAGGTTTAAGAAAACCTCTGTGTGGATCTGATAACTGTCTGTCCTCCCATGAGCTTTTGAGTCTGTCTCAACTACAATTCATTTGTAAGTGAGGACTGATAGCTGGTCAAGCTAATCCGTTTGATGGGCCTTGAGTACAAGGTTGAATAAAGTCATGAAAAGGACAGAATTTTCATATTACTACTTCTGGTTAAAGTTAAAGGAGCATCTGCAGAGGCTAGGCAGGAGGAACACATGCAATTTGTAGTCTCAGCACAGACAAACATCTCAGCTAGCTTTAGTTACACTGAAGAACTACTTGGCTTCTTTATAGGGTGTGTCTGCAACATCCTGTTTTTCTATATAGATGTACACAATGAGGAGAAATTAGAAGCAAGAGGATGCACACATCCATTTTTGCACATTGAAATTACTTCTTCCCTCCCTTTAAAATAATAAACCTTCCAACTTATCTTTATTTACACAGACCTATCCACCTTGGCATCAAGTTTTTTTCTCTTCATAAGAAACAGTATTTGTGTCTGCGGGGTACTGAATTTGTTAGATTTCTTGGAAACAGGTATTACAGTGCACATTCTTGCTTTATAATGGGTGCATAATACTCAGTAAAGCAAAATAACTGACTTTTACCTCTTGGCACCAGTTCAGCCAAACATTTAAGCACACTTAACTTCTGAACTCATGAGAACTCCCAGAGATCTGAATAGAAATTTGAAAGCCTTTTGTATTAGTTTCTTTCAAAATAATGAATGTAGAATATAGAAAGAAGAAATTTTGCACAAAAGTACTAGTTTTTCTGTTACTTCAGTGTTTTATCTTTCCCCCCCATTTTATTATGTACTGCCCTCATTAGTTTTTGACTCTGTGCCCTTGTATAAAACACTTGTTGTCCTGTAAAGGAGAAATTAAAGTTGTACTGTGACTGAGTCAGCTTTCCCTAGCATGAACCTCCTAGGTTGCTTTTCTTCATAAATCTCAGTGTGGGCGGCATGCTGGAGCAGGGCAGGAAAGAGATAAGACATGGAAGTGGAAGAGGTAGGAGGAACACAACTTACAAGACTGGGTTGCATGTCACCAGACAGTACTGCAGTTTGAAATTGTATAAAGCTGGTGAACATTCTGGACACTGTTGCAGGTAAGGAAAGCACACTGCAGTAGTTCTGCAAAGCCTGGATCATGCGTACTACGCACAGTGCAGTGTTTTTCATGGAAGCCAGGATAAACCCATATGCCTGTGTGGTACAGTACAGAACAGTACACAGGTACCATCGAGTCCCACTGCCCATGAGTTTGTGCTAGCAAAGCACCAAACCCGGCTTGTGAAAGAGACCAAAAAGCGGTGGCACAGTGCCATACCGGTGGGACTGGGCTGCTTCCTGCTCTACAGAAAGCTTCTTTGCCATGAGGTCATAGATCCCCTAATGCTGCTCAGTTGCACAATGTGGTGCGTGTTTTACCATCACTTGCACCTTTGGAGCTGCCTGGGGTTGGTTAGTGGCCAGCAGGACTTAAGTCACTCTAGTCCTCTCCTCTCACAGAAATATGGGCTATGAGTTTGGTGGAGCTGCACCTGAGCAATGCTGCAGACTTGTTCATGGTCTCCTTTCTTGGTTCTTATACAATCAGGCCTGTGTTTTCCCTCCCATGCAGCAGGAAAGGACACTACTATAAATACTGTACTTAGAATAAACTCTTGCTCTTAGCGAACTCAGTCCAGATACAGGCATTCAGGTTGGCAGTGTGAGTTAGTTTTAAATACAGTGGATTCATTCTGACGAGATCATTTAATGAGAGAGAAAGAAAAGTGTTGCTCATGTGAGGAGTTCAAATGGGTAAAATTATTAGTAGTTTGGAAACAGAATTTTACACTCAACTAATTCCTAGTAAAAAGTAACTGAGAAACATTTTTAGCAGTTAGATGTGAATGCACATAATACTTGATTCCACTACCTGTAATAAGAGCACAAATACTTTTTCTGGAATTAAAGGTTTCTCATTATGATTAAATGATTTTTTTCTGTTAAAAAAAGGCAGGAAGATTTTTTTTTCTCCTACAGGAGAATGCCCATGTTAAAGGCAATGTCCAGAAAGTGCTTTTTAGTAGTTCTACTCATAGCAAACACTGAGTCAGTATTTATTGAATTCCATTTTGTTACTATTTTGCGAAAGTCAAGCACCTAGCAGTTGTATCCATTTTTGATTCCTTTCTGAACATCTGCTCCATGCTGAAATCTGTCAAACTGCTGAGACTTTTTAAAAGCTGACAGAGGGGATTTCATTTTTTTTTTCTAGAGACTGCAAAGAATCGCATGTTTTGTAGACTGAGCTCCAGTGGTTTCATGCTGACAGCACCATTCATACCATGACAGTCTGGCTGAGCAGAAACAGATGTCATGGGCTCACTGGCCAGTTTCCTGTCTCAGGGAGAGGTTTCTGATAAGGTCCAGTTTTTCATATTGGTATTTCTTTAAGGCTGTATTCCATTGAAGAGAAGGAAAGCTCAATTAAATTGAATTAAGCACTTAGCTCTTCAGAGAACTTTTTTCTCCCATGGAGCCTCATTGCTAGGTCTCTGTGTTACCATCCAGACTTCAGAGCGGAGTTTATAAGCTAAAGCTGTACTCAAAGCCTTAGAACCTAAGCCTGTGTGTGGGGTCACCTCCAGTGCAACTTCTTAACAGTCATTTTACTTCTCAAAAGAAGATTCTTTAATACCTCATAGTGCACACACATTTGGGATGGCTGTGGTAATACATCTGTAACTGGCATGCTATTGGTGGTTTTAACAGTGGCAGTGATTTTGTATCTTGATCACTACAACAATAACCTACTTGCAGCACCTGCAAATATGGGGTGAAAAATTCCAGCTTTGCATGCTACCTACTTTGTGTATTTGTTAAAGGTGCATTTACTGTCCTTGTTCACCAGTGAATTCTGCATCAGTGCAGTTCACTCAATGGTGAATTAGACTAGGCTAAAGTGCAGTGTCCACGGAAAGTGTCCTTACACCTTCTGCCCGTAGTGGACAGGATTATCACATTAGTTTTGAAGGCAAAGGCAGACTCAGCAAGGAGCCGTGCTGGCTATTTTTGCTTTGACTGCTGACTCCCTCAAGAGCAGGGAGGAGGCAGAGGCGTCTGCAGCCCTTTCTCAGAGAGCTGGAGCAGAGCTGGGCTGCAGCTGTTGGTCTGCTCACAAGTGCACGTCAGCTCTGCGCTGCTCCCCTGGCTCTCTAGCTGGCTGTGGAGATACACACGTGAATTTACTTTTACCCCTGCGACTGCTGAATCAGTTGCCTGTTGGGGCTGGGGCACAGATTAGTCTACCATCGTTCTGTAAGTACTTTAAAAAGTGCTGCCTTTTAGGTATGTTGCACAAGGTGCTTGTAACATTTGACAGAGGCATTGCAAAGCCTGTGTGCAGGTAAATGCCTCTGTATGGAACATGGAGCTGTGTGTTTGCACCGTGGCCTACAGGTGGCAAGGAGGAGTGTAAATTACAGGGCAGCACTGTATCTGTGTTCCAGAGCCAGAGTTCCCCAGTGAGTGTTGTGACTGCCCTTGAGATGGCGAGAGCCTTTACAAGTCTGCTCCTACAGGAGTTAGAAGAAATCCAGTGAACTTGAAGGGCCTGAAGGGAGATACAAAGTTCTTAAATAGTTTGTGTTAGGAATTTAAAGCTAAAGGGCTGACCTTCTGCACAATAGTTCACGTCCTCAGAGTATAGTGGTGATTGTGCTGAACTTGTCTGTGTTCCATGTAGCTCAAATAAGTTTCTAGAATATATGGTTGCCGTGTGTTACAAGGCATGAGCAAGGTATGTTGTGTTTATAGGAACTCGACTTTCAGCTGGGGTAATTTTTAGTTCTTGCTGTTGACAGATGTCAAACATGGGGAAAGGCCAATGTGAGACCAGGAGGCAGGAGAGAATATTGGAACAGTTAGTTGGCACTGCAGTTGTCGCATGGATGCCAGGAGGTTCCATTGATAGAAAGGGAATTTGAATTGTCCTGCATAGAACTTAACAAGGAGACGATTTCCATAACCATCCTCAGAACTATTGCCAGCCAAAAAGTCCACCTGAAGTTACCAGTTTTTCATACAGCAGCTACCCCTGAGCACCAGACCTTGATTCAGTGTACCTTTAGTCTGCCTGCAGAACCATTTTAGAGTTAAAACTTTGCAGCGGTGGAGAGGAAACAAAACCAAAGAAGCCAAATGTTTTTAGAGTCTTTGCAGCTAAAGTGTCTTCAGATGCTTTTTTGTGTATTGGTTTCTGTTACTATGATCTTTTTTCTGTCGGATGTAGCATACTAGAAAGCAGAAAGAAAAGGAACTTGTTGTCTAGTAACTGTTTTTTTCCTGCCCTGTGCTCCTGACAGCCTCTCTGCTAGCCATGCCAATTTACATCTTATCTTAGATAAATGTCCTGGCTATCTGTGTTGTGTGTGAGGGCTAAGCATTCCACTGCTTTTTGCTTAATAAATTAAAGATGAGGAAGGAGTAACACTGTAATACTTGACCGTATAAGGGTGGTGACGGCTGTTTTAGTTCTGCTCCTTGCACAATATGCAGTTGAAGCCTTTTAAGGGAAGGTGGTGCAGACAGAGTGAAAACATCCAGAAGCAGAACATTCATTTCACATTATAGTTGGTGCCAGTGCTGGTGCTCTCATTGCTACTGCTGTGAATTTCTCACAGGCTGTTGGAGTTTCGTAGTTAAAAAGGAAAGAGTTACAGATGAGACTGAAGAAAAAAGTTAAAACCATTTAGTTCATGGCTCCTGTATCTTGATAAATAATCAGAATGAAGAGGGAACTGACCAAATGTGAGCTGAATTAAACTTCTAAAGTTGAGAAATGGAGCAAAAAAGAGCCCTTCAGCATCAAGAAGAGACCACAGAGAGAAGTGGAAACATACAGTGAGAAAAGGATAGGGACTTATTGGCTAAAAAGGCAACGAATAGTATGTCTAAATTTTAAACAGGCACACAGTGTTGGCAGGATAATTTTGTTTGATTGACTGATCTGTTCTCAAAAGTCATAAAAGTTTAACTGGGCACAAGAGAGTTAGCTTGCTGCTGCCCATGTGTTGTATCTGAATGATGTGTATTCATCAGAACTTTGTGGCATTGTAGAGAACAGGTTGGATCAAACTTCCCTCTGACTTCTGCTAACGTTAAGTCAGGGTAATTCTGCTGATGTCAGTGGTGTTTTGCTAGTGCAAAACCACAGTGACTGGGAGACACCCTCAAGGACCACTTTGCTTTATTAGTCCATCTGTGAAATATAGTCTTTGTCTCCACTGGGTGGAAAATTGAAGGAAAGATATCACGAAGTTATTCCTTTAACCCTTTTAAATAAAATAACCTTTCCCCCTGCTTTTCCCCGCCTCTGTGATGGAAACTTATCTTTTTATGCAGTTTAAGCAGGGTAATATTTTTATTGAAATGACAGGGAAAATCATCTGAGCTATCAGAAGTCCTGTACCTTCTGCTTTCCTAGTTAGGTGACATACATATGGCTATGAAGTGTAAGGAAGAAGATCTGGGATACTCACATGTGCAGCTATGCATTAAGTAGTCTGCTTGCCTGGTGGAGAACAGGAAGGTTTTCCACATCAGTCTGTTAAGGCTTTCAGAAGCAATTTTAGAATTAGCTGTTATATTTATTTTTTTCTGACAGGAAGTTTTCAAAAATCCTGATCTTCATTATGATTAGTATGATCTTCATTATTACCTTTATCATTAACTGGCTGTCTCATGCTTTGGTGAGACTTATTGTAGAGTTCAAGAATTGGTTTCACAGTTCTGTGTAGATACTAAACTCTCCAATAATTCTGTTTTCTATTGATGAATTAACTCAAAATGCTGGTTGTATTGTATGTGTTCTACTTGTGTTGTAATAGAAAATGGGTGATCAGTATATGTAGTGTGGGACTAGCTCTTCAAGATAAAAATGAGACTGAAGTTTTCCAGTAGGAGGGTAAACTTAGCTATATAACCTTACAGTAATTTATATTCTTATTTTAATGCAGTCTATTATCTCCCCATTTAAAACAGCTGCTCCAGCTTTTTTTAAAATTCAAAAAATATAGTTGCAAATAATGTGTGTAATTGCATATAACTAAGGTGATTGCCCTTCAGTTTAGGTCCAAGTGTAAATACCCCGTTTCCCAGCCTAGCAAGAGCTGACTAGTTCTACGCACAGACAGAAGAAACTTCACTGTGTAATCTCATTGATGTAGTGAGCGCTTACGCTGAGAGAAGGCAAGCAGGAGTACTGTTTGAAGTCAGTCCCATTAAATGTCTGTGGTGATAAGAACCAGAATGTCCATGGTTTGTTCTGTTCATTCTACATAGTTCATACTCATGGAGCGTATAAACACAGGTATATCAACTGTGTGGTTAGACATAAACAGAATTCCTTTACTTCAAGCAGACAAGAAAATGAACCTATTCATATAGCATAGTTTTTTTTCCAGTTTTTAATTTGAATTACTCTGGAAGTATATTCCTTCCATCAAGTCAGGCCTTTTAACAGTTAATACCTTCACCAAGAGAACTCAGAGACTGAGGTATTGCCCTTACAGGAGCACTACTACATCAGTATCTTGATGATGGCGCCTTATACATCTTTATGAAGACATAAAATTTACTCTGAAGAGTGAGACCTCTGCAAGATATAAACTCTTTGCAGCACCGATTCCAAAACTCACTTTCTGAGAGAAGTTGTATCCTGTCTGACCAAGAGATCTTATAGAGACAACAAAACCACTTGACTTTCCATTTCTAACTCTCCAAATTTAGGGACTTGGTGTAAACATATAGAGAGAAGAGCAAGTTAAAAAGCTGTATATATACAGACTTGTTTGGGCTGTCTTGGGAAGGCAAAAAAATCATAGCTTGTAATTAATTGATCTGTGATTTGTTATAGATAAACCAAAAACCTTTAACATGGTTCACCAGCAATTGTTCTTGCAGAATTAAAGTTCCAGAAACCCTGATCCTAAGCATTTTCTACCTAGAATATTTCCTTAGTATCTTTCAAGCTTGTCATGAAGTCATATGCTGCATTAGGTAGTGCTGGAAATCTTCAGTGGTATATAGGAACTGATTTCCGAATTTTGGTCCACAAATACCCTTTTGTACTCTTTTGAGTACCTGAGTACCCTTTTGCTGGCACTTTTAAAAAAGAAAAAAAAAACAAACAACGTGACTACTTGGTGTAGCAGTGACTGCAAACTCTCATTTTGTCATTTTCTCTACAAGAAAGCAGACTGGCAAATGAAAAGTGAAAAAAAAAAAGTTTTGGTAAATGAAGATTTTTTTTTTTCCCACTTTCTCTGCACTGAAATCATACCAGTCATATTTCTTGTTTGAAAAGATGTAGATGCATTAAAAAACCCTTCCCCTTTCCACATTTAATCTCTGTTTTCTCTGGCTTTGAAGATCTAGTAATTTCCCATTAACAGAATATTAATTTCCTTCCTCCAAGGGTATTTTCCTGTAGTTTGCATTGTTATTTGTTTGATCTGATGCAGCACATGATTTCTCTGAGTCTGCAGCTTTGAGAATTTTTTGCATCTTCCCATGGGAAAACCTCTCCTGTTTCCCAGGGTGATCATTCTCCAGAAATGTCAATAGGTCTCATAAAGGCACATTGTGCACTTACTGAGACTTGTAGTAATGATTCTTTATTTCACTAAAATGACAATAAAAGAAAGAGTATGCCTTACTTTCAGTGTGCTTCTGCTTACTCTGTTGAAGTCTTAGGAATCAAAACCAAAAAAATATTGCAAGGAGCAGTCTGTCATATTTCACTATAAACCTTGTATTTATATGTTTATATGTATATTATATTTGCTTATTTCTTTGAAAGGTTTAGTATAAAGTAAGCCAAATGCCACTGGAATTAACATATGTATTTTCAGTGCATGCCTAGTGCACAGAAATCTTTGAAAACCATTAAAGCCCATAGAAGTTTTGGGGCTGGTCAAGACAGATTTGTCCGAGGCTGTTTGTCCTCAGGCTCGAGGAATACAGAAAAGTGAAAGGGAAAGGATTTCCTTCTCCAAAACCAGTACAGGATGTAGGAACATTTCTGCAAGCAGAGATATTCCTGCTGTATTGTTAGGCTCCCTCAAGAGAATTGAGTTTGCTCTTCCAGCATGTTAGCCATTGTTTTCTGGTTGATTGTTTTCTGCTTTTGACAGTATGGTCCTGTTCCCAGCCTGCAGTTACTGTCACACAGAGATTAAATCCTTTTATGTTCTTGACTTTTTGCAGGGCTAGCCAGAAACCTGTTTAGCTCTGCACTGTATAACCTCCCTTATTCAGCAGCATTTCTAAGGGCTAATAATATAGCTAGTGCTGTATAAACACAAGGACACATGCACTTGCCTCTACCTCTAAACTAGAGACACGAAAACTGAGTTTAAGATCAAACATTTTGATAATATTTCTCTCTACAGGTACCTCTTTAGATCTTTTCAAGTAAGAATTAGCAATTCTTACTCCATATAAATTCAAAACCATTCTTTTTAGATGCCATATGTCAGTACAAAAATGAACATCTGGGCTGAGTAGTAGGAGACTTGGATGGCAACAGATATTTACTACATTTTAAAAAGTGGATTTGAGGACTTAATATCACTGCTGATTAACTATTTAATTATTTCAGAGAGAGTACTTAATGGTTAAACTGTCATTTAGGTATATTTATGTACCAAGTATTGCAGGGTCAGTATTTGCATGTTTGGACAGTTCATTCTATCTACCTTACACACCTACTGGGTAGATTGTGTTAAGCATGTTGAATCCTGCTTTGATTGATCTGCTTTGCCTGGGCATGACTGATGTCAAAATTATGTGAATTGTCTTATATAAAGTATTCTTCTGTGGGAGTGGAATTTAGGAAGTGTTTGTCAGGTGTGATTGTTGTTGCAGCAGTTCTAGGGAGATCAGAAGGTCCTTTTTTAGTCAGATTGCTCAACTGTATTTCAAGTCTTATTTTTCACATTGAAAAAAAACCCAGTTTGCTCTGAAAATCCTAGGCACACCATGAAAACAAACAAATATAATTAGAAACCAGAAGAATGGTAGTATTCATTATGCATAAATCCAAGCTTAGTAGTGGCTTCCTTCGAGAATTTCTGTTTGTTTTTTTTTTTTTTTTTCTTTCTTGGTTTCTTCTTCTTGCTCATTTTTAGGTCCAAGAAAGGATTTTTTTCTTTATAGTTTATAATAGGAAAAATTACCAGTGGGCAATCTGGGGAAGAGAAAGCACATCCAGCTTATATGGTGGTTTATTTTAGTTCTTGAAAATACTAGCAGATCAGCCAGCTGTTTGGGATTATTTCATATAGGTGCATCAGAGGAGACAGGGAAAGTAAGTTCAGACTCAGGTTGAGACTGGGAAAGCTTTTTGGGGGAGACGCTGCATGATGGAAACATTCCTGAATTGTCTTGGCTTTGAACATATGAACAGAAGCAAAAGTGTCTTTCAAGCGTATCAGTGTTGGCCACTTGGGTTTTTAAAGGAAGGTACTTCAACTTGATGCTTTAACTTTCACTAAAATATAACAAAGCTGTGACAAAGCTGTGTGTTTCTTCATCAGTAACAAGAGAAAGATACTGGTAAAACCTATTGAGCTGAGGTCCTACATTTTCCAAAATACCACATTTAGTGGGTTCTAGGTTCTGAAACAAGGATTGGTTTTGAATACTGCTCTTGATCTGTTCAGCTGTCAGGAGATGTAGCGAGACCTAGAATACTCCTCAGATGATCTCAGACCGTATATAAAAAAAGGACTGTCTCAATCATGTAATGTTTTACTGTGTCTTTTCCAGAGTGGCAAAAGTAATGAAGGTTCCTGTGTATGAAACACCAGCAGGATGGAGATATTTTTCCAATCTCATGGATTCTGGACGTTGCTCACTTTGTGGAGAGGAAAGCTTTGGCACTGGTAAGTAATACATAATAAAAAGTTTCCACAGACTTTTAATGGCAACTTTTAATTTTCCTGAGTGCCTCAAGTCAAAGCCAAAAGAATCAGCAAATTAACTCACTCTTGTGCTGGAACAGAGAACTGTCAGTCGTTCAGATCTTAAGGTTCTTCTTGCAACTCTGGTGTCCATTACCTTGTGGTATGAAAAGTGTGGAAGACAGACAGTCAGAACCCAGAGGCAGGTTTCTCACTTCCCAGACAGCTTTCGGAGGTGTCTGACACTCTCTTCTGAATTGAACATGATGCAGAAAGGTCTCACTGGTTCCACTGCAATAGTCTTTTCACAGACTTCAGGAGCATTTGGAGGGATTTCGCCTGTGTGGAAAGACCACATGGTTTTTCCTAATGTGATTCAGTGTACAAAGTATGAGGACTGATATGTCTAATGGTATGTCAAACAAACCTGTTGCAGGCGTCCCTTTTTGGAACATCACAATTACTCTTCATTAGAAGAAGTTCAGTTATATGTCAGCGTCTGTGATTTCCCTATTTCTCCCTTATCCATCCCAAGAACCAGTCAATGAGTAGAATGCAGAATGAAACAGAAATTTGAGCCCTCATGAATTCAGTACTGACAGGAAGCATAAGAACAAACTGTTAAAAGATGTAGTCTGCAAATCTGCACAATGTGGTTTTGGTTTATGACAAAAACTGAATAAATTTCGCAGAGTTTCTTTTTTTTTCCTTCCTGGATTCTTTTTTCTTTTTGTTTATTATTGAGGTTATATTACAAGTGCTTTTGAATCAGCACATATCAGAATAGCTTAACGATTTGCCTGGTGAATAATTTATACTGTATTTTGATGTGAATTCCATGGAGTTCTTTATTTTGGTGTATAATTAGTTTGCTATAGCTTTTCGTAGACAATAGTTTATCATCCAGTGAAACCTGGTTACAAATTTCATTTTGCTTTGATTAAGTCTAGTTTTAAGTTTGTTGGTTGAGGTCAATTAGCACAGAATGCTGCTTTTTTAAAAAAATGACGATACCTTTAAGCCACAGACATACTGCTTTATGTGTTAGCCTGTCATTAACCTTTCTGTAACTATCTGAGTGGACTATGATGGAAGAACCAAAAATGTGTTAGATTTCTTTGGGTGTGCATTTGTAAAATTAAAAGAATTTAAATTAATAATGAATATTTATTTTATTTGTCTTGTGCATGGGAAGCAATGTCTCATGATTAGTGATCTGGATGCCCTGGCTTAATTGCTGTGACTGGCACAGATTTGTGTCTTTTGAATAGATCTTTTCAAAGAGTCTTCTACAACGTCACTGAGTGAGTTCTAACTTGAAAGAGGTGTAGGAAGATCTTGTAACTTTCAGAATGTACTGTCATTTTGTGGTGTTTTAGACTGTGTCTCCATTTGCCCAGGAAAGGTTTGGACTGGGGAGTTTTCAACACACTGCTTTATGATGCTTTTTTTCACAGGCCAGTTTTGTACCTCTTCCCTCTAAATACTGAAGTTCCTTCTGCTAATCCAAACCCATATATTTCCATAAAACTTGAGTAGGTCTTGAGACATTGGTTTAACCTTATTAGCACTCAAATTATTTGGAAAAAACTCTTGCCTTCATCATGATGCTGAAGAAAAGGAAGTGTGGTTTTTGACTGGAAGGAGTTTGTAGGAGTTTGATGGTGAGTTTCCGTAAGTTGAAGGACATCTGGGTACCTTAACCCACAGAGTGCAACATCTCCTAGTGCATGGAGTTTTATCTGTAGAGGTATGTAAAGCAAGCAGGAGTGACCTCTGTGTGCTATATGCCATGACAAACCACTGCCTCAGGCCTGTTTCTGATGGTGAATTAAGGCTCCTAAACCATCTTCCTCTGGTGATGTTGAGTATGAGTCTTGCAGATGCTTTCTGCCTCAGGCAGAAGGGAAGAACCTTTGGTTGCTTCATATTAGGTTGGTGCAAAAGTAATTGTGGTTTTGGACTGTGAATTTTAAATCATTATAACTAGGCTCAAACGCATCTTTATTAATGAAAATAGGAACCATTACAGTCAACACATTTTTGCCAACAAGAAATAAGTTTGTTAATTCCTGGGGCATAAAAATCTGTGCCTTGAGATTTGACGAACTCTGGGAAAGCTTTTTCTGCATCCTGCGGGTCATGGAGATGTTTTCCCTGCAAAAAGTTGTCAAGGTGCTTCAAGAAGTGGCAGTCGGTTGGTGACATGTCAGGTGAATATGGCGGATGAGGGAAAACTTTGTAGCCCAATTCGTTCAACTTTTGAAGTGTTGGTTGTGTGACGTGTGCTTGGGCATTGTTGTGGAGAAGAACGTGGCCCTTTCTGTTGACCAGTGCTGGCTGCTGGCATTGCAGCTTTTGGTCCATCTCATCGGTTTGCTGAGCAGATGCTCAGATGGAATGGTTTTGCCGGGATTCAGAAAGCTGCAGTGGATCAGAGCGGCAGCAGACCACCAAACAGTGACCATGACCTTTTCTTCCTGCCCGTTTGGCTTTGGAAAGTGCTTTGGAGGTTCTTCTCGGTCCACCCACTGAGCTGGTCATCACCAGTTGTCATATAAAATCCACTTATTGTCACATGTCACAATCCAATCGAGAAGTGGTTTGTTGTCGTTGTGTAGAGTAAGAGACGCCGACATTTCAAAAGGACAATTTTTAAAATTTTTGTTCAGCTCATGAGGCACCCACTTATTGAGCATTTTCACCTTTCCAGTTTGCTTCAAATGCCAATTGACTGTAGAATACTTGATATTGAGTTCTTTGGCAACTTCTCATGTAGTTGTAAGAGGATCAGCTTCAATGATTAGTCTCCATTGGTCGTTGTCAGGTTCTGGTACCCGGCCACTCCACTCCTGATCATCAGGGCTCTTGTCTCCTTTGCAAAACTTTTTGCACCACCACTGCACTGTATATTCATCAACAGATCCTGGGCCAAATGGGTTGTTGATGTTAAGAGTTGTCTCTGCTGCCTTATAACCCATTTTGAACTTAACAAAGAAAATTGTTCAAATTTGCTTTGTGTCTAACATAATTTCTGTAATCTAAAATAAACAGAAAATTAAAAACAAGTTATAAGTCAGTAGCAGAACCCCATAAAGCCAGAAAAGTGCATTAAAATGATGTGTAAAGTAACCACATTTATTTAAGAATATATTCCAATATCAAAGAGCAAATTTCAACAATGCAAAACTCACAGTTCCTTTTGCACCAACCTAATAATTCCTCTAACTTCTCTCTGTTCTTACACATGACATCTTTCCTTCTCTTGTATCCTTCTGTAGGGCCCTAAAACAATTGCATTTTGTACTGTAGCCTCTCTCCTGATTTTGCGGCTCCTGCCTCCTGACCTCAGACCAGTCTCTGTATTCCTGCCACTCTCTGTGTTACTGTCTGAATCTGTTTTTCCTATGCTATCATTAATTCTTTGGATTCCTGTTAAATTCCAGCTCTTGTGAATCCTAAGGGTGCTTGAACAACGTATTGGTGGTGTCAAGGGTTTAGATTGCGGGGTGACAATAAAACCCTGGCAGATGTATTGTTAACCTCCTCTCCCCCTCACTTCCCCCTTTTGCCCCTCCCTCTCCCCCCTTCCCACTAAGGACAGGAAGGGAGGGAGGGAAGGGGATCAGGAGGGAAAGAAAGACAGAGAGAAGAGAGTTGGAAAAATTAACAATGTTTTACTAATGCTACTAATAAGAATAGAGAAAATAATACAAAATATACAAAACCAATCTTGAAAGTCTCAGCAACTGCAGAGCCGGCCCCAGAAAGTCCTGGATTGGACTCTGCAGCCAACCGGAGCTGGATTCCGTCTGTCACTAGGCCTCAGTTCGCAGGGACGACTAGCAAGGTCCTCTCCTAATGTCAGCCATGAGGAAAAGGGAAAAGGAAAAGGGACGAGATCCTCGTGATCTCCCACTTTTATATGAAGTATTCATGTGAATGGAATGTTATACACGGTTGGTCAGTTTCTTGGTCACCGGTTTCTCGTTGCCCCTCTTGCGAGATGTCCATCCCCATCCATGCTTATCAATAAGTTTGCATTCCATCGCTAGGTTTACCAAAACATGTGTCTGATTCTCCAGGAAAATGCAGTTAATATGAAGGCTTTAGCTGACAGGCAAATTCCCTAAAAGAGAAACTTGTTTTTAACAAAACCAGGACAGGTGGGCAGCAGGGAGAGCTGCTCTGCAGCAATATTTAATCTGGTACCTTCTGGTCAGATGAGCTTTGTTGGACCTGCAGCACTTCAATGTGGAAAGCCTCCTGACCTCCTGTTTAAGCCAATACCATCTAAAGGCTGAGCTGAACCCTCCAGATTCAATCCTATGGGCATCCAGACAACCTGAGCACTGGGCTTAAATTCCTCAGTGCATGTGTAGTTGCTGTGTAAATGAATCATGACAGTGTCTACAGGGCAGTTACGCAAGGACTGTGATGCTCAAAGTTTGTTTTTCTGCCTGCCTCAGTTTCCTTATCATCTTTCAATTCAATGCAGCTGTCTGAAAATATCTTATATGCCAGGAGGCTTATTTGTAAAATGCAGTCCGTTCTGTAGATGACCAATACTTTAGCGATGTGAGCTGTTTTTAGCCATAAATATTTACCTTATTGCAAATCTTTTAGTAATGTCCCAAGCTGCATGACCCTCACAAGTTTCTGCCAGTATAGGGCATTTGAATCAACTTTACAGCTTTCCCCTCAATCGTATCTATTTAGGGAATTTCAGCTTGATGTTTCTTTAGCTTTCAGCATGTAATATTTAAATTTACCATATAGCTGATCAGAGTTGGAAACTTGCTGTTCTGTGCAAGAGAAAGGGGTTTTACCGATCCACATTCTGTTACCAAACCATCTGAGCAGCACTGAAGACCAACTGCTTGTGTACCCAGGTAATCCAGCCCAGCTGGAATTTCCAAATAATACAGAGCCTTGGTTTTATAACGTAAGGGATTTTGCTCTGGCAAGTAAATAAAAGCAAGTTTTCTGCTATAAAAGGACAAAAGATTTTGAAAACATCCCATAGGGCTGTGTTTCCCAAACTTGTTTTCTGGCAGCTGATCTTGGAGCTCAACCAATGCTTTAAAAACTTCTTCCATTTTTGTAGCAGTGTGGGGAGCTTGTCAGATGAGGTTAGTAGCTTTCTGATTCTATGACTAATGTCCAGGACACAGTTCAGAGAAGGGCGTCAGCAGCGGCAATTTGTTTCTAAATTTCATCAGCAAATTATTAATCAGGATTAGAAGAGTTCTGTGGCTGATTTATCTTTATGCAGTTTAAAACACTTCAGTAATTGATACATCTTTCATAAATTTGCATGCTTCATCTCCAGATTTCCAGATGCTATTAACTTTAGCTGTCTTCTCCTGCAAGATTATGTGGAAGAAAAACTAGTGGAAAATATAAAGATGTGCTGCTGCTGAGATGAATGAAAGCCTTGAAAGAGTTATTTGGTGGTACCTGTTACAGTAACACAAATCTAAAATAATTTCATTAACTTCAATAAAGGAACAGATCAGGCTGCCCCTAAGTCTCCATTTGCCTAAAATATCGTCAAGTTTCAGATCGCTGGGTGATAAATTTGTAAGACTGAAAGAGCATGGTTCAAACAAAATTATTTACTGTGGGTTTGTACACTCACTGCAGTCAGATTTTTGTTTTAAAATCACGTTTGCAGAATGCAATACACTAGGCAGAGCTGACTTCGGTTTAAACCTGTTTAAGCTGAGTACTCCTTTATGAATGGGAACATGCTCTGAAAGGTTTTCCCAGATTGTTTACTCTGAGTCAGGCCATAGCAATTGGCTGTTGCAGTAGTAAAAAATAACTTTTGCTACTGTTGTATAGAGAAATGTGTGACAAATTAAGGTAAAAATAGGCTGCCATTAAGTAGCTGCCATGATTATAACTTCCCTTACTGATGGCAAATCAAATATAATGGGATAATCAGAAAAATATTTGTTGACTCCACTGTTCTTTTGCCTCTTTCTGCTTCAGCTCCTTAAACAGAGGCTGGAATTCATTAATGCCTTGGATGTTGCAATTAAAACTTACTGAGATTGCTGAGAGTCCTCAGCAAGCCTGTAAGACTGTTAGTACAACAATCTCAGCGATAGGTACTTGCAAGGCAGCTTTTACTGGATCCTTTTAGCACAGGGCAGCTCTGCTTCTGCAGACCTGCAGCAGCAGATACGGCATCTGCAAAGCGAAGGAGAATGCTGGTGGTGGAACTGGGGCAGCAGGATGAGCTCCCTCCCGAGAGGTTCTGCTGTTTGAGCTAGGCAGTAGCAATGAGCGAGGGAGAGCAAAGCCACCAGCAAAGGTACGGGAGGTGAAAACCAGAGCTGATGAGCAGAATTGTGGTAATGAGTTTTAATTTGCTAAAAGAAAGGCAGGCAATAAATAGTGCAATATATATGTGCATAAGGTAGCCCAGTTGATGGATATGCTGGTGAAATGAAAGAAGTGGGATAAAGAGGTTCTGAGAAATCTCAGTTGTTAATTTTTGTCCTATTAAGAATAACGATTTGAGGCACTTCTTGTGCACACAGGATAATTGTCCCTATACTCACATTTTTAATCAGCGATTTTTGATCCTGGAACAATTGGGTTGTTTCCAGCTTTTCCATCCAGACTTTTTCCTCTAGATTACTTCCTTGTAATGCTTTCGCCTTCCAGAGAAGCAACAATCTGCCTGTCCCCGTGAAGGGCACACAAGGACACAGCACTTGCCAAAGCTGCTAAACGGATCAAAAGAATGATATGTGCATACACTCATCCATCTTCATAGAGATATATGAGCTTAAGTCATGCCAGAACAAGGCTCAGAGCACAACAGAGGCCCTTCCAAAAATTCTTCTGTCCGTGTTTCACTGGACCATTTTGGTTCAAAGAAACATACTCAAAGTGTTTGTTAAACCAAAATGCATCTCTCCTTTGGTGTTCAGTTCAGACAATTGCCCAGTTGTCATGAAGTACAGACCATTTTGCTGATTCAGTTCTGTGCCTTCCACTGTACAATTTGATGCCTTGCGGTCTGCAGAGTGTTACAGAAAAAGGATAATAAATGATAGTTTACATTGTAACATTGCTGAAGTGCTTAGCTCAAAACCATGTCTGCTTCTCCCTGGTGTGTCTGTTGAGACACTTCAACAGTTCAAGTTGCTGGTAGCATCACTTTTTAGGTGAAACTGAGTTTTTCAGTGGTAAGTGTAAATGGCTGAAAGGAGAGGCAGACAGGTTAAGAAGGAGAGGAACAGTCATGATGGGGGGATCTTGCTGTTTCCAGGGCTCTGCCCACCCCCACCCCAGGACTCCCTCACCCTGCCCAGGGTCCGGGACTCCATTTTCACGACGTGGGGCCGTCAGATCCTGCTCCAGCGATGCCACAGCAGGGCTGGTCTCCAGCTCCCCACAGCCCTGCCCTGCCATGGGCCTCCTAAGCCAGGCATACCCACAGGCCCACCTCCTGGCCAGCCCCAGCCCAGCCACTTCCCCACGGAGGTGCCTGAGGCTGGGGGATGGGGGCTGAGGCGGTCCTGGTGCTCACGCACCTGCCTGCTCCTGTAGTAGTAAAAAATACTCTGGGACAGGCCCAGGATGGACACCGCGAGCCCCTACTGCTCCTGGTCCCCAGGGAGCCCCCAGCCCCTGTTGTGACCTGGCAACTTCTGCTGCTGCTACCAGGGGAGTGATGGACGCTGGTGGGAAGTGACAGCTCTGTTCTAGAGCTCTCATTTGGTGGCCGTGGCAGAAATCTGCACCAGCGCTGTCATCTGCGAACAGATGCTTAGTCTGTGGTAGCAGTGATTGTGACCCTACCATCTGCTTGGCCTACGAGCAAAGCTGACTTTATTCATAGGCTTTATTGCTGGTGTTTCTGTGGAAGGCATCCTTCAGCTGCTCTGGAGTGTTATCACAACAGGGCAGTAGGAAAGGTGAAGGCCTGATTGTCCGAAGGGCTGACTTCCTGTGGAGGGACATTTGTTTTCCATTTTTATCTGAAGCTATTTGCAAAGCTGTGATAGCTCATAAATAACCCTGCCCTTCATTTTCTGATTAGTTGACACTCTGTGCTTTGACAGCACCGGGACTCAAGCAGGGAACAGAGTGAGCTGTTGCTCTTCCTGCAGCTGCTGCTGGAGGACCAGCCCATACCCCCAGGAACTGTAGTAGGAGACTGGCCTTGTTGCAGAGAGCTCGCAGATTACAATTCAAGGCAGATGACAAGTGTCAGAAACAAGGTATTCTTACTATAATGACAGCTACTTTGCAGATGCAAAGGAACATTACTATCTCTCAGCTCTTAAATCCATCTACAGTATTTTATGTCCTTTTCTTCTGCATTACCTAGGTCATAGACACAAACTTAATCTTCATGTAAGGTTTTTTCCTGTTCACAAGTCTTCAGTGTTCATTCCTATACAACTGGCATATTGTGCCAAAATAGTAACTTGCATTTAGTTAACTCTGTGGTAGCTAATTTGCTTAATGTTAGATTCATAGTGCTGGAGGTCCACACTCCCAGGGTTGAACGTAACACAAGAAGCATAAGTGGCAGACAGAGCTGCGGCAGGCCCAGCACAGTGGGCTCTTAGCAAATGCAGGCAAGTAGCAAATGCTGCTGTGACTGTAGCTCTCTCCCAAGACGAGGGACTGCAAGTCCAAGGCAGCAGCAGTGACTAAAAGACGGATGTCCATACTGAACTCCAGGAATCGTGGTGACTCTCTGTGCATCTTACTGTTTTCCTTATATGTCTTTAATATTTTGTTGACAGTTTCTCACAGGATAAACAGCATCAGTGCATCAGTTTATATTATGGGAACCACGTCCTCTGTCAGTAGCAAAATATGGCTGTTCTGACAGATGACTGTGCAGACCTCGCAGGCTATTATGTAAAACCATGGCACTGCAAAGCATTCTTGCTGCCATAGGATTTGTGTGTTGGAAGAAGGAAGATATTTCATAAAACAGGTTTTCAACCTAAGACTTTTTAGCTTCCTCTCTGGAGGGTTTTGCTAACTATCTTCTAAGAGCACAAATAGTTAAAGTGTTTGCCTCCCTGACTGACAGGAAAAAAACCTTATGATTTGTTGCACTTGCTTGGTACTCAGGGTTTCAATAATGTGTGGCTAGACAGAAAATAAGGAAATAAAAGAAATTTCAACCAAATCGAGTATTGTTTTGTCGGCAATGGTGACATGTTTGATGTCTCTTCAAGTTTCTTGAGTCTCTTAGCTTATGTATCTGTCATCAGCATCTACTGAGTGTCAGGTGTCTTGGATTTTACTCTATGGCATGCTTCTTTGTGATTTTTTAGTAATCTGGGTTAGATACATATTGCCACAAGAGCTTGTTCTAAGTTACCCAAAAGGAGAGAACACTTGCTGAGATAAGCAAGAACTTTCCCATGAAACAGACTTTTGCTGGAAAATACTGATTTTATTGAAACGTTTTGCTGATTGACATATTCCAGTTTGTCATGGTTCAAACCCAGCCAGCAACTAGGCCTCACGCAGCCATTCACTCACTCCCCCCAAGTGGGATGGGGGAGAGAATTGAAAGAGTAAAAGTGAGAAAAGTCTCAGCTTGGGATAAAGCCAGTTTAATATGTAAAGCAAAAGCCACACACACAATCAAAGCAAAACAAGGAATTTATTCACTGGCAGGTGATGTTCAGCCATCTCCGGGACAGCAGGGGTTCATCACACGTAACAGTGACTTGGGAAGATAAACCACATCAGTCCAAATGTCCCCCACTTCCTTCTTCTTCCCCCAGCTTTACAAATTAAACGTGATACCATGTGCTATGGAATATCCCTTTGGTCAGTTGGGGTCCACTGTCCTGGCCATGTCTCCTCCCAGCCTTTTGTGCACTGCCCACCTTCTCGCTGGCAGGCCAGTGTGACAAGCTGAAAAGTCCTTGACTGCTTAGCCACAACTAAGACATGTTATCAACATTTTTCTGGAATCCAAACCACAGCATTGTACCAGCTATCAGGAAGAAAATTAACTCTATCCCAGCCAAAAGTAGGGCTCAGTTTTAACAGGCAGAGTTTAGCTCAGTAGAAATATTTCTGGTTAAGCTGTGTTACAGGTCTGTTGCAGAGCAGGCTGTTATCCAAGTTGGCATCTTGGCTTAGGACATTGGAAGTACAAGATCAAGTCTGCTCTTTTGAGTTCAGATGGTAAACTTGAACTTGTGTCTCCTCTATCTGAGAGTATGTACTAAATCCTGTGGGGTATTCCAAAATAGTTCTTAGTCTCCATTGTTGGATCAGTTTTTCTCTTCATAAATATAAACCCAGGAAGGTATTTAGATCTGAGCACCCAAAAGTCTTTACCACTGAGAGGAATGGAGAAATACAGAAAGGGGAAAAAGTACTATTTTCTGGTTGTGTTTGTTTTGTTTTCCAGAATAACTTTTTCAGGCTCTTGTTTTTTGTCCTTATGGTAGGCCGTGAACATTCTGGAAACCTTCATTTTTCATGGAATGGTGAAACTGTTTCTCTGCAGCTTGAAAGATGAACATCTGCAGAGATAAGGAGATGCTGTTGAACTTGACTCACATAACTCAGAACATTCTGGTTCATGGCCAGGGTTTTGCGTATCTAGCCCAGCTCTGGGAAACAGTACCAGAGGTGTGAAAACACCCTGTGTGCTGGTGAGCAGGAATCATGACTAAAATTGTTGCAACTCTCATTTCTATTCAAGTACTGCCATTTCTATTCAAGTATTCTATTAAAATCTTTTTATTTAACCTTAGGAGTATAGACTTTGTCATATATAAATAAATAACATTTTAAACATTAGTTCTGATTGTCCGTCTGAAAGATATCAGAGTTGCTGAGGTTGGTACTGTCAACTACTGTTATGTGACATACAAAGTTAAATGAGGCATTTGCCCAGCCTCTTTACCTTGTTTTCTGATTTACAGTGATACCAAATAATGTGCTTTATATATGTCTCTTTAGGGTCTGATCACCTTCGGGAGAAGGATGGACTATGGGCTGTGCTAGTTTGGCTTTCAATCCTAGCAGCTCGAAAGCAGAGTGTGGAAGAGATTGTCAGGGATCACTGGGCAAAATTTGGGCGACACTACTACTGCAGGTGAGAAAAATGAGGAAAAGGCATAGGAACTTATGCAGTTGATAGGACAATTCTGCTACAACCATGGCTTGTTTAGCTGTGCTCAGCTGCATTTAGGTGTGCATTTGCTGTGTCCACAGAATGAATATCTGCCACAGATTGCCACTGTTCTGTAGGCAGTTTTTTTTCTCATGAGTAGGTGGCAGCAGAAATTATTTACTTACTGAAGGAGCAGTGTGTATATATCATTTCTAGTACATGAGTAATTGAATTTTCTTATATCGAATGGCAAAGGATTTGGATTATTTATGTGTGGAATTTGTAGGCATAGCTTGTTACATGGTGCTGGAAAAAAAATCAATCTCAGCAAGATTTACTCCTGCATTTGTTTCTCTATGTGCTTCTGTTTGACAGTGTTTTAGTGACAAGTGGATCTACACCTGCTTTTAATTCAGGAGAACTCCAAAGAGGCAAACATTTACTGATTTTTATTAAGGTCTCTAAAGAGTGACTTCTAACTTGTCTTTTACATCTTAGCTCCTGCCTCTCTCTTTCTCTCAGCATAGACTTAATCCAGAGGACTTTACATATCCATAAAGTCTCCCGCACACAGCTGTTCCCCACAATTTGTGGCAGCTTTCTCTACTTCATTCAGCTATTACGCACTGCACTGATTGTGTCCTTAGTCTTGGAAAGCTATCTGTGTATTGATCATGTTTACTATGCTACTTTAGAAACTGTGTATTTTCTGTATGATTGCTGTTGACTCAGAGTCAGGTGGCCAGTGCAGAACTGTGGTGCACACACACACTGGTCAGATTGCACAGGACTTGCATGGGTATGCTGGTTTAATTTGCTATCAGTACTTCAGTGGTCTACCTCTAATTTTTGAGCTAAGCAGTAAATTGCTAATTGAAAGTATATTGAGTTCTGTGAAAGCTGAACTGTTTTCTCAGCTGTAGGGGACTTACTTCTTCATTCTACTTTTTTTTTTTTTTTTTCTGTATATGCAAGGTTTGATTATGAAGCACTGGAACCCAGAACAGCATATTTCATAATGAGAGACCTGGAAGCTTTGATCACTGACAAATCCTTCAGCCATCAGCAGTTTGCAGTGGGTAACAATATCTACAGTGTGGAAAGAACAGACAGCTTTGAGTACATAGATCCTGTGGATGGCACTGTGACCAAAAGACAGGTATGGCTGTAGTGATGGAGTAACAAAGTTTTGCAACCGTCACGTTGTCTCTAGCAGTGATGTTTGTAATGTTCGCTGGCAAGCCCCTCCATTTATTTATAGCATGGTGTTTTCTTTTCTCTGATAGATACCACATTTCCTACTTAAGATTAGCTGGGTCTGGATAACATAATGTACCTCTGTTTTAGTCCCTGTTGACAGCAATGCACACACAGGGACGGTTCCCTTTCCTGAACAATGTAGAATGTCGTGTAGAAAGACAGTCTTTCCTTTTTCTATTTTCTGTTCTGAAATCTTCACTTACTTTACATTACAGAAAAAGTTAATTTTTGTTTGTTTTTGGTAACCCACAGGCTTTGCATAATTAAGGCATATTATATGTTATAGACAATAACATGCAGAAGACTTTAGTGGATTGTACCATATTTGGGCACATTTGACTTCTCTAGCCCAAATGACCAGTTCTGTGCTCCTTCTGGTCTCTGTCCTTGATGAGACTCTGTACTATCAAGAACTGCAGTTCAAACCAAGCCTCCAGTGTTTTGAAGTTCATGATGTGCTCAAAACTAACTATGTACTTTTTCCAGGTATAAATATATATTCCAACATCTTGGATATGAGCTGACTCATATTAAAATGTGTTCTGATTTTATGCTGTTTGTTTTTATTGTCCTCGTTTCTCTGGTTTATAAATTGCTTGACCTGACCAGACCCTAGCAAATGGTATTAAAAGCCATTAAAACTATTGTCATGCCATTCTGCTCAGAGTCTTTATAGTTTCCATTCATCATTGCACCCAGATAATATGAGTAGCCCACCTGCCACTGAGCTACTCTCTTTGTGCGTATTACTGCCGAAACAAGATATGAGGATATTGTCTTATCTAAGCCCACTGGAAAATTACAGGCATGGCAGACTTGTGGCCCTTGTACTTTTAAAAAACAGCTTGTGAATTTTCAGTGCACTTTTCTTTCCCTTGATTTTAATCCAAACCCCTTGTCCTAAATTGGAATATAATTGCTAATCATATCACCATGTAACACAAACAGAGTAACATGACTTGGGCTGTTTCCAGATGGACTCAAAGTGAGCCCATAAAACCAGAAAGTATATCTTTTCATAGGGAGAAGCATATATTTATTGAGCACACAGTTCAACCAGTTCATCTTTTGGCAAGGACACATTTCTAGGTCCATGTGCCTGCAGCCTCGAAGGAATTCTCCAAGCACAACAAAATGAGAGGACATTAATCCGTGCAAATGAAACAAGTCTACTGCTGCCATTTTCCTCGGGTAGCTTGCTCTTGGTGCAAATGCAGATGTCTCTTTCTGACTGTCGTGAGCTTCATGCAGATTTTCCAGCTATGTTTTTGGGAACCTGTTCAAAGTTTTGTTCCCCAGTAGGCAGGAGAGGGAGATTTCTATTCAGTGTAACTGCACTATGTTTCATGAATGAGAAGCTGGCCATAAGATAATTGATCAGTGTTAATAGACAGAAAACAAACACAGCACTGCGAACAGTATGCCCTGACTCTATCTTCCAATCCATTCTGACTGTTTAAACCCATTAATATTGTTCAGTAATAAGGCATAACATTAAATTAAATGTTCTGCTGGTCCTGAAAACTGTTTTCATTTTTTAAGTCCGGTTGTGTTATCTTTTGTGCACATGAGCACATAACAGTGCTGCTCCTGAGGATCCTGAAACAGGATCAGTTGCATTTTTGTGTGAAACTTGAATTAGTAGGATGAGAAGTAGGCATTGCCCATTATAATGGTTAACTTTGAGCTCTTTAATGAAGGCTTTTACATTCTGAGATTCACAGAATAAAGCTGCCGCTTTGAGATTAGAATTTTATTAATGTTTTCTTGTTGTCTCATTAGATTTGAGCTGCAAAGGAGTCTGCATGTAATCTTGGGATTTTTGCATTTCAGTTTGAGCGAGAGTCAGGAAACAGGCATTTGAAAAGCTGGAAGAAAAGTTACTTCAGATAACTCTCCAGAGATAAGGCAAAAATCCCTCTGTGTTCAGAATGATATTTCAATCATGTATCAGCAATAAAGTATTTCCTGTCAGAGTAGTGAGTGTGGCCTGCTGTGCCTAGAAGACACTCAAAGGTCCAGTAGAGGAACAAGTAAAAATTGTGGTAATCACAGTATTCTGAAGTAAGAGTATAGCCATTTTATATGCTTCTAATTTTTGTATATGTCTCTGTGTCTGATATATTGCTGCTAGACTAGATTTTCTACTAGTGTTACTCCTTGCCATAATGCTTTCATAATGGTTTCAAAATCCTAAGATATTTTGCTCTAAGTTTGCTGCTTACTCTTGTTCATGCTACCATATTATGCTAATTTATTATTATTAATTTAATTATGAAATTGCTAACTGAAAAAAAAAAAACCAAAGTACTGGAAAGCAAACTATGTAGTACAATGTGTAGTAGGTTCAGTTTTCTCAGTGCTTCACAGATAATAATACATTAGTAGGCTGTTTACCTGGTTTGTAGTGTAAAAGAGAGAAATCCCTGTGAATCTCCATCTCTGTCACATCAGCCTCAAGGTCAGGGGTTTAACCATGGAACATAACTTTGTTTCATAGTTTTCACACAGTTCATTAAAATCCATAAAGCAGGCCCAATTTGCCTAAAATAGATATCAGCAGATGTTCAGTGTGGGAGCTGTACTGAACCTTTTCATCTGCTTCCTCCCAGGAAAAAATTATCTGTTCCCATAAGAAAACATTATTCTTGCTAGTGACAAATAATGTGTCCTATTTTCATAAAACAGGAAGTTATTCTGTCCTGTGTGCTTTTCTGTGTGTTACTCTTTATTCTTTTCCTCGTATGTCGTTTTACAAGTTCTGCATACTAAATTTTATGTTTCATGGAGCTGACACCTTCTATATAATAAAGAGCAAAAACATGGCTTTAAATCAATGACCTTTATGTCAGGTAAAAGAATGTCATAATGACAAACAGTTAATAGGCTGCTTGCAACTTCACCAGCTTCCTTTGACCTTGCTGGTCCCAAAAACTCAAAAACACCAAAAAGGAAAACTTTTGTATGTTAGACTGGGTATTCTGTAACACGTGGTGAAAACCAGTTGAGTTGTGTCTTTACAAAAGATGCAGAGTCACAGGTTATTCTCCAGGCAATTCTTTTTCGTATTTGTTTGTTAACAGTGTTTTTGGCTGGGTTTTTTTGCCTTCAACAAATGTTTGTAACTCACAGCTTTTAGGTATTTCCAGAAAACAGTGAGGAATATACAAATTTAATCACTGTTATTTTATTTTTGTGGCCTTTGTGAGTGAAAAGCTTTGCTAGTGCTTAAATCACAGTTTCCAAGGGAGAGTCAAAAGTTTGTGTGTTTTTTTTTTTTTGCTGCTGGGCTCTCTGAAAAATGAGTTAAACGAAATCTCCAGGTGCAAATATCTTGACTTTAAAGTCTGATTTGACAGTCCAGTTCTAAATGCCATTGTTTCCCAAGCAGGTGATTTCTCCTTGGCACTAAGGATTATTGGTTTTAAGCAGTACAGCCACTGTGTCTCTGTAATTCCCTTTTACAGAGTATTTTCAACTGTATGGCTGGAATCCTGGTCTTACAAACAAATATTAGCTGTCACTGCACACGTGTAATACTGTCAGTTGTGTGTCCCTGAGAAATGTAAAATGAAGAAAATAATAAGCTCAGAAATAGTACAGTGAGCTGCTAGTCATGTGTCTGTATACATTGCATAAATATCCCAAGCACTGTAACTGGCTACAGATGCTGTAGTTTGGTGGAGCATTTTTGCATCTTAAAGTTATGGGAAAAGTTCTGGGGGGTGTTTATAAATAGTTTTTTTCTGAAGATCACAATTTAATGAGTGGTGAGACTTCAGATGTGATAAACCGAGTAGCAATGTGCTATTGTCACTATTGCTAGATAAACATGGAGTATGTAAAATGCCTGTTCTGTCTTTGGAGAGGAATACACTCTGATGTTCATTCTTTCATTTTGTGCAGATATGTTAGACTCCCTTCCTTCTTTCTTAAAGCTGGTTGACATTAATGTTCCATATTTTGAGCTGCTGGTCCTGGGTTTGACAACCATTGGAAACGAACTATATCCAGAACTGTGAAACTCTTCAATTTCTCTTCTTTCTTTTCACTGTTACAAAGTTAAGTCAGTGAACAATCAGCAAAAGACAGCCCCTTGCTTACGGGATCAGATCACAACAAACTGCCTGTATAATTCTAAGTGTCCAAGATGAAATCTTGATTCCATTGAAATCAATGGCAAAACTCCCATCAGCATCAAGTGAACCATCCCATTACAAAGTTGGCTTAATAGCAAATGTCAGAAAAACAGGCTCTAAAGCTCAGTCTCACAAATATAAACTATTTCTGTTTGTCACTTAGGCTGTACTTTTTGAGACTACTAGATAAATTTCTAGATAAATTGCCAATGCATGTTTAAATTAATAGATAATGCTATACCAGCAGCTAAAAAAAGTGTCATGGTATCACCAGAGTTAAAAATGGAAAATATCTCTTAGGCAATCCAACCTTTAATCCATGTGGGATATTTTCCTCTTGTATATTTTCTAGTGTTAATGAACATTTCACAGGAAAGACATGGACCTGTTGGAGAGGGTCCAGAAGAGGCCACCAAGATGATCAGAGGGCTGGAACAGCTCTCCTATGGGGACAGGCTGAGAGAGTTGGGGTTGTTCAGCCTGGAGAAGAGAAGGCTCTGGGGAGACCTTGTTGTGGCCTTTCAGTACTTAAACGGGGCTGATAAGAAAGATGGGGACAGACTTTATAGCAGGGCCTGTTGGGATAAGACAAGGGGTGATGGTTTTAAACTAAAGGAGGGGAGTTTCGGATTAAATATGGAGGAACACTTTTTAAACAATGAGGGTGGTGAAAACAAGTTGCCCAGAGAGGTGGTAGATGCCCCATCCCTGGAGACATCCAAGGCCAGGCTGGATGGGGCTCTGAGTGACCTGATCTAGTTGAAGATGTCCCTGCTCATTGCAGGGGGATTGGACTAGGCCTTTAAAGGTCCAACCCAAACCATTGTATGATTCTGTGATTATCAACCAAACAATGCAAACAATACAATACATGGTGCTGAAGGTGTTTTGGCATATACCTGAGGAGACAAAGATTTCTAGTTAGGAATATTGGACCACTGTGTTGCTAACATCAGTGTCTTCTCAAGCTGCTGATAAACCTGGAAGAATAAAATGCTTCTCTCTTACTTCTCTCATTTTTAATGGTTTACTGCCCCTTAAACAAAAGTATCAAGGATCTCAGATTATGCGTTAGGCATTTGCCAACAGCAGAACTAGGACGGGAAATGAAGTCCAGTGACACAGCAGAGGTGGCACTTAGCCTAAAGGTGCCATTTACAGGAAGGGAACTGTGCTGAGTGTTAGTGGAGAATTGGTAGAGTATTGATATACTACAACTATTTAACACCGTACTTCAGTCCTTCCGTCTTAATGGCCTTCCTGTAAGGAAAGTCTGTTTACTGTGGATCCAGGTATACAGCCTGTGGTCTGTAGAAGAATGTATTCATGTATACAGTATGGAGGTGAGGAGGAGGAAAGAAGAGGTGAAGATGGGAGCAAAGAGAAAATTCACAGTTAATAAGAAATCATTTTTATTCTACACACAGTTAATGTACATTAATCAGTGTACATGAAATTAGTTATCACTTAAAGTTAAATTTCCCAAGTCGTACTACAGACTCTTGTTGAAATCTTTGTAATCAGACATTGGTGCATGGTCTATGAGGGCTCACAACTGATTCTGTCTTTTGTATTCACTACTGACAACTTTTTTTGATCCTGGGAGGCTGCAGCTATTTCTTAGGTTCCTGATCCTTATTGATCTTATAACTATTTCTCAGACCATTGATTTTATGCTCTGCCACATGGAACAAGATCGAATCAGCTAAAGAAAATAAGAACATCAGTAAGAGAGTCCTTGTTATGAGGACGGAGAAGGAATACACAAGATCATTTCTAGTCTTTAGAGGAGAAAAAAGAGTAATAAATGATTTGTCCGAAGTTACAGGGAAAGAGGAATTGTATCCTAATGACTCTTCCTTTCACTTTTTATTTTAAGGTAGTGAACTGTGGTTTGTAAAGTTACTGCCGCCTTACATAAGTGCTGTTCCTTCTTCTTCCGTAGGGGCTGCGGATTATTTTTTCAGATGCTTCCAGGCTCATCTTCAGGATGAGTGCTTCTAGCCATGTGAGAGCTACACTCCGGATCTATGCAGAGAGTTATGAAAAGGATCCCAGCCAACACAATAAGGAACCACAGGTAATGCAATAGCATTGCAATAGTCAAAGTTGATAAGTAATGCACTTCCTCTATAATAGCAGTGGCTGCAGGTTTTCATCTTTAATCAGAAGGAGCACTCAGCACTTTGACCCCTGTTTACGTTCTTTGTGGATGATTTTCCTAATCATGTGACTGTACACATTTTGAGGCAGGACAAGGAGTTTTAATGTATGCTTGTATAATGTCTAACACAACAGAAATGTCAAGGGCTAAGATACTTGGTGATAACTACTAAGAGAAGCCATTCTAGTTTATTTTTCACTTATTTTTTTGTGTCATAGTCTGAGTTACTGAACAATATTTAAAGAAAGAGATAAATATTTTTCAAGGAGGTTATCTGAAGATCACTCAGTTATGGCAACCAGGGATTCCTCACAATGAGAGCAGAGTTAGGAAATATAGATGACAGAATATAAACCATATAGGGATTCCTTGTAAGGGAAAGACCTGCGGCTGTCTGCGAATTGTTTTGTATCATAACCAGACTCTTTCCTAGGAAGAGTGAAGTTTGAGTACAAGTTGCAGTATAGTCCAACAGACGCCTAAAACAATTCATAATATAAATCACATTTTGAACTCTCAGATTTTTCCCAGTAAAACACTTTCATGCTGTGATATACAACAAGAGAAGACTAAGAATGCTTCCTGGAAGAGAGGATAAGCATTTGGCTTTTAGTAAATCAAAAACCTGTAGTTTGAAGTACCATCTAGTTGTGTATTCAAAACTGAAACACAAATGCAAATTTCCCAAAACATAAATGCTGTCAAATGCATTTGAACCCTAGGTAAATGTTTGACATTGCTTTTTTTTCACCAGATTTCCACCATATACTTAGCTAGTTTCTTTTTATGCTATTAAACAGTTACCTATCGGTCATGATAAGTGCTTCAGTTTTTCTAGAAATGTTGCAGACTCCATCCATGCAGATATGATCTATTGATTTTACTTGCTTTTTATTAAGTAACAGTTTTCATCCTCAGTAAGTCCTCAGAATATGTATAATGTTAAACCTCCAACAGAGTACAAAACTATTCTTTAGTGATTTTAGTATTTTTCTGTGCATCCAGGGTTAGCCCGCTAACAGGGTCATAAATACTTTTTGACTAAAGAACAACAGTGCTACAACCCCATTTGCACTTGCTACTGAATCGGTTTTATGTGGTAAGGTTTTGCTAGCTGGAGGACTGCAGATTGGCTTCTATAAGAAGACACCAGAAGCTGCCCCATATTGAACAGAACCAGTTCCAGAATCAGTTCCAACTGGCTCCTAGATGGACCCACCACTGGCCAAAGCTGAGCCAGTCAGCAATGTTGGTAGCCCCTCTGTTTTAAAATACTTAATAAGGGTAAAAAGTACAGCAGCAGGGAGAGAGGAGTGAGAATGTGTGGGAGAAACAACTATGCCGACACTGAGGTCAGTGAAGAATGGGGGGAGAGTGACAGAGTGGCTTGGTGGACACCTGGCAGCCACCAGCATCAACCCTCCACAGTCAGCTCACCACAGCTCTGTCCCATTTTGTTACAGCACAAATCAGTTGCAATTAAGCTGACTATTTTAAATATGGTTCTTTGTGCTATGTTGGCTAGACATAGATTAAATGAAAATCAGTCATGGTAAGAGGCAAACTGAGAGTCCATTTTAGAGGTTTGCAGTGGACTTACAGTAACCTTCTGATAATGTAGCACAAAAGTATGATCTGAACATATTTCCTGTCTAATGAATCCCAGCAAAAAATACTAGAAAGCAGCAGACCATATACTTGCAGCATTCATCTAGCCTAATTTTGACTATTTAATTACAAATGAGCATGTGCCTTTTATGATGAAATCATTTTTGCATCAAAGGGTTGTTCTGCTTTTTACAAGGTATGCAATATGAGAGAAAGGATATGCTGGCAAAGTTCAGGCTTGTGGGTCTCCTAAAGTAACCTACAATCAATGTACAGTATTTAATGCTTGTTTTATTAAATGGGTGGAAAATAGCAGATGTTCTTATTGAATTTTACACTTGTGAAGAGACTAGATTGAATGAGCAGAGGTTATCCTCAGAAAATGAAGAATATGCTACTCTACTGTTACATTTAATCCTTGTTCTGCATGGCTTTGCTTGAGAAAGGTGCATAAAGTCCCCTGCAAGGTGTAGTGACCTCCCTCCCCAGCAACACAGCCTGTGTCCAAGGAGCAGCAAGAACGCAGCTGCTGCACAGGTTGGTAGGAGCCAGGAACCCAGAGCAGCTACAGGACAGGCATGCCCTCCTTGTCCAGGGCACTGTCCCAAAGCAGGCAAGTGGAGCAGGAAGATCAAGGCTCTGGTAACAAGGCAAGACGAGGCAAGCGATGGATCAGGTTCAGGGTCCATCTGGAGCAGCAGGATATGGGACAGAAGACAGGGCTGGTGACAAGGCAACAGTGTGGGTTCATCCAGAAGACAGGGTAAAAGTGAGAACCAAAGACAAGCTACAATGTACATCCAAGGAGTCCTTCAGGGAGGGAGGCAACCTGTAGCACAGGTCTGGGGTCCCCTCAGGCAGCTGCGCCAAGGAATCTGGAGAGAAGCACCCCTAGGGCATAGATCCTGCAGACTGCTACACTTTTGGCTGTTCCTCCATGGTATTCGGTAGTGAACAGATAATCGCAGGGCTAGAAATGTTGTTGCCTTGAAACTTGTTGCAGGAACTTCCCTGCATTTGTTTAGTGCAGACATACATTTTAACATCCAGGCTGCCTCAGGAGTTACATAGTGCTGTAAAGACCCTCCTCATCTCTTGCCATGTGCACAAAATCTGGGACAAATAGCAGTTTCATCTCAATTAATGCAATAAATTCTTTCTCTGGTTTCTTATTTCACAGTATTGCACAGTTCCCACCTCTTATCTTTCCTTTCTCTGACTGAACGCGTTGCCAGCAACATGAGGGCAATAGGAGCTGCAAGGTCATAGATTATATACCGTAGGCACATGATACATTTCAAGGAAGTAAATAAATTTGATTTCAGGGCATCCTCATCTTAGTACAAAAATAACTAAAAATTTCTCAGGAGAACATTTGATAGTCAGTGAAATATGTGGAAGAGAGTGAATAGCAAACCCCTTTATCAGAAAACAGCATTGCTGAGAAGGGGTGGCATAGTTCTGCTGATATTGTAATTCTTTTTTTGTTTTAGTTTCCTTTGACATTCATAGTGATGTGAACATCTAGAAGAGCTGTGATGGATTTGGAGTTTTAAGTGCTTTGTTTCCTATTTACTTTCAGTAGTAGGGGCATAATCAACATACTCCTAAGTGACCAGTTATTCAAAGAGAACTGACATAAAGAAGTATGTAAAATATATACCCTATATATAGTATTTAAGGAAATTGTTACATTTGGGATAAATGCTTATTTTTCTTTAAGTGTAGCTGGTCTTTGTAACTGGGTAGATGACTACATGTAACTTCTGTAGTGTCGCACTTTGCCTGCAACTACTGATCAGGAAAAACTCTCTGCCATACGTTTTATATCATAAACCAAGACATAAAATTATTTGATGATTGGCTGCTTAAGTAAATATTTAGTTGCTTCTGCTTTATTGGACCACCTCCTTCCAGTACCTTCTTTTCATTTTTTACATAGACAAATGGAAGAGGAATGCTTTGCATTGCTCCATGTTTTTGCCTGGCGACAGTTCCAGTCAATACTTGAAATGAAAGGCAAAAGTATATTGAGACATCTTTATGGCTCTTTTTCACAAGAATTGATTCTTGTTCTGTGAAATCATTATGGTAACTAGGTTGAGTTTACCTCCTATCAGCATCCTTTGTTTTCCCCTTTCAGACAAAGCCTTTTCCAAAATTAGTCAGCCAACTTTTCACAGTTTCCGAGTTTTTTCTAGTTTGCTTGTGTTCCCTTTGACAGTGTTAACTGCTGATGGTGAATCTTCCACATATAAGCAGAAGACTAAACCACCCCTTCTAATATGCATGCTGAGACATGCATATTGTCCTGAAACACCAATATTACATTATAATGCTTTTTGAGTTGTGTTAACTGAGACATATTTTAAGGGCAATATATACAAGTACCTTTATTTTAAGAAGAACTGTTCACTTGAGGTGGATAGAATTAATCATTCACATTAGAGGTGATGTACTTCTCTGGATGATGGTAACTTTATTTCCCACAAGACGTTCAGCCAGATGATATTTCAAGATCCCTTCCAACCTAGGCTGTACTATGGTGAACCCTTATCCAGCATGAAATTTGGACAAAGATCTGTGTCAATGCTCAGTATCATCCAGGTTCAACCACTGTAGGTAGCTGTAGGCCCTACTTTGGTCTGATACCCAGCAGAAAGCCTGACAAGCTTGGAAGCACCATTGAAGCTGCTCAATGCTGCCTCTTATTTTGACCTCAGGGAGCCATTCAAGTGAGTGTTGCTCAACTGAAGCTCTCCTCATGCTTTCTTGTGCCTCAATAGTGTGTAACTCTGCATGAGGCCTGCAGGAAGAGCTAACTTTCAGGCCTTATTATCTGTATGTTTTACTTCAGAAACATTAGAGCTTCCATAAGAGCAGAGTAAATGTAGACAACTGCGTGACTGACAGCATAGTAGTCCAAGGGAAAGCAGTTAAGTATACCAGTAATTAGAAGACTGAGGTTATAGATAAATGTGAATTGCAGTGGCTTCTGGCCATTGAACAATCCATTGAAGGAAATTGGCAGAAACAGCCTCATTATCCCCTAGGAGATAAGGAGTGACTAATTTTTTTTTCTGTGAGTAGTTCAGTTCTTCCTATAAGCCAGTATCAACATGAATGAAAATCAGGAGCAATAGAGAAAAGTGACCATCATGCTCTGTGCAAAGTATATTAAAAACAATCCAATGTAAGCACTTGAAAATTATGTAATATATAGGGGTTATGCCTTCTAGTTATAAGGAGGCTAAAACAAAGTCTTGAAAACCATGCCCAAGGCTTTTCTAAAACTGTATTGTTCCCCACTCTGTTGATTCTCCTTGTCACTGCTGATGCCCCTCATCACTCTGCTTTCCTCGCAAAGTTGCTTTCCAGCTAACTTGGAAGATTTCCTTAAAAAGATGATTTTTTTGGTTTATACTACTCAAATAGGCATTCAGGTAGCAATTTCAGAAAGTTCAGTTCTTTATAACAAACAACAGACTTCTGCCTGAAGCTGTGGGCCTTTATGCATTAACATGTATCTTTTCCTAAGGTTAATAGACTTATTAGCTGTGCTAAATTTAACACAGTTGGAAAAACTAGAGATATGTCCAATGAGCATGAAGTACTAAAATAAGAGTTTATTGACCTTTAGGCTCATTTGCAGCCTCATTTTATAGATCAACTCATATTTCATTATTTCCAGATCCTGACACATAGTTAATATCTTCTCATCCTTTTTCTAGCCACCTGAATATATTATTGAACTTGGATAGTATTCAAACAGGAAGTTTCATATGCAAAGACCAAGAAAGAAATGACTTGTTATGCTGAGTTGTTTTGATTGGTTTTATTTGTAAATCCAATGTGTTGTTCAACAGCAAGGTTGTGTGGCTGTTGCAGGATAACTGTCCTGGAAACAGTGTAGTAAATAATCTGGATTGCTCTGAATATGGACTAGCTAGCTCTATTTTATTTAGGATACAGTGAATCACAAATTCTGCAATTACTTTTGCCAAAGTCTAGTGAACTACGTGCTAGTTAGCTACAGAATCATTAGATTAGCAGCAGCCAAGTGAAGGTTTCAGGGCAGTAGTTGTTTCTTTGTGGTTTTGTCCAAAAAGGCATGCCAATTTAGGAAAAAAAAAAAAAGTGATAAAAAAGAAAAATTGGGATAGATCATCAAAAACTGGATTTCTGAATCAATTCTTGAATGGCAAGTAGCAGAGGAGAAAAAAAAGCCAATTTTCAGGTGGACCTTGGTTGTCATACGAAAGGCTAATGATTATGTATGGTTGTATATATAGTGATTATATAAAGCGATTGTTAATGGTGTGAGTTTGTCCAAGAGGAGGGAACTGAAATCAGTAACCCAGGAGTCCTTGTGTCCAATATCACTTAATAGAGATAAAAATTAAAGGTTTCTGTGTGATTATGTCAAGACACTCCCACAACTGTGCTTAACAAGTCCAGTTTGCTAGAGAATAATGACCTCTTCATTTGTTTTTGAAGCATTGGGTCTTTTAGCATGGCTCTGGTTGGCTGTTAAAACATATAGTATGGTGCAGAGAAATCATGCGAAGTTTTGCCTTTACTATTAAAATCAATTAGATTTTCTTCGAGGGGGTGTGAGATATGGAGATTTCCATCTGTGTGATCACACTCTTTAGGTAACTCAATGTGTGTGTGCCATTCAGGTAATTTAGCTTCTAGTTCTGCACGAAGACGTACAGTGAACACATTTAAAATCAGCTATTACATAGGAAAAATACTTCATGTGACAGTAATTATAAAATCTTTCAGGCATCGTGGAAATTAGTTCATTATACCTAATCTTCACTCAAAGCTTTTTGGGCACACTAGAAAGGAACTGATTTGTTACAAACATAGAATTTTTCGCACAACACTCAGTTTATGTTTTCCTCCTCTCTTTTTCACCCATCATGTCTGGCCTCCTCTATTGCTAGGGTCAGAACAGCTGGCCTCCTGGCCTTTATTGTAATTTTATTTGAGTTAGCAGGCAGACCATGCACAAGAGTAGAGAAGCCAGTTTCTTTTTTCCTGTGGCAAGCGTGCTGCTTCATGGTAACAAAGGACAACTGGCCTCTGGAGATGGTTGACAGAGATAGGAAGCCAAATAGTCCCCTTGTATTCCAGAAGGAAATAGCTGGTGACTTACTGAGCCATCTGGATTCTCACAAGTCTATGGGACCAGACGGGATCCATCCTAGGGTGATGAGGGAGCTAGCAGAAGAGCTCACCAAGCCACTCTCCATCATCTTCCAACAGTCCTGGCTCACTGAGGAGGTCCCATACGATTGGAAATTGGTGTATGTTACCCCAATCCACAAAAAGGGCTGCAAAGCTGACCCTGGCAACTACAGGCCTGTCAGCCTCACCTCAGTGCCTGGCAGGGTTATGGAGCAGATCATCCTGAATGCAATCACACAGCACCTTCAGGATGGACAAGGGATCAGACCCAGCCAGCATGGGTTTAGGAGGGGCAGGTCCTGTCTGACCGACCCGATCTCCTTTTATGATCAGGTGACCCACCTGGTGGATGAGGGGAAAGCTGTAGATGTGGTCTATCTAGACTTCAGCAAGGCCTTTGACACTGTCTCCCATAATATACTCCTGCAAAAGCTGGTAGTCCATGGCCTGGACAAGTGCACTCTCTGCTGGGTTAAGAACTGGCTGGTGGGCCGGGCCCAGAGAGTGCTGGTGAATGGGGCCGCATCCAGCTGGCGGCCAGTCACTAGTGGTGTTCCCCAGGGGTCAGTGTTGGGTCCAGTCCTGTTTAACATCTTTATTGATGTTTTACATGAGGGGATTGAGACCATCATCAGCAAATTTGCTGATGACACCAAGTTGGGAGGGAGTGTCGACCTGCTGGAAGGCAGGAGGGCTCTGCAGAGGGATCTGGATAGTCTGGAAAAATGGGCTGATTCCAATGGGATGAAGTTCAACAAGGCCAAGTGCCAGGTCCTGCACTTTGGCCACAACAACCCCCTGCAGCGCTACAGGCTGGGCGCAGAGTGGCTGGAGAGCAGTCAGACAGAAAGGGACCTGGGGGTACTAATTGACAGGAAGCTCAACATGAGCCATCAGTGTGCCCAGGTGGCCAAGAAGGCCAATGGTATCCTGTCCTGTATCAAAAATAGCGTGGTCAGCAGGACAAGGGAAGTGATCCTTCCCCTGTACTCTGCATTGGTGAGGCCACACCTGGAGTATTGTGTTCAGTTCTGGGCCCCTCAGTTCAGGAAAGACATTGAAGTGCTGGAGCGGGTCCAGAGAAGAGCAACAAGGCTGGTGAAGGGACTTGAACACAAGACCTATGGGGAGAGGCTGAGGGAGCTGGGGTTGTTTAGTCTGGAGAAGAGGAGGCTTAGAGGTGACCTCATCACTCTCTATAACTACCTGAAGGGAAGTTATAGCCAGGTGGGCATTGGTCTCTTCTCCCAGGCAGTCGGCAATAGGACAAGGGGGCATGGGCTTAAACTCTGCCAGGGGAAATTTAGGCTGGATATTAGAAAGAAATTATTTACGGAGAGAGTGATCAGGCATTGGAATGGCCTGCCCAGGGAGGTGGTGGACTCACCATCCCTGGAGGTTTTTAAACTGAGATTGGACACGACACTTAGTGCCATGATCTAGTAAATGGACTGAAGTTGGACCAAGGGTTGGACTTGATGATCTCTGAGGTCTTTTCCAACCCAGTCGATTCTGTGATTCTGTGTAAAGTGAGCACCACCAGCACTGTGGCTGTTACAGAGCCAGGCCCGTTTGTTCCACGATGAAAACTAGGCCATCCACATTGCTTAGGTCTTCTGGAATGGGTGGCCATAGCATAAACCTTTCCAAAGCCTTCTCTTTTATGGAATGCAAGACCCAAGGAGACACGCTGAGCTGTGTGTTGAGCCATTATGGCAGAAGCCCTGCAGGAGAACACTGCTGTGGTGCCAGCCTGTGTGGTCTTAGTGCTCACCTTGCTTCGCACTTATTTCAGTCCGTTCTTCATGTCTCTTCCACCACTTTAGTGTTGCTTTGTAAGTGTATTGATTTGACTTTTAAAGTACATCCAAAGGAAAAGCTCCTTCTAATAGGTAAGGCTATCAAAGCATGTTTTGTGGGTACTTGCCCCTCTTTTCTGACATTCTTTTCCTTTCCCTTAGTTCATGTTCTAGTGATTCTGTTGCCCAGGTTACAAAGGGCTAAGAGCAGCTTCAGGCAGTCACAAAAATGACTTGGGAGCAGGAAGAAGTCCTTGTTACAGGACTTAGAGCTGTCTGTTACCCTGTTACCTGTCTGTTACAGAGCAGCCTTCTGTATAACATTTAAATAGTAAAAATAGAACAACTGAGAATGAATTTACGTGTTAGAAGAGAAAAGGATTTCTAGCCCATGCCTGAAACTTTTAAGGCTTATAATAATTTTTACAATAATAATACCACCACCTAGCAGTTACAACTTTTGGTGACTTCAAAGCATTCTGCAAGCATGTTTTTCTCAAGGCAAACTTTAAGAACTGGAAAAGTGCTTTGACACTAAATCTGATAGACAAGCAGCTGAGGAAGTAGAATTTGGGGTTTGACAGCAATTTTTAGAGAGGGAAGATGCAGAGATGGAAAACATTTGACACATCTTCTATCTCTACAGAGCTCTAAAAGTCAGGCTGCAGCTCTTCTTGATGATTTCATGCTGTACTAACCCACTTGTTTATCTCTCTTTAATTTTGAGGCATTAATAATTGTTCCAGGGAAGTGAACTCTTCTGGAACATGTAGTACTATGCCAGATCTGCTTAAAAATCTGTAACAAGGTCTTGAACTTTTGTTCTGAAATAGTTACCATCCGAAGTGTCATTTTGTTCATTAGTAATTCGGGTGTCTAAATGCCTGGGTGACAGTCACACAAGGTTTAGCCAGTTGATGCTGGATCTTTGATGACTGGCTAATTCAGATGGCTTTCCATTACCTCTCCCTGTGATCCCAGAGTACAGGGAGCAAACGATTTAGTGTTTAATGTTTCCAGTTACTGACATATGTACAAATAATTGACCCTGTGTTCCTAATGTTCCACCCTGTATGTTCACCTGGGTATATGTAAGGCTGAGGGAGCCCCAAATAACACTGGTGGACACGATGCTGAATGAAAAATGCAGATCAGTATAGTAAAAGAAGACAGAGCAAATGTTTGTGAACTGTAAAAGGAAGCTGTAGTTATCCGTTGTTCACTAAAATGTTTGAATCCTGTTTGATGGTATTGCCATTCTCTGAGCTTTTTTTTTTCCCCCTCTTTATTTTTCCCAGATAAATTCTGCAGAATTCTTTTCACTGATGAGATTGATGGGGAAACTTATTTTTGAGACTTACACTGGGCAAAGTGAATTTGAGACCTGTGGAAAATGTCCGTGCCCTGACTGTGTAGAACTCAGTTACATTTGGTTTTCCTAACAAGGCTGAAATTCAGTGCAGGCTGGGGAAGAGACTGAAAGAAAAGATTCACGAGCTTTACAGTCGAAGTCTGGACAGATGATTTTGCCTCAGAACTGCATGAATTTTTGATGAAAGTTGGCAAGTTTTAGCTTAAATGTGACACATAGTACATTTTCACAAGGTGTTTCTTGACATACAGATGGCATTGTCCACCTGTTCTGTGGAAAAATATTTCTAAAGCCAAACCTTAGGCTTGTGCTGAGCTTTTAACCTGCAGGCAGGTATATTTCGACCTTGCCTGAGCCTTTGATAAAGCAGGTGCATCATGGTACAAATCTTATCTGAGAACCTGACTAAAAGAATTGAAATTGTATGGATTTTTCTTGAAAGCTCACAGAGGGAAAAAATGCTACATGAGCCAGAGAGAAATGATACACCTCTGACAGCTCTGGTGCAGAGTATTCCTGAGCAAAGGGCTTTTGATCTTTATTTGTGCTATGTTAGATGTCTGCTTGTTTGATGTATTTCCTGGTACGAATAATCTTCCCTACCAGTTAGTTCTTTAGAAGTATAGCATCTATATTATTACTAAAGCAAAATTCTGATTTAAGTTGTTTCTGATTTAAGTCCATTTTCAATTCTTAAATTATATGTGTGGGATAACATGGCATATCTCCCACACAGTTTGCAAGAGTTTTCTATATTAACATTAACATACAGAATGATTGTAATTGCCATTTTGAGTTGACATGTCAATAGTAAAGTTTTACAGTTTCTGAAGCAGAAGAAACCATTTGAAAAATATTTTTAAATCAAGATCTCTTTAAAATATATAACTCTTTCTAGAATTGTATAAACTGCAAATGATTGCTGGCCAGGAATCATCTTTTGCAACTGGTACGTAAACCATTCATTGCAGAGATAAAGGAGTTTCAAAAAAGGCATATACAGCTCTAGTTCCTTGTTGGTCTGCTCTGTTCTTGCCATTCCAAAGAGAATGCTTTTTTGGTGTTGTTTTTTGGTTTTGATGTTAGTTTTGTTTTGTTTTTCACCTGCAGGATGAAGGAAGTGTACTTTAAATCAAAGTGTGAGAGGACAGAGCTAAAATAAGAGCATGATTATGACAAGCAGAATACTTAGTAGTAATTGGAACAACTTGGCAAAAGAGCGGCAGCTAAGTTGTTTATATAAATGGGTGTCACATAAACTTGTTTGATTTTGTGTTTTGTTCAAAGCATTGTATAGAGCTTTGTTTGGCTTTTTTTCCCCCTTTCTTCTCTGGGGTGCATTTGTGGTTTAAGAAAGCAGGGTCAAGTAAAGCTGGTCGGTAGGGTTGCTTGTTACATTTTCCTGTGCTTTTTCGATTAACTAGGAAAGAGGTTTCTTAGGGGAGTGCCAGAGTTCTCCTTGATCCTTCTTGTTGGAGGGAAGGAATGATATGGTCCAGACCTTATAAATTGGCACATTTTATTGTTTTTTCTTGCAATATTTGCCCACAGATGCAAGTTTGTGCTCCACGTGTTAATCTCCTCTAAGCATGTTTGACTCTAATGGACTTGTATTCTGCTTCAATGATTATTCAGTAGATAGATATCTACAAATATGGAGCTTTTTTGAGCAATAACATGTCACACTGCTCACACTTGGGCATAACTAAATTTGACACCAGTGGCATTCAGTGTGTTACTCCATGACTCTGTTTGCACAATTAGTTTGTCTGCTCACTCTTTTAGGTGTCTGAACATTTGTATAAATAAAGCAAACACCTCATACTGACAGAACTGTTAAGTGGCTGAAACAGATTTGAGGTATTAACTATATTAATCTCATAAAAAAGATATCTAAATTTAAGCTCACTTGAATTACAGTTTTGTTTGATTTGGTTTTTAAACCTGACAGGTTTGAAGCCAGAATGTAATTTATTTGAAACATGTGGCAGGCGGGAATCTTGACGAATTTGAAAACCAAATAGATGGTTCTCTGAAAAAGAAGACTTTCACACAAAATTCAACTCTGCCAGTTTATCTTTACATGTCATTTAATTAACTGAGTGAAGGTTCAGTTTCCATTTGAAAAAATATATTTTACTTGATTTTCATGTGGTACCGTCGTAGTTGTTTTCTGCACCCAGCTGTCTGGGTAGTGTTATACATATGGCCATTCAATAAGGACTGTAGCCTGAAACATGAGAGTTCATGCTGCCTCTGCTGGAATTTATCCTATTTAATATAACTATAGGTGGTACTACTCAAAACACACTTCTGTGATTTCTGTTAAGGTAATTGTTACAGTACCTTCCAACTCTAAGCTTCACAGTTAAAGTGTGCATCTCATGTACATGGCTTCCACTCAGCAGAAAAGAAATAATATTACTTTTGTGATTTCTAGGTTGTTTTCTACATTATCAGTGTAGCATACTTATTGTTTTCTCTTTTCTGCATACCTTAGGTATACTCGGTGTAACACTGCACAAAACATGTACTCAGCATGATACTTCATTGTATCAAGTATGACACTGTAGCTGTAGCTACAGTGTAGCTGTGTCAGTGTTTATTATTATTAAATGTTTTACTATTGTTATATAATACTACAGTTAAAAGGATTTATATGTGAAATCTGTTGATATTTCTGCTTTATGTAATTCAATTTATTTCTTCTTCTTTAGGCTGTGCTGAGTCCTCTTATAGCAATCGCACTGAAAATATCTCAGATTCATGAGAGGACAGGGCGGAAGGGACCCACTGTCATCACCTGAAACCAGAGAAGATTGTAAAACCAGGGCCAAAAGAGGAACAGCAAGGAAGAGAGAGGACCTTGCTGAAACATGTTAGCCATTTGTGCCTTGTATGATTTTAAAAGTTGTCTTGGGGATAAGTGTAGGGTGGGAAGAAACATTCAGTATAATGTTGAGCATATTCATTTGCATTGATCTCCAAATACAATAGTGTATTGACTTCTTTGTTTTACCTGCAATATCTTAATTTCAGATCACAATATAGCCAAAGAAAGAGGCCTTAACCTTCACGTGTTGTCAGCAATGTGGCAGAAAAGGAAAACTCCTTGGTTTTGAATGCTCTTATAAAGGCTGGGGAAATTTCAGTTAGAGAGGGAGTTGCAAAGCAAAGACATGCTTGGTGAATATTGTTTTGAGATCTTTGTCACCTTCTTGATGGTTTACGAAGATGTATACAGAGCATGTCTGAGGCATCAGGGCTGTGAAGCGACTTTTGCAAAGGGTGTATTTCCTCACCTGACACCTCTCCAGTCTCTCCCATTGCTCACATGTGCACGCTGGCAGCAGTGTTGCGTACACACTTGCACATGCTCCCAAAGAAAGGGTTATCCCATATTTTATTTTACCCCTGCTTTTAAAGCATATCCATCTGACTTGTGCCTTTAGATTTTCCTGGGTTTTTGACTCTTTGTGTTTTTTTCCTCCAAAGGGAGGCTTTTGTGCTGTAGAAGCTGATTGTGTCCTTTCAACAATATGTCGGGTGTGGAATCTGGCTGTCTTTTGCAATATTTCTCATGTCAGCAGATGATATTGGTGCTTACTGCATTTGAAAGGTTATCACTGCAAATTCAGCAATTTTTTCACGAAGGAGTTATTATGGAAGTTTTTCAAGCCTTTGAAATACTCATGCTCCACTTAGCACAAAGTGGTTAATTGAAGTGTGTAGTGAAGAGGAAATAAAAACAAATGTTAATGAATTAAATAGAGATACTCCTCCTGATTCACGGGCTGAATGCAGTTTCTGTTAGGTTCTTTGTAACAGTGGATCATGGAATAAAATCTGGTGCGTGCAAAGAGAGATGTCCCGGCATTGATCTGAAAAGGATATTGGGGATATGAAGATCAGCATTTTTCTGCTTGTGAAATGATTCTGCAGTTCCAGCTATAATCCTGTGCTCTGAAGAGGAACACAAACACTTCATGCATGTGACATGTGTGAAAGCTTTGCTTCTTTGGGAGCAGTGTGGTCACTTCTATCATGTGTCAAGGTGGCTCTGTGCAACTTGCCTCTTTGCAGTGTGTTTCAACTAATTATGGTTGTCAAATTTTAGTGCAATTTATATGATATTGCAGCAAAAGGAAAGAGCTTTGATTTCTTTCGACACTTCTGTCAAAATTGCTATGGCACTTAGTACACAATAAAGAGTAATGCTGTATTTCTGTATTAATACATGATTGTTGACAAGACACACTGCCTTTTCAAGCATCCTAATAAAACTGCCTTTAATACAATTACATTATCTGCTTAATTGACTCTAAACAAATGAGGTAGAAATGTTTTCACACAGTATTCTACTTTGCCATTAAGTGTTTCTGTAAACCAAATGAGGTTTTAAGACTTTAGTTCTTTTTATAAAGATTTATTTTTTAGATGACCATGGCATTCTCACACAGTTTGAACATCTACTTATGAATGTGAGAATATTAATCTTCATCCTAGGTGCAGGATAGTAAGCTTCTAAGTAGTGGATCACACATGCTCAAGCATAGACATACTCTGGATTATGACAGTTCAAATTACTGGGCTGCATGAAAGAACATTCTAAACAGCAGTCCAAGAACTTCTAAAATCTCTTATTTGTTCTGTGACAATGAACTAGCCTAACCCCAGATCCACTCACCATCCTTTTTTTATGATACCTGGTGATATTGATAAAATCTAATAACTGGTATTTTTCACCAGTTAACTGCTTTTCTCTGCAAGAAGGTGAACAAAACTTTGTAAGCCTGAAGTACAGTGTGTATCTTTATATCTGATATGTTTGGGGAAGGACTGTAGCAACAATCTCATAAAGTGTGCTGCATTTCCTGAGGTCTTTCACTTACTAACATGAGAGATAAATGCTTGGAAAAGAGCAATGTATATGAACTTAAACAAAGATGCAAGGCTTCTAAAAACAGACTATGCATCTAACACAGGGAAAACTGACACCATGTGCCTTGTCACAGTCTCTGGGTACTGTGACAGAGACCCAGACCTTTCTGTGACTGTTGTTGGTTTAGAAGCTTTATAACATCTGCAAATTGCAAGATTCCTGTGTTGTTCAGCTGTGATTGCACTAACATTTACTTGGACTTCCCAAACCCTCAATTTTTTCTGTGCCCAGCAATAGAAGGATACACTCCTAATACACTGGAGGAGAAGGAGAAAGAAGAACAGAGAGACAGCAGTGAAAGGGAGAATGATTTCAAGGTACATGAGCAGATGGCTGACCAAGACAGGGCTTGAGTGGGGCCCAGGAACAGAGAAAGAGGCAGCAGATGGTGGGGAGGATCAGGAGAAGACAAAGCGCTGGATTCAGCTGGAAAGAGGTGTGATAACGCTAATAACCTAAAAGTGGGTTTGAGTTAGGGAAAGAGGGAAAAACGAATTAAAGGTGGGAAAGGAGCATGGTCTAAGAATGACTTAATAATGTTCAATATTAAATAAAACTGTCTATAATCTCACCTGTTTAGTGACAATGTATTGTAGTAACTGCTCTCAGGATCAGAGATAAATAGTAGTCTACACTAGGAGGAAATAACAGTAAATTTAGAGCAGTATGAATTGGTGACTCTGACATAACATTTTACAGAAACACAGTAACTGAGACCAGATTACTAAAACTGGTACAAGAGTACTGCCAATGCAATTAGAAGTGACAGAATGTTTGGCATAGTCTCATTGGGGAGCACAGTGGTGGCTCAGAGCAGGGTCAGACAGACGAGGCTATCCAGGACTACATCCAGTTGGGTTTTGATTATCTCCAAGGCTGGAACTCCAAAACCTCTCTGGGCAAACTGTTCAAATGTTTGACCACTCCTATAGTAAAAAAACCCCAACCACTTTCTTGAGTGTTCAGGTGGAATTTTATACATTTCAGTTTGTGCCCATTGCCTCTTATCCTGTCACTGGGCACCACTGAGAAGAGGCCGCCTCCGTCCTCTTATTTCTCTCCTGTCAGGTAGTTGTAGACATCAGAAAGATCTCTCCCAAGCCTTCTCCAAGCTAAACACTCCCAGCTCTCTCAGCCTCTTGTCATATGACAAATGCTCCAGCCCCTTGAATTTTGTGGCCCTTTACTGGAGGAACTCCAGCATGTCCATGTCTCTTTTGTAATGGGGAGCCCAAACCTGGACCCAGCACTCTAGGTACATCTCAGCAGTGCTGAGCACAGGGGAAGAAGGATCACCTCCCTGCACCTGATGGTGATGCTTTTCCTAATGCAGCTCAGGATGCCACTGGCCATCTTTGCTGTGCAGGTGAGTTGCTGGCAAATGGTCAACCTGTTGTCTAGCATCTTATCCCCAGGTCCTTCTCTGTGGAGACGCTTGCCAGCCCATTGGCCCTAGTATGTATTGGTGCCTGGTTTTAGTCCTCCCCAAGAGTAGGACTTTGCATTTCCCTTTTCTAAACTTCACGGGGCTCTGGTTGGCCCATTTCTCCAGCCCATTCAGGTCCATTGGCAGCAAACCTGCTGGTATGTCAGCTGCTATTTCTAGTGTTATCTGCAAAACCAATGAATGTGCATTCTGTCCCATCATTCAGATTGTTAAAGATGTTAAGCAGTATTGGCTCTAATACTGACCTCTTGGGCACGCTACTGTTGACTGGCCTCCCCCTGGACTTTGTGGCAGTGATCACAACCCTGTGTGCCCAGCTGTTCAGCCACTTTTCAGTCCACCTCACTGTTGACTTACCCAAACCATATTTTGTCACCTTCTCTATGAGGATGTTATGGGAGATGGTGCCAAAAAGCCTTACTAAAGTCAAGGCAAAGAACATTCATGGTTCCTTCTCATCCACCAAGCCAGTTGTCTCATTGTAGAACATCAACAAGTTGTTTAAGCATCATTTCCCCTTCATAAATCTATGCCGACTACTCCCAGTCACCTTCTTGTCCTTCATGGGTTTGCCAAGAGTTTCCAGGATTAGTTGATCCGTGACTTTACAAAGGACAGAGGTGAGGCTGACCAGCCTCTATCTCCCCAGATCCCCCTTCTTCTCTTGAAGACAGGAGTGGCATTTGCTCTCTTCGAGTCATCAGGAACCTCTCCCAGTCACCACAACTTTTCAAAGATAATGGAGGGTGGCCTTGCAATGGCATGGCCCAACTTCTTCAGCACCATGCATGAATCCCAAGTCATCCCATGGACTTGTGTGGGTGCAGTTTGTTTAAGTGGTCCTTAACCTGATCCTGCACCACCCAGGGTAAGGCTTTCTTGCTCCAGACTTCTCTAGTCTCAAGGACCTGGAATTCCTGAAGGCTGGTTTTACCAGTAAAGATGAAAGCAAAGAGAGCACTGAGCACCTCAGCCTTTTCCATGTCCTCTGTCACCTGATGTACATGTAGAAACTTTTCTTGTTGACCTTCACATTCCTCACCAGATTCAATTCCAGGTAGGCTTTGGCTTTCCTGATCTTATCCCTGCATGATTAGACAGTGGCTCTGTATTCCTTCTGGGTCACCTGTTCATGCTTCCGCTTAGCATGCATTTCCTGCCCATGTCTGAGTTTAGTCAGGAGCTCCCTGGCCATTCCTGCAGGCCTCCTACTGTCTTTGCTTGGTTTCTGCATGTCAGGACGAACCATTCCTGAGCTTGCAGGAGGTGATTCTTGAAAGTCAAACAGCTCTCCTGGACTCATCTGCTCTCCAGGGCCATAACCCATGGGATTCTTCCACACACACCTCTGAAGAGATTAAAGTCTACTCTGCTAACTTTGGTCCCACTTTTTGCTCTTGTCTCTCCTGTCAAGATCCTGAACACCATCTCATTATCACTGCAGCAAAGACTTTCACATCCCCACTCATTTCTTCTGGTGGTGTAAGTATCAGGACACCCCCACACCTTCTTGTTGACTCCTCAGTTGCCCATGTCATTACGTTGTTGACAACGCACTGTTGTCTTCTGAAGCCTTAGTTTGACCTGTTCATATCCTCCAGTCCAAAGAAAATTCATTTGAATCTAAAACTTCCAGCTGCTGTTCCTGGCAAAGCTAACTTCATGCTAGTAAGTTGGATCAAAAGGAAACCGTTTAAAAGCTTTTATTGCTTTAAGATTGTTGAAATTTTGGAGCTAATTGCCTGTAGCTTTTTCCATTAAGCTCATAGCCAAATAGTTCATTACCTGAAAAGACAAACTAAGTAAGTATCAAATAAAATATTAGGTATTAACCTTAATTTTCTACTTATCTCAATAACCTTTATGTCCCAAAACTTTCTTCCAGATTGCAGGTTGAAGATGCAGTTATCTTCAGTTTCACATTCCTGGATCCACTGAGACCTCATGACATCTGCAGAAGGCTGGAGCTAAAAAGGGGCACAGAAGGACTTCCCTGGGACTAGGGGAAAGGAAGAGAGGATTAGCTCTTCCTCATTGGCTATAAACCTTGTGGAAAGAATCTCAGTGTCATTTCCTATAGCAAACTGGTCCAAAAACAACCTTCAGCAATACGCCTGCAGCACTTGCTCTCAGAGCTACCTGTGTTCTCAATCATTTCCCACTGGTGCTCTTGCTTTAATAAAAGGTTGAACTTGCACGGGAAAAGCATTTTGCCACAAGAGATCTCCTGGTTAACCAACCTCATCTGCTGTGATTGACCCCTGCACCAGTACTTGTGCCGTGTGCACACCTTCAGGATCTGGGGCCCTGCAGTAAGGGAGGAAGGGATTTCACGGTTTGGGTATGGTAGTGCTAGGAGGTAAGACCACAAGAAGGTCACTTGACATAGGAAATCCTCACTTCAGTGGTTTTGGAAGTAATGTGCAGTGTTCCTCCAACTTCTACTGTTCTCTGTGCTGGGCTACTTCTCAGTCACTTTGAAAAATCTTTGTATGCTGATGCCATCTTCTACCAGCATCTGTCTTTTTCAGAGACTCTTTTTTGGCCTGTGATTGTTTTAATATATTTCTCTTCCTCAACTTGCCTTGATTTTCCTTCCTCTGTAGTTTCTTCATCCCATTTTATCCTGCTTTCCTTTCTCCTTACATCAATGGAAGCTTTATAGGTCCTTCCCACAAAGGATGAAATTTTTTAGAAGAAAAAACTGACATGATTGTCACTTTGCTGGCCATTGTTACCATGATCGCCATAGCTTGCACTTGTAGTGCACAAGCAGCCATGCTGTACACTTCACATGCTGAAGTTGTTGTCTTAGGGTATGTGGGCATCTGGAAAGTGTGATAACTTTTCAGTCTCACTGGTTCTGCAGCCAAAAGCAAAACTCCAACTATAGTCAGGGCTGCAGGTCCAAATCTGAGCAAAATTTTTGTTGTCATCTGGAATTATAGTTGACAGTGGCCTGGATGCAACTTTGCTTCAGTTGTTCCATTGAAGGAAGGAAACATGTAACAGAGGAAGGATGAGTCCAAGTCTGTTCTCCTTTTGGCACTTGTTCCCTAACCGTGAGGCCACTTGTGTCAGAAACAGGATACGGGACCCCTTTTTTAGTTCCCAAAGTCTCAGGTAGGCTGCAGTGGAAGCAACTGCTTTTAGAGACAGCTCAAAGGAGTGGGTCAGAGAGATATTTTCCTCCTGCAATTTCTAGTTCCCTTTGAGAAGCTGTGGTATATCCAGGGCTGTCTGTTTAGCAACTTGGAACTGTATTGTGAGTATTGTATTGTGTACTTACCATGAATCACGGACACCGTGTATCATATGGGCAAGTACATGGCATTTGTTTTGAATACAAAACATAGTCATTAATTCAATAGTAAAATACCGACTATTTGTGCCCCAAAATAAAACAAGTAACTTCAGAAGTATATGATACAAAAATAATCAGTTACAACAAATAATTTACAAATTGCAAACGAAAGCTGAGTTAATAAGTTTCCCAAGTCAGCTAATGTTACAAAAGTACAAGTGAGGACTTTCAGTCAAAACTCCTTATGAGGCACAAGACATTTAAGATTGATAGCAGCATGACACTTATTTATCCGGCAGCATAAGAAACTGCTGTTGCCAGTGATACTGACTTTTATGAGATACAGCCTGATTATTTCTATCTGTACAGAAATTCATTCTGGTTTGAAACACCAAGCACCCCTATATATATATATATATATCCCCTCCAGCTCCACTCGCACACACAAATGATCAGTGCTTCTCCTGGGCAGCTTCACCCTAAGTGATGTACTGTCAGGGATCACTGACACACGTCTTCTTACAATTTTCCCTGTTTCACAGTTGCAGGATTTTTACCCACTGCCTGTCTCAGATGTTCTGACAGGTGTTGCTCTTTCTGAGATTCCCTGGCAGTCTGTATCCTGTTGGTAACTATTTTCTTGTGTGGATGGATTAAAATTTGACTCTCTTCTTCTGAGGTTTGAGCGTTGGTCAGCTGTTTGCTGCTGCTGTAGCCACGGCACAGATAATTCATAAGGTGGTGGCTGTTCCTGCTCATCAGTTTCACTCATGGGCTCTGCGCTGCTTTCACTATATGGAGGTGGAGGGATGTTGATGATTTCTTCCTGTTTTATTGTGGAGTCAACCGGCAGCACAGAGGACTGTTTTTCAGGATCTGTGCTGTCTTCATAGGAGGGGGGATAGAAGTCAGGCCTGAAAAAAGGCAAATTAAAAGGAAACACAAAATGTGAAATGTGGTTTATCTCAGACAGCTTGTTTAGATGCTTTTTCTGTTATATTTTCAGAGTTTAGAGGAGGCTTAGACTGTAAATGGAAACCTAGGTAGGTTTAGATCAGTGGTATATATGAATATAAAACAGCTATCTCGGCTGGGCTCGGCACCTGTGTCTTTCTGCAAAATGTTTTATTAAAACAAAACGTTCTAAAAAGACAAGTCTTCCACATGAGAGTTCCCACCCATGGCACAGAAACATTCTTTCTTCCGAGTATTTCAAAAAGTACCTGAGAAATTTAGATTTGGAAGGAGAAAGAGATCACTGCCCAAAGTAGATAAAATTAGTGAATTATTTATTATTACACTTCTCATTGTTTTCCACAGTTTTAAAGTACATTTTGCATATTTCTTCTTATCTAACCAAAATTTGCTGGATGTTGTTTTCATAGTGCTTTTGAAGCACCCATTGCCAGTGTTTCTGGTGTGGTTTCCACAACAGTCCGGGAAAAGTCATTTACATCCAGTGAAGCTGTTAAAGACTTTCATCAGGCATAGTGCCAATCAGTTTAAGAAACTCAAAGCATCAGACTTTGCTCAGAAATGACAGGGGTAGTTACACAAGAAAACTTTAGCAAGGACCATATAGGGAGGTGAAGCTGCCTGCATACCTCTTTGCTAATGAGTAGTACGAGCACATATCCCACAGCAGCACATATGGAATTGTCTGTTGAGATGGAACGAATGATGCTCCTGCTCTGGGAAGTTGACATAGCTGCATCTGGCCCTTCCATGCATGGCTTTGGACCACTCTGTGCAACCTGCTATGTTTCCTGTAGAATACCTTTCCTTATCTATTGTTGGCACAAATTGCTGTTTACACATTGCTGCTTGCTCTAGCTAACCAAGTTTCAGACAACAGTTGTCTCCATAGAAACAGAATAAAATGGCTACACGTTTTTTTTATTTTGCAAAAACCTTGTGTTGCTTCTATCTTCTTACAATACATTTACAAAACAGCATCCCTCCCTCCCAATTTGTCGTCAGCAGTACTGCAACACATACCTGTCTACGGTGCTGATACGTAGCTCCCTATGGCTGGGATTTTGAATGAAGATGCTGCTGAGAACCCTGCATTTCAAGACCTCATGAAAAGTGCTCCAGAAAATGCCAGCCACAACGAGAAATAACCCCAAAGCTAACAGGCAATAAAACATCAGCTCAGTTTTTCCACATCTGCAGGAGGAACTGGAGGAAACGCAGAGAGCTCCCAGACAAATAATTGAGAAACCGAGTAAGAGCACAAAAAGACGAATGAAGGTGAAAACAGCTTTTGGCATCTTTCCTGGCAAACACAGCATTTGGTCACTGTCTGCTGTTTGTTTGCTGGCTGCCTCAGCTGGGCTTTTCCTCTTCATACATTGGTATTTTATACACTCCAGGATCAAGTGGCCTTTGGACAATTAAGAGAAACAGGCAGTTTTAAGATACTCATTAACTCTTTAAGATACTCATAATCTCTTTTGAGATTAATTAGTAAACTTAAACTGACTTTAAGGAAGGAAGCAGAAACTTCCTACACTATTTCTTTGCTGCTATCATCTCTGGAGTGCATATTGAAGTGCTGCATTTGTTGCATGTTACAGTTTGCAATGGTTTACACACTTTGCTAGTTTATGAATGAGACTTGTATTTGTTTGTCTTGAAAAAATCCAACAAACAACAAAACACTGTTCCTAACTCCCTGTTAAAAATTTGAAAGGAAAATACACTTTCCTCTTAATTATGCATTTTCATCTGTCACTGGATTTTGGCCTACTTTTGCCTTTAACACATTATTCAACTGCCTTGATATTTTCAACAGTCCTTTGAAAACATGTCAATTTCTAGTTTGCAAGGTGATATAATGGGTGGACTTAGCATATAAAATGCAAGAATTAAGATTGCATAATGTCAAAAAAATGGTATAAGCATACAAGAAATCTCCTTTTTCTTCAGATTCAATTGCACTTCAGTTCCTTTACTGTTATTCTCTCTTCCAACAATTCTTCTTAACTTATTTTCAAATGGGTCAGAGCTCAAAGCTGTGCAGAAACAGCTACACTCAATTTTCCAAATAGACTTAGATATCTGAAATTCAGAGATGTTTGTTGCAAATAGATTTTAGGCTTAAATATTGCTACCTCCAATGAAAAAAAAAATCTTTATAATTAGCCTGTGGATTTTGTCTTAGAGAACATACCCACTAGTTTTTGACAGGGCACAGCAAACTTCATAATCAGGACTTGATTTGTCTATTAATGCTACCTTATTTGAAACATTACTAATTATGTTTCTGAATATTTTCAGCAATGGAGTAATTAACCAGACCCTGTCTAGGTTTGTTGTGAAATCTGCAAATCAGAACAGCAGACCATTCAAAACATAGGCTCAAGTTTAAATCTTCATTGCAGTATGAGTTTATTGCAGGTATTACTGGGTGATATTCAGTGAGGTGGGTTATGTATGGGTAACAATAAATGATCATGGGAGTTTTCTGCCATGGCCTATGAAAAGTTTTCTTGCTACCTACCTCCTTGCTACCACAGTCTGGGGAGCAATAGGACTTCTGTAGTCAATGTAATAAAACTTTTAATATAATATTTGGGTCTAGATGCTGTAAATCATTAATGCAAATCCTGAAAGGTGGAGTCGAGTTTGATGGGATGAGGAAGGCTCCAGTTCTTCCTACTGTAGACTTTCTCTGCAGCTCAGGAGGCGGAAGCTCTTCACAGGCTCTTTCAGTAGGACACCTGAGACTCATGTCTTCCACTTACAGGAGACACTTTTGATTTCTGTCTGGCCAGGAATCTTGGAAGAACTGGGTCGCCTGTCTCACGCTGTCCTGGGCTGTACCTGCGTGAGTGGCACTACCACACACAATCTCATGTTATATCTCACAGAAGCTTTACAGTATATCTCATGTGAAGTTTCATGTCTGTTCAGCCAACACTGTATTTTTCTGCCCTGTCTTTATCCAAATGCGGTGGATTTTCTTTACAAAAAATCAGAACATTTATAAGGGAAGAGCAGCTGGTACAAAGCTGCCACACGTTTCAATCAAGTACAATTATTTCAAGCTCCCACCACTCTTACTGCTTCTTTATTTCTCAAAAGATCCATGAAACCATTATCACTTTTGTTTTCAGGCTCTATCAGGGTGTCCACATCAAGAACAAATCACATAAAACAATATAATCAATAGACTGGATTTTTTTTCTAAAATGGGTCACTCTTCTGTCATAGCAAAAAGGAAACTGCAGTAAGACCCGTGGCTGCCCTTCCTAAGGATGGCATTCAGGTAAGGAGTGATTTGGGGTAGTCTTCATTTCAGAGCAAAAAACTGTCAAAGTTGAAATAGTCCTGTTCCCAGCCCTGGGCTACAGACACCTACACAGCACCGAGGAAGCATGGCACCACTTCAGGTGCAGGTGAGAGCAGGAGTGAATGCCAGCTCACCAGGGGATTAATATAAGCCGAGTGCTTCCCACTCTCCAAAGCCTTCTTGCAGTTCCTTGAGGTCATATTTAATGTAAACCAACTTTTCCTTTACCAAAAGTCGTGTATTTATTTATTTACTCTGATCTGGGTATTTGAAACTCACATTCATATGTAGTTTCATGTACTATATTTATCCTACTCAATTGAGACAAGAAGGAAATAATCTTACCAGTAACTTATCAGGTTGTGAGTATTCTTGTGACACTATGGCACAACAGCATCGTTATACACAACAGCAATTCACAGACATATTTAAATGCACCAAATCTCCAGATACTCTGAGTGCACAAAACTGTTGCATACTTTCTACTTCAATGTCTTTAACCTTTGATGGCAGCCTGTACAGTGGCAAATCTCTCTTCCTTATATTTTCATATGATGTAGCTGGGAAGCAGGTAATAATTATGTACTTATCTGTATGGTTTGGACTAGGGTTATAGAGTTAGGGAATACATTGTCTTTCCTGCTCATGGATGAATAGAAATGAAAATTGCTCAGCAAAGCTTCTCTTCAGGAGCTTGTGGTTTGTTCAGTGCTGCTGCTACAGGTTTCCAGTCATGCAGTTCAGCTGGGGAGGTGGCTAGCACATTTTGGATAGCAGTAGCAACCTAATGCGCAGTGCTGCATGCCCCTCACCTGCATGTTCCTGAAAGGTCAGAACAGGCTCCCATTGCTTCTCCAGGAATGTGCTTTTGCTCATCCAGCTGTGGCAGACCCAGGACTGTGTAACAGTGCTGGTCAGGACCTCTGCTCCTGCTTCAAAACCGCTGGCCTGCTCAGCAGGGGTTTCTTCTGCTCTTAAAAAGCCATACAAAACACTGTGCTGACTCCCCATTGTGCAGAGCTACGGCTAAAAAACCTGCCACTGAGTCCTGAGCTCTGCATCCTCTCCTATTGCCGAAATAATAGTTTGATTGATGCCTACTTTGGTTATGCACTTCCTGACTGGATCTGGCCCTGTCACCACATGGAAGAAAGACTGTAGGACTCACCGTAGGCTGGCGTCAGGTAAATTGAACACATTCCTGGGCTACCACCATTTTTCCTTGGGAAAGGGCAAACTGATTATCCTCCACCTCACTGTGAAGCAGTTTGCAGTGAGGCTCAGACCACTGCAGCACTGACAGCGCAGGGCCATTCCCCTGTGGCTGAAATGCTGCCCATGAGTCTGTCGTGAGCGCAGGCAGCAGGGTGTTATTTCTGTGTCACCGCTTTTACTGCACCCTTCAGAGAGGAGACGGAGGGGGAACCACTCGGTGAAACATCGTGTTGAGTCAGTGTTGCAGGTAAGAGTGCTGCGTTGGTCAGCATTGTAGCAGAGCGCAGATGCACAGAGGAGTTGCACTTGTTTAGTTGTCTCAGGAGTTTGGCACTCTGTGCTGCTGTGTTCTATGCTATTTCTTATGGAATACTGATTTAATAAGCTTACTGTGAAATTTGAACTAAGAAAGCACCTTCAGTGAGTGCTGAGTTAATTTTCTGATCCTTATGGCAAGGAAAAGCTCCTCTGTATGTTTCTCTGAATCTTGGATGTGCCTAGTTTGTAATGAGCTATAACATTTTTATCTTTGTGGCGCTCTTGTCATCCTGCAATAAAGCCATGACTTCATGTGATACCTGTAGGGTCCTGAAACTTGCTGAGTGTGACAAGTTCATCTTCCATGTGCTCTCAGTCCACGTGCCTCCAACGCGGGCAGGTTGCTTTCATGGGGATATCTGCCAGTCACTAACCCTCTATTGTCAGAGCTTGCACATTTTCTGGAAGATGTGTTCCAGCAGCTCTTAAGGGTGAGCCAGGATGGACATACAGAAGTATGTATGATAGATCCATATCTGTATGTATGCATGCATGCATACATTGACACAGGGGGGAAATGGGGATACATAGATAATCACAGAATCATAGAATCACAGAATGCCAGGTTGGAAGGAACCTCAAGGGCCACCTGGTCCAACCTTTCTTGGCAAAACCACAGTCTAGATAAGATGGCCCAGCACCCTGTCCAGATGAATCTTAAAACTGTCCAGTATTGGATAATCCACCACTTGCCTGGGTAGATTATTCCAATGGCTGATTGTTCTCATAGTGAAAAAATTCCCTCTCGTGCCAAGTTGGAATCTCCCCACGATTAACTTGTACCCATTGCCTCTCATTTTTTCCATGTGACTCCTTGTAAAAAGGGATTCTCCTTCTCTTTTGTAGCCACCCTTTAAATTCTGGAACATGGTGATGAGGTCTCCCTAAGCATTGTTTTCTCAAGGCTGAACAAACCCAGTTCTCTTAGCTTTTAGTCATATGACAGCTTCTCAGTTCTTTGATCATCTTCATGGCCTATCTCTGGAACCCTCCTCAGTCTGTTCCTCTATTTCTTTTTTGTGTAGCAGTGACCAAGACTGAACACGATACTCTAGGTGTTGCTTGTCAAGCACTGAGCAGAGTGGGATGATGACTTTTTTGTCTCTGCTGGTGATGCTCTTGCTGGTGTAGCTCAGCACCCCATTGGATGCAGCAGTGCAGTGTTCACTTATATCGAGCTTGCTGTCTGGGAGGAACCCCAGATCCCTTTCCACAGAGCTACTCTCTGGCCAGGTAGATCCCAGTCCATGCTGCACTCCTGGATTATGTTTCTCCAGGTTCAAGACCTTACACTTGTCCTTGTTGAACTTCATAAGGTTCTTGTTAGCCAGGTCATTCTGCAGGGTGACTCTCCCATCTGAAGCGTCTACTTACCCTCTCAATTTGGTGTCATCAGCAAACTTCATCAGAGTACACTTGATCCCATCATCCAGATCATTTATGAAGATGTTAAACAGTGTTGGGCCCAATATCCATCCCTGGGGCACCACGCATAATAACTGCTGCTCTCTGAGAGGGGATATCACTTTTCCTTCTGTCTTGTCAAGATAAGGCAGCACTGAAGAATATCGGTGTCTGACAGGTATCAGGCTAGATCCAGCAAAGGATTTACAAGTTTAGGCACTAGGTGTTTTCATCAATAACCTCAGGGCAGCCAGCCTAGGAAGCCAGCGTCAAGCTGCTGTGTGCCATGCACAGCCCATGAAGGAGTCAAGAACCTTGGACCAAGAGCCAAGTCGATCCCGAGGGGCGTCCAGGAGTTTTCCAGAAGAGGCAACAGGAGGCCGTACATCGTCTCAGTGTGCAGCTTGTCTAGACATGAGGCTACCCCAAAGCTATACTTGGCTTTGAATATCACTTATAGGTTACTCCCCATCTGCTTAACCTGGGACTGATGGGTATAACAACTTGCAGCTCACATCTCCCTGTATTGCTTAGTAAGGTTCAGGCTGCAAAACACAGCAAAAATTCACCTGCAAAACCAGCTGGTGAGCACAACAAACAGATCTCTTCCCTTAAAATAGCTGCTTCACTGGAGGGGACATAGAATGGAGCAAATTCTCACTGTTATGAGCTGCCATTTAACATGCAGGGAGGTGCAGGTTTGTCAAGGACCAAGGAATCAATGGAAAGCTGCTAGTTTAGCCACCGGTTTCACAAATTTCAGGTCTCTGAAGGAGGTGGCCCATTTGTGACAGAGGAAAGCAGGGACCAGGAGGGATAAAGCCATGTGTTGGGGCTGAGAGTTTGTGCAGGGAAGAGGAGGGTGGAGACCGGGGGCACAAAGAGCAGAGGGGGCACAAGGGACCCCTCGGAGCCACGGCAGAGCTGGCGTCACTGTGTGCCAGCTCACCAGCAACAGCTGCTCTTCCAGATGAGTAAACTCACGAGTGTAGGCATCTGACAGAAACACATTAAAATAAACAGTTTAAATAGGCATGTAATTTACATCTGTCTTTCTTAATATGAATTTCACCAGTTCGTCTCCCTATTTGTGCACAACTGTCTCCCAGAGCGCCTTTCCTTCTTGCTTAATTGTTTCAAACACTCATGAATTCTCTTCCAGCAATTTGTTTTCCCCATAGACTAACAGATCCGGCTCAATTTACAGTCACATTTTTCCTGTATAATTTGTAATTTCTCAGTATTTGTTAAACATACTTTACAAAACAATTTTTCTTACTTCTGTTTTTTTTGATGTTTCAGATCTTCTAGACTATACCCACACGTATAAATAGAAACAGTGAGTTTTTCATGACTGCTATCAAAAGTTCAGGTAATTACTGTAATTCACATCTTGTGTACTACTTGCCCTTCTGCTGCCGCACAGTATTTACTGAAATAATTATGTTGATGAAAAGACCTTTTACTTCCTGTTTTCTACTTATTGATCGTACTCATTGATCTACTTATTTTCATTTTATAGATGGAACATGACGGTCTCATCTGTGGTGATGCAGGCTAAGTTAATTGCTACGGGAAAAGCTGCACAGGAAATTATATTCTGGCTATGTGAAAAAGTTTAAGAATGCAGATACATTCCCTTTCCATACTAGGAAGAGAAATAAATATTCTGAAAAATATTTTTTTAAAAACCTACAAAGATTAAATGATCTTTTTAAGTCTCAGAAGAGTCAAGAGCCAATGAATAGGCTACAGCTCACATAATGGGAAGAATTGGCTTGCGTGATAAATTCAGCCTCAGAAAAATAAACTGATTTTCTATTACAGCCAGTTCCCTAGCATCTCTAAGAGTGCAAAAGAAGCATGCAAGACCTGTTGGTGGCAGCTGCCGCCTCCACAGCACAGGGAAGGCAGAACCTGCATGCCTGGGGAGGCAGCAGGCTGGCCAAGCGACTGCAGGGAGCTGCTTGACATAGCACTAAAGCTGCAGATGGAGGGGAACCAAGGAATGAGGGGTTAATACCTTTTGGTGCTGTGAGAGAAGAAGCAATAAAGGAGCTCTTTCTTATGGGGAAGCTACATATGTGCCAGCTGTTTCACATTTGCAGATCTTCCTATTTTTGCAAGCTGCAGAAGTTTGGTGCTTTCTGCAAGAGGTCAGTTAAGTCTATGACAACAAGCTATGGGTACTTACCCATGGAAATTGCACTCAACTTCAAACTACTGCAGCTCATGTAGTAGGTAAATAATCAAAAAGAAAGAGAAGACGAGAAGCTGAAATCGCCTCATAATACATTTTCCAGGGTTCCAATATTTTCCTTATTTCCCATCACTTAAGATTTTATATAATACTGTTCTTGGCCTTTTTCTACTCCCCTGCAATTTTGCAGTTAGATTGTGTTATTGGCAGTGAGTATCTTGGACTGCATCAGGCTGGATGAACAGATTTCCTATTTCTCTTACAAAACAGGAAAAGTTACTTATAATGAGTATCAGGTGGGAAAAGGGAATAACTAACATGGTATAAAGGTTGCTGAGTAGAACTGGCTGCAGACCAAGGTCAAAAGGTAGCAGTCCAGATGGACAAAAAGCACTTCTGAGGAAATCTGACTAAAGATGGACTTAATGGATGTTCCACTTGGTGATTTGACGACTGCAATTGTTTTGCAATTTTCATTTCACTTGAAAAGGTCGTTGCTTATCCTGTGTCCTGTTGCAACCTGTAAGGCTGTTTTCTCACAAACCGTTTGCTACAATTATGCTGCTCAAGAAGAAATCTGTGAAAATATGCAAGTTTTTATTAAAGTTGTGAAACACAAACATATTTTAAAAATACTAATAAAATGGAAAACTATAAAATCAGAAAATTAAAACCCAGATATTTTAATGCAGATATATGGGAAGCAGCAGTACCAGCTGCATACCATATGACAATTCATGATACAAGATAATATCATATTACAGGTCACATGTGCTGCTGCTGCTACTAAAAAGTGATATGATATGAGAAATTTCAAGATGATCTGTTTTGCTCTAGTCTAAAATCTATTATTTTTAATGAAATGAAAAATTAGAATTCAAGCCAGTTATGTTTTTCTCTTCTCTAATAAATGACTCAAAGTATATTGTACATTGTTGTCAATAATTCAGTGCAGCTTTACCAGAGGGCCTTTCTATAGAAATTCTAGTGATCATTAAAAATTTGCACTTGAGGTCATGGGAAATTATTTTAAGCTTTGCAGGTATAGTCTCTTCTCCACATGAGACCTGAATTAATTACAGTGGTCTTGACAGCATAGGAAAGTTTAAAAGTGATGAGAGTAGAAGCAATATGAACATCAAAATCATATTCCACAGATCAGTTCTCAACCTGTATGTTTGATGATTCCTATGCAAACCTAGATGCATGAACACAGTCAGAGCTACTCTTTGTCTTTGAAGACATTGTAGTGTTAGGAGGTCTACCTGCTATTTGGGAATGAATGATTATACTTCATGAAGGAAACTGAGTTTAATTTATTCTACAAATTCTTGCAGGGAGCAGGCATGAGATAATTTGGCTGCAAAGAGTATACTACAGGATTTTTATTGAGAAATTTTCCTGAATGGTTGAGAATAGCTGTTGCATTAAGAGGGCTAATTTAGCAGAAGTTAAGCTCCCTTTTGTTCCAGTTTGTCCTCAGTATTTTCACTAGGGGTTGGGGGTGGCTGAGGTGAACTCTTTAGTGATGCCCGATTATATCAAATGACCTCAAGTCAGCACTATAAGTCCAACTGAGCTGAACCGCCAGTCTGGTGTTGTGGTGAATTTGCACAATTAGATTCACTAAGAGTGTGGGGCAGTTGCCACCACTGAATTTACGTGCTTGCACAGATTCATGAAAAGTATAATGTATACTACCTGTCTGAGTGCACTCAATGAGAAATTTTCATGACAACATCCACGAATAATGAGGTTCACTAAAGCAACAGGTGCAAGGTCTTGTAGATGCTGTTGATAAATTCACTGTCTGCAAAAACAAACTATAGCTGCAAGATATACTTTAGTTGTAAAAACAAACGTTAGTTGCAATAAGTAAGTATTGGTACCAAATGTATACACATTCTAATATGACTATATAGCGCTATTAATGTGATTACAAATACAAGCTTGAAGTCTAAGTGTCCCAGGGAAAACTTGGTATAACCAGGTGCACACATCTTACCCAAAACGATTCTTTTGGGTGGAGAAGGTAGGCTCAGCCTGTCAACTGATCCTAGAAGTCTTATTATGCTCTTCCCTTGACACCTCAGTGATAATGTCTTCCTCCAACTTTTGTCTATTGTTAAGTTATTTTATACTATTTTCTACTTTTAGGTGGAGTTTGAGTGAGTCTAGTCATATGTGTCTTTGTTACTAATTGGTGTAAAAACACTTGCTTTGATTTTTAAGGTAAAAACTTAACTGAGCTTGCTCAGAGGGGCATAGTAGGTGTGATGGAGGAGTATACCCTTTGAGCTAGAGTTGTGTTTTGGTATTATAATGAGATTATAATGAGTAAAGTTAATCCATCAAACAAATTTCTGGCTCAGTAATGAGCGTTTTGGACGGAATCGAACATTTATCATTTTTAATTGACAGCAGCTATACCTTATCTTCTAAAATTGGCAGCAGCTATACCATCTGGTTCCTGTACCTGCCATGTTATACAGAGCCTGATTGTGGCATCTTCATACCACTTCGCACCCACATCTTCTTAACTGGCAATACACTGATCTTCCCCATGCACTGCCATCCAAGAATGCAGGCCATGTTGGAGAGGGGGTTGAAACCACACAGAACAGATTTCTTCCCTGTTACGCAGCTGCCTTTTATGCTGAAGTTGTGGATATAGCTTTATTCTCAATAAGTGTATATTTGATGATTAATTTCAATAACTTGCCCCCTCAGTAGTTATTCCATAATAATCTACCATGGAAGTGAGCAGAACAAACAAGCAATAAATACTAATGCTTAAAATAAGGAGAATTTAGATATTGTGTTTTAAAATCACTGACATCTTCCTGAGTTTTAACAAATAATATTTAAACAAATATTTAAATTTGCTTTTTCCTAACTCACACATTAATTTTTTTCAGATATACTTTCAAATTTTTACTGTTTTATTTATTTACTAACAGAATGAAATACAGTAACTGTGATAACATTTTAATAGTTTAGAGTGATGTGAACTGGCTAGTCAGAAAAAAATCACAAACAAAATGGAACAGTTCCCTAATGAAAGTGGAATTACCTTTGGCCTAGCAGGCTGTTGATCAATCTATCAGAACCCTTTTTTTTTTTAAATTGAAATGAACATAAGGGATTCTCAACAGATATGATTGCTTCCCTTTTAATTTATTTCTGTCAAAACCAGAAAGTTAGCTCCCTGTGTTTTCAGTAGACAATGTTCTTCTTCTTCTGCCTGCAAAAAATTATAAAGAAAGGCTCTACCAGTCGAAATACAGCCATGCTGTATTTGTCTCATACTCATATCTTTAAATATATCACATATTACATGACATCCAAGAACGTGCGAAAGCTATGAAGAGCACGTGCATTTCTATTGAACCAGATTCCTTCTGTAGAATTAAGGGTTAAAAATTGCCATGTGTACAGTGGAATAGAAAGCTTTTAAAATGAAAAAAGGAAATCAGCAAACAAAAGGCTTTGCTGTATGTTTACCTAGTCATAAGAATCAGAGCCACAGGTAAAACAGGGCGGCTCTGACTGTACCATGTGAACGATAGAGTATGTAGGGCAGTCATTTCCATTTTGCTCTTTTCCAGTCATTTTTTACATGGAGGTGCCTCAAGGGCAGTTGTGTCTTCTGAGTAGGAAGCAATTTTTCAGCACTGCTACTTGCTACTAGCAAACATGGATTCACCCTGCTGAATAAGGATCCTCTGTATAGGAGACAAGTTCCCTTTTGTTTTTGCATTGGAAGTGTAGATGGTGTGCCAAACAAAGTGTTCATCTTACAGAAATTGTTATAATTCACCATAACACACATAGGATTTTGGCAGACTTTTAATCATAAATTGGTATACAACCAGCAGTTAGAAAGCCATGCTATCATGTGTAATTAGCTGATTATAGTGTTTAGTGACACCATAAAACATCCAGGAAAAACTTTACTTAGGAAAAAAGAAAGCAGTATTTTTCATTCAAAGTTTGCATCTCAGTTTGTCAAAAATATTTTTTTTCCCTTTCACTCCCCCTACATAATTAATTAACACAGAAGACAATTGTCCTAAGATTCAGATACTTTGTTTTTTTAGTTGAGATTTAAGGGTAAAATATGTTTTTTGCACAAGGAATCAAGGCAAGACAGGCTTAGATAACCATTCAAACATATGACGTGTCATTGCCCATATGAACAGTGCTGCCCTCATCTAGGAAAGGTGAGGACTACCCTGCACACTTGTTTAATTCATCTTTAGTTTTATACTGAGGAAGGCACTGATGCCTATTTGCCATTGGCAGTAGAAACAAAAGCAGGTCTTCAGGCTTGGTAGTAAGACTTCAACAGTTTTGTCAAAAGCAGATTAAAAGTGAACTTTGAAGGAACTGCTGATAGTTCTAACACAGAACAAAAAGCTTACAACTAGCTGTTTGGCTGTGCCAAAAGGTTTAATATTAAAAGAAGAATTCCTATTTACTTTCAAATATGGTTAAATATTATAACATAATTAGATTGAACTTCCTGAAACACCTCTTATTTGACATCATTCCAGTAGGTTGGCTAAGCCTTACAATCAAGTATCAGATACTAACAGGTAGTTATAGTTTAACCGTTGCAAGTGTAACTTTTCAGAATTTTAAGTGGGAAAGATGCAAAATCCCTTACATGAAAAAAAATCACAAATGGTTCCAGGTATCAGCATCTTAAAATAATTTTTACCAATTATTTTCAAGAGTGATTATGCTGTCATCACTGACTAATATCTGAATTTGTTTCTGTAACCACAGTGCATACTTTAACATGTGTTTTTGTTTGCAATGGTTTACCCTCCTCGGTTTTTGTCACGGACGCACCCCGAGGTTAGTTTAAGGGACAACAGGGTCCAAAACAACTTTTATTAAACCGGTGAGAAACAGGGTTTTAGCACTCCAAAAGTGACTTAAATACAGGTTCAGATATCAGTTGAGGAAAATTATTAAGGGGCAGCAACTAATACAACAGGCGATCCACAGAGTGCATGCACATGGCTTCACCGAAACAATGCCGGAGCCGTCCCTGAGTCTGGGAGGAGTACACACTTGCCTGAACACGGTGTGGGATTATTTTAAAAGAGATACACGTACTCGTAGTGAGTACGGAAAGTGTACACTCGTGATTGTGCGAGGGTAAATTTATAATACACTCGCAATCCTGCGAGGGTTAATTTACTTACACGTGCAAATGTGCACGGAAAGTACACGTGCTTGTATTAAGCACGGAAAGTTATGCGTGCAAATGTGCACGGAAGGAAAATACACCCGCGATTATGCAAGGATTAATTTTACACGTGCTCATATTGAGCACGGAAAGTTACACGTGCAAATGTGCACGGAAAGTATAAATATACTTGCAATCCTGAGAGAAGTTTTACTCACACCCGTGCAGGCAAGGCAAGCGGAGTCTCCATCCTGGGGGGGGCGGGGCTTTCTTCAGCAGCATCTCGCTCGTGCTCCGAGAGACCCGCGACAATGGGCGGAGTCTCGACGAGAGTCCCGTTTTTATACTGGCTGATCAGATCTGACTGTAGGCATTCTAGAAGCTTCTCTGCACCCCCACACTGGCTGTGGGTGCCCCTGAAGCCTCCAAACATCCCCCACACTGGCCGCAGGTGCCCAGCGGCTCACTGGCCCCTCGACGCTCGCTTCTCCTAACGGCCCTGGCCAGGGGCTCTGGGCCAAACAAAAGAAGCTGTTGGCCTCAAACAGCAGAGAGAGAGGGAGATGTGCCTACTCCTTCCATGATGAAGGAGGGAGGGGGAGAGAGGGGGGTTTGCATTCTGCCACAGTTTTGAACCAAATGCTTTATTTAGATCTTGAGGAAGCCTCAACAGTTCATCATTTATGCAGTCAGGTTTATAAAGAAGTATTTTTTTTTTCAGCACTGGCAGCCTAACTGATTGGCCAAAGCAAATGAGGGGGGGTGGAAAATATGAGAAAATACAAAACCAAACAAAAAAAGAGATGAGAGACAGGGAACTGCTGGAGGGAGTTCAGCGCAGAGCCACAAAGATGATGAAGGGAGTGGAGCATCTTCCTTATGAGGAAACGCTGAGGGAGCTGGGGCTCTTGAGCTTGGAGGAGACTGAGTGGTGACCTTATGAATGTTTATAAATATATAAAGGGTGAGTGTCACAAGGACAGAGCCAGGCTCTTCTCGGTGACAACCAATGATAGGACAAGGGGTAGTGGGTACAAACTGGAACACAGGAGACTCTACTTAAATATGAGAAGAAGCTTCTTTACTTTGAGGGTGACAGACACTGGAACAGGCTGCCCAGGGAGGTTGTGGAGTCTCCTTCTCTGGAGACATTCAAAGCCCGCCTGGACATATTCCTGTGTAACCTCATCTGGGTGCTCCGGCTCCAGCAGGGGAATTGGAATAGATGATCTTTTGAGGTCCCTTTCAATCCCTAATATTCTGTGATTCTGTGATAAGCACAGTGGCATAAGCAACAGTTAATCCAGTGCATGACTGGGGAAATGTGCAAAAAAGCTACAGCCTGTAGCATGTATACAGCTTACAACATGTAAAGTTTTCACACTTTTGTGCAAATGAACAGACATGCTTGAGGGAGAATTTGTCAACCATATTCAGAAGAAAGAAAAGAAACCAGAATAATGCGGAGAGTCCTAGCAGGCAGAGATAAAAGATGAAGGTCTGCATTTTGGTGGGTGGACCTAGCAACATCAGCAGAGTGTCAGCAGAGCCCTAGTGCTCTTCGATTTTCAGTTCAGAAACCAGAGCTGCTGATACTGGCAGGCAGTAGCTACATAACACTCGTCATCAGTGCGTGAAGCAAGGAGGCCTACATCTAGATGGCTGTTATATGGGAAAAAGGATTACGGGAGACTGATGTACTCCTGATGATTCAGTGACAAATGTCTGTTAGGACTGCAAAATCTGAAATGCACCACCAGTAGGTGCATGTAGATGTTGACAGTCCAATCGCAAAAACTGACTAACTTCATACCTCTGGAAAGGATCTCTGTTCTCCTTGCAGGCTGATACAGCAAACAGTACTGATATTGGTTGTCATGATTTGAGGATACCCTCCCTTATATGACACAGGAACACCTCCAGCTCCACAGAATGCACATGCAGACTCAGACTTCTCTGTAGATCAGCAGCCTTACACTGAGGGAAGACTAATGGGCACTTCCCAACTCAGAAGAGGCATCTGTTAGGATGGTCAGCAATGGTCTACAAGAAAGGTATGGAGCTCTTTTGAAGTCACTGGCTAATCTCTTCCATCAGGTGTGGAAAAACAGAGGGAACACTACTTCTGGTCAAGGAGATGATACAGATTGATCTATGTATACCTAAGACACAGCCTGATCTGCAGCAGCAGGGAGGTTCAAATGCATCAACAGCTCCAGTTGCTATCAGTTTGGCCTTGATGGCTTCATAAAGGAGGTAGAAACTGTGCTTATGGTCCAGCACCCCACTGTTTATCCCTTGCTGGGATCTACAGCCACAGTGGAAGAATGTAGTAAAGCCCCCTTTATTCTTTGAGATATAAAGTCTAGGGAGATTTTAAACAGTACAGATGATGGGGCTGGTACTAGGAAATCTGGGTAGAATAAGAGCTGTTGGTGATGCTGGAGACACGGTCAGTACTAGTGAGACTGTAGGGTCTAACACAGATTTTTGCTTTGCACAGATCTTTAAGGTATTTGATGTTGATGGATGGTACGATGGCACACAAAAAGAAGTCAAGAAAGCCACTGCTTTTGGTTGAAAACACGAGGAAGGGAAGGCACAGGAAAAACAGTAGCAAGTTAACAGAAATTGGAAAGAAAAGGGGAATAAAGGAAAAGCGACTTTTGCTTTGGAAAACAGCTCAACAAAAAGCAAAGTCTGGATGAGTCAAAGAGCATGTCCACCTTGAACTTATGACTTAAGAGAAACAGAAGACTAAAAGCAAACAGTATCAAACATACTCTTAGTACAGATCAGAGGAGGCAGGGAATGTATGTTGCACCAAACTGACTCAAGTTCCTAGGAACCAACAGCACTACACAGAGGAAGATAAACACTTCACAGATAACATTTATGGCTTCACAATAGAGAAAGGAATAAACTTGCAGTACTGCTGATGACAATCATGGCTCGGTGACGCAACCATATTAGAGACAGATAGGACCATAGAAGGCATCAGGAAGGATCTCTTCTGCAGGGATAGAGAAGCATTAATGTCCATACTCAAAGGCAATGATGCCATGCACAACATACGTTATCCTGGCTGAGGATCCTTTGAGCCTGTAGCAGATGCACAGAAGTGCTATTAAGGTGAATCAACAGCCCATTGTGCAGGAGGTAATTGAAAGTGCTGGTCATGTTGTTCTTGGAAAGATGAAAGGTGAGAAACAATATGGTTATTGTCTACAAACACATCAACAAGTGAACACCAAGGTGGGGAAAAAAGAACTATTAAAATGATGACCAATGGAAGCACAAGAAAAAAGGTATTCAAAATAGCCAGGAAGAAACTTAGCCTGGAAACAAGTATACTTAGAAGAGGGATATTCTTGATTCACTTCACAGTTAGGAGGGAAAAAAAATGTAACAGCTATCAAAACAGGTTAATAGAAAGGGAGTAAAAGTCAGGGAATGTGCATTCACAGTGACTAGATTCCTTGTCTGGTATTCCCAAGACAATTAGTGTAAACAGGTTTTCATAATAAAAATTCTGTAAAGATTAAGAAGTTAACTTAATTGATATTAACAGATGGACCTGAACCACAGTTCACTGTCTTGTGAACTCATATAACACACTCTAACTGAAACAATGGTGTTGTCTTTGAGATAAGTCATGTCTGCCTTCCTCCTTCCTTCCCAGCATGTTGCCTCCAAAGCAGAAAGGTATAAAAGACTTTTCAGAGGTATTTTACTTGCAAAGTTTAACGTGAGCCTGTCTCTAATTCATTGTGTCAGCAATTTAATTAGAATGTCCTGAGTTAGGAGGGACCCACAAGGTTCATTCACTTCTGTTGTTGATCGTTTTTTCTCTGGAGAAAGGAAAAATGTGAGCCTGTAGCCATACACCTCCAGGACACTTTGCACTAGCTCAACAGCAAATGCTTCTTTTTGCCAGCCAGCTCACTGGCAGCTGCCTCCCCAGCTCCCTCTTCCCTCACGACAATCCCAGCTAGCACTCATCACTGGCCACTGTTTCTATCCTCCTGATCCACTCTCTGTCTTATAAGTAGGATATCCCATGCTCCTGATACCTGTTGCCTTTACTATCACATTCCAATCATTGAGTCCATTCATTTGTCTGAAGCACACCAAAAGCTATTAAAAGTACAGCTTTGGAGCTGTAGTACAGCTTTTGAACACTGTCTTTGTATTTTTCTTACTGCATATAGCCAGGACTGTTTCTTCGTCCAGATTTAGCCCCTGTTTTTTTCGGAGATCTAAATCCTTCAAAATCTTCAATAGTCTTACCCTGAAGGAGAAGCAGAATTACAGTCTTGTGTATTCACTCCTCAGCTTCTATTAAACACCGTGCTGAAGTTAGCTTCCACAATAATGTTCAGTCAGCACAAACCACTACCCAAGAGATTATGTGCCAACCTCTTAGCTCACAGTCTTTGCCTTGTGTCCTTCCCAGACCCTTTTTTCCTCCTTTCCTGTTTGATCCAGCACTCATGTTCAAATGGTCACCGTGCAAACCAGAGAAGGGAACTATTTTTTTCCTCTTTTCTTTTCTTCTCTGATCCCATTCACCTTGCAGCTGCTCCGCTCCTGGACCCAAGTGAAGGAGCAGCTAGAAACAGGCACCTGGGGCGGCAAAAGGGGCAGAACTTCACTGTTTGTCAGCTGTGTGCTTTGTGATCATACCCAGGAAAAATAGTTTATCTAAACATTCTGGGTAGGGCTTTTTAATTCTCAGACTGAAATGTTGCTCACTGCCTCTCATTCTCACTCACTTTCTTTATTCACCCTGTTCTTTGTCACCATCTTCTCACAGCTTTTCCTGCCTCTTACCTAAACCTCTTTGCAAAGCCAACTCCTTTCTTTATTGCTGCTGCATTGTTATTTGAAACCGGCAAATTTCAAGTTTAACAGCAGTAAAGTGTCCACTTTTAGCTCCCCATTATAAATCAGACACCAATGAGTCCAGACAAGGATGACGCAAGTACTGTATCTGGAGCATGTGATGTATGAGAAAAGGCTCGGGGAGGAGTGCTGGTTCAGCCCCATGAGAGGGGGATGAGGCAGGGAAAACAAATCAACCTTCCACAACCTGGAGGGAGCCTATTGAGAAGAGAGAGCCAAACTCTTCTCAGAAGTGAAACAGTAGAAGAAAAACAAAGCAAATAGGTAAAAGCTGCAATAAGGAAGCATTAGAGTGGTGCAGGTCTGGGGCCGAGGCTGTGCAGTCTTCACCCTTTCAGATTTTCAAAATTTGGCACCTGATTGAGCTTTGCAGTTAGCCTTGCCTGGAGCAGAAGCCTGGATTAGGTGATTCCACAGGTGTCTTCTAGTCTAAGTCCTTCCTTTCTTTGGCATTATGTAGGAGGCAGCCATCTATCACCTAGTTCTTTGAACATAATTGCCATTATTTGTCATGGCAACCATGAGATACAAGAAGATATTTAACTCATATCAGTCTCCTTTTCAGAAGCAAGCCCTTCTCTAACAGCACTCTATCATTTAGCACGAGGATTTTTGTCACAAGGACTGATGTTTGTTGGTGCAGAAAGGTAGCTGGCAATATTTTTCCAAATTTATGATGGTCGCAGGATGTCATATTTTATTTCTTTGAAATCATGTAATGTAAGAAGCTGCTGTCCACCATCATTAACTGAACTATTTAAACAAATCTTAGACACATTACATTATGTTGTGCCACCTTTCCCTTAGGGTCAATCAGTATGCATAAGCAGGTTTATTATTTTTAAGCTGATCAGCTAGTTTATTATGAACCACCTCACTTCGGAAACACTGCAGACTATTCCTTCTTTATAGCATGTAATTTGCTTGATGAAAATAGACTACATTTTAGAGGGAGGGAGTATCCAGCACTTGTATTTTTCAACTTTTTTCACTATTTTCCGCCTTTCTAGTTGACTCCATCCTGTCTGCTTGAAATCTCACTTTCCCAAACTCTACAGGTCCTGTTCGTACTTACTGGAAAATGGAATACTGCTTCCCTTTATGCTAACCCTTCACTCTACATATTACCCAAAGTTGGTATGGTCTCTTGTTCTTGACTTACACTTCAGTACCTCCTTCCTTTGCAATTTGCTTTGCCTTGAGCTTTATTTAATCTCATTTTCTGGCTTTCTTCTGGATCATTTCCTCTGGAAATACTGAGGCCAGCAAAGTCAATCAACAAATTATCAGTGTAATGAAAAGCATGACGGAGAACATGTTCACACAAGGAAGTGCACCCACGATCTTTACAGGATTTGGCTGTTGGAAACTTGGCTCTTTTCTTTTAATTTTCAGGTACAAAACACCTCACCATGTGGAGAGTTATTTTCTGATAAGCAGCATTTTAACTCTGTTATTATTCTTCATACCCATGTTGTTCAGTAAATGGTAATATTTGCTGAAAAAAAATACCCAGTGTTTTTAAGAGGAAACTGAGAGCTCTTTGAAATTACTTGTTATCCTTAAATGAACAATGTCTGCACGTAAGCTGGAAGACTCCCACACAGATCTGAGATTTGGATGAAGGGGAGGAAAGGGCATAAGATTGTATAAAAATTTCAACTTTTAAATAACATTTCACTCCCCTAAATAATTCCATTGGTCAATACTTTAGTTCATTGCTGAAGAACAGACCCGTATCTATCTTTACTATCTAAAGCATACCTGCAGAAGGTTGCCATCATCCAGTAAATGCTTAGGTTCTATGAGCCAGTGTTCTCTAAAATCCTGTTTTGGTGTAAGGCCAAATTTGAGAGCAAGGATATGAACACATGATTGCAAGCTCTCCATCCACAATGGAAAGAAATACAGAAATACACATCAAACTAACTCAAACATAAAATGCATTAAAACAAGTAAGTTGTGTAGCATTTCTTAAATAGCTAATCCCACCAGAAAATTTTGACATCATCATAGCCAGTTGTATAAAACTGTTCAATTTATTGTGGGAACTACAAAATCAGAGTGAAGAGGTAAATTGCTCAGTACAGTCTCAGCACTAAAACTCCACCTAATACTGTATATTTTGAAGTCACAACCAAGTGGCAATTTTGGGAATTTTAAAAATTATTTTTCTATTTCTCCTGTTTCTGGAAGCATGAAGGATATGAAGAAATTAGAAAATTACATGCTGATCAAATTTTAGCACACTGGGCACAATACATACGCACTAGGTCTTGTAAAAAATTGCCAAAAAACGCAAGTTTTCTATTCTGAGCTATTTAAGTCTTTGGAGCAAAGGTGATAAAATACTGTTCAACCTCGAGTGAGCACCAGATAGCATTTGCATTCTAAGTAAAGGAAAAATACCCTTCCATGAGGAATAAAAGGTGCAAAAAAATATTTTAACACAGAGATCTCAATGAGGTAAAAGAAAAATATGAATACTCATTTTGCAGTTGATAATGCTTAGGCATTTGGGAGTTGCATTGCAAGCTATGAAAAAAAATCTGCACTTCAGCCAAGGTTTAGGAAGATTTTTTTGGCAATGTATGCCTGTGGTTGCAGGGGCGTTTTGAGGAGTTGCTGCTTCCTGTTTCTCTGGCCGTCCATTTCTGCTCCTGCCCCTCATTGCCTTCTCCAGCATGTCAGCACACCTATTCATGCAAAAAAGAAACTAATTCATGAGCTAAGCCAGCTAAAAAATAACTAGTGAAGCAGCTCTGCTGCCAAGTGTGATGGCCTGGTTTCACAAACATCTTTCCAGTGGCAACATGGGCATTAGCTGTCACCACCACTGACCCGTGCTGCCTGCAGCAGTGCCAGCACCAGCACTCCTGCAGGTCTTCCCCAGGGCAGGCTGAGGAATGGATCGTACTCAGAATAACCTTTTTGCTTGAGTAATTTTTCATCCAAACTTGTTCCCAGCTCTGGCTCATGCAAACACTGACAGAGCAGGTGTAAACAAGTGACTGGAGCACACAGAGGACAGTCAGTCATTGCTCAGACCTAATGTTGGGGAATGTTCTGAGTGAGAAAACATGAAGATCAGCAAGGCCAAGGGCAAAGTCCCGCACGTCAGTTGGGGCAATGCCAAGCACAAATACCGGCTGGATGGAGTATGGATTGAAAGCATCCCTGTGGAGAAGTACTTGGGGGTGTTAGTTGATGAGAAGCTCAACATGACCAGGTGATGTGCTTTTGCAGCCCAGAAAGCCAACTGTATCCTGAAGTACATCAAAAGAAGTGTGACCAGTAGATCAAGGGAGGTGATTCTCTCCCTCTACTCCTCTCTGGTGAGACCCTACCTTGAGTTTTCCATCCAGCTCTGGGGCCTCGAACATAAGAATGATGTGGGCCTGTTGTAGTGAATCCAGAGAAGGGTTATAAAGATGACCAGAGGGCTGGAGCACCTCTCCTATGAAGACAGGGTGAAAGTGTTTGGGTTGTTCAGCCTGGAGAAAAGAAGGCTCTGGGAAGACCTTATAGCAGCCTTTCAGTACCTAAAGGCACCCTGTAAGAAAGATGGAGAGGGAATTTACGAGGGCATACAGTGATAGGACAAGGGCTAATGACTTTAAATAAAAGAGGGTAGTTTTATATTACACATAAGGAAGAAATTCTTCACTAGGGGGTGGCGAGGCAGTGGAACAGATTGCCCAGAGAAGCTGTGGATTCCCCAGGCCTGGAAGTGTTCAAGGACAGATTGGATAGGGCTTTTAACAATCTGATCTAGAGGAAGGTGTCCCTGCCCATGGCAGGGGGCTTGAAACTAGATGGTCTTTAGGGTCCCTTCCAACCCAAACCAGTCTATGATTCTATGTTTCTAAGATAATTACATTGTGTGTTGTTATTTTCTTGTAATGCAACTTTAATGATTTCCTGCACTCTCCACCCTAGCTGTGCAATAACAAAGCAAGGCTTTGGACTGTGCAGCCTGTGATCTCACTGTGGGAGCTTTCTCTTTTGATGTAAATCAAAACATCTGAACTGCTAGTGACAACTTTAATGTTAAGGCTCTCTTGTGCTCTATTTGCATATTTACTTGATGAAAGTAAGTAATCTTGCAGTGGTAAAGGAAAACCACAAAACCACCAGCTTTTGTGCTACATGGTAGATTTTTGATTTTTTTTTTTTCTTCACTTCCCTGGACAGCCTGTTTCGGTGCCTGAAAATCCTTTCCATGAAGAAACTGTTCCTAATATCCAATCTGAACCCTCCTCAGTACAACTTCAGGCCATTTCCTCTCGTCCTATCACTTGTTACTTGGGAGAAAAAAACAACACCCTCCACACTACAACCTCCTTTCAGGTTGTTGTAGACAGCGATAAGGTCTCCCCTCAGCCTCCTTTTCCCCAGGCCAAACAGCCCCAGTTCCCTTTGTTGCTCCTCATCAGAATTGTGCTCCAGACCCCTCACCAGCTTTGTCGCCCACCTCTGAACTTCCTATAGAACCTCAATATTTTTCTTATGATGAGAAGCTCAAAACTGAACACAGGATTGAGGTGAGGCCTCACCAGTACTGAGTACAGGGGGCTGATCACCTCCCACGCTGTGGCCACATTATTCCTGATACAAGCCGGGATGCTGTTGGCCTTCTTGGCCACCTGGACACACTGCTGGCTCATGTTCCCCTGACTGTCAATCAACACCCCCAGATCCCTCTCTGCCAGGCAGCTTTTCAGTCACTCTTCCCTGAGTCAGTAGTGCTGCCTGGGGTTGTTGTGACCCAAGTGCAGGACCTGGCACTTGGCACTTGGCCTCATACAACTGGCCTCAGCCCAATGATCCAGCCAGTCCAGATCCCTCTGTAGAGCCTTTCTACCCTCAAACAGATCAACACTCCCACCCAACTTGGAGTTGTACAAAAGAAAGTTTCCCTCTATTATTATTATAACCTGAAGGTCCCCATGGGATCTAGGCTCTACTTAGATCCTTGTAAGAGAAATGATGAAAAATTAATTTGCAGGCTTTTGAATCCACAGAGCGTTGGGACTGGAGCTGACCAGTGCTGCAGTTGGATCTCATTGGGCTGTATCCCACCCATTTCTTACAGACTGAATCTGAAATGGGATTTTAGAGAAAACGGTGAGTTGGGTTATGCATCTTGGCTCTACTGGCTGGGTGTGTGCCCAGTAGTGAACTATTTATTTTGAATAAGACCCAAAGGTATACCCCAAAAGGATCACATCAACCAGAAGAACCAGTTAATAGACACATGAATTGCAAATTATATCTCAAGTAAATGTCAGATGGGGAGGCTGGGTGGTAGTGAAGGCGCTACCTTTGCCTCTTGACTGCAGGGTATGGACCAGGGGGGCATGAAAGTCCAGCAGTTGCATCAGCAACCAGGAAAAATTTGTTTCTGGGACAGCTGCCTGGCTTTGTTGTTATTTGGTGTGTAAATGATGATACTTTTAGCTACAATTATATTAAGAACCCTTTAAACTATATGACACAAATTTTGCGGGTCTGTATGTGGGCCACACAGTAATGAGTAAATACCAGCAAAACCCCTGCAGCCTGATTTTGAGAACGGATTTTGTGTGAGAGAGTACACGCATCTCATTCATATGGTCAGCATCCATGTGAAGGATCACTCCCTCATCAAAAAAATGACAGGAGCACACATCATAAGCCAGAGAAAGGAGGTAAACATCCAGTTCTCTTTCCCACCCCCTGAGAATTTAAAAACAGTTTTGCAATGTGGCATTTGGCAGTGTTTTTCCTAATAATCTTCAGTCCACAAATGAACATCTTTCTGCCTGTAATCTTCAACATCTTTAGCTTTTTTGTTATCATCTGTGTGCCAGGCTGCATAGCCTGATGCTTCCTGCTTCTGTCAGAGATGCAGTTTTATGGAATTTGGAAAGAGTCTGCTACCTCTCCATGAAAAAGCCTTGAAAAAATCTGCCTGTAGCCATCCTGTAGAGCCTTCTTCAGTTCCTGGGGACACGAGGTGCCCATATAGGCTCTCTCTTCATCACTGTGTCCAGGGAGCATGGCAGATTTCAGCGCAAGAGTAGCATAAGGGAAAAAGATGGCTTGCCTTTGACTGTCAGAGGAAAAAGAGCCCATGATTCTTGCTTTGACCATCCTGAAATAGGCCATCAGCATGTCAAAATTCTCAGAAACAGCTTTGGGGTGCACAGAAGGCTATAGTTTTGTTTTGCTGATGAAGGGATAGAGGCTAGTAAAACCATAGTAATTTATCTTTTCATTGGAGGCTGCTTTGCAATGCAGACAGATGACCCTGGAGGAAGGAGTGCTGCAGCCTTCGGTTTAATGCACATAAACTGCTACATGGATGTGCAAACAGAGGCCAGCAAGGTATACAGAAAGGGATGTCTGTGGTGATAAACCTCCAACTTTCCATTGTCCTCCTTCTCAGAGTGTGTGATGGCTCATCACCATAATCTCATTCCTGTATGATCTGCAGGCCTCCCTCAACATTGTTACATTGTGCTAGCAATTGTAACTCGTTTTTTTATGCAAGTCAGAAATCTTCTCGTAACTAGCTGTGTGTCATGCCGAGAACAGCTTTTTCTCTTCAAGTATCATGCCATCCACCCCTGTAATGTTGTGGTGATGGAAGAGGCCCCGCATGACTTTGATACTCAGCAGTGTTGAAAAAACGGTCAGACCTTGATACCCAAAGCTTGAGGAATGCTGTGGTAAAAAAAATTAAAGAGTCAACAAATTATATAATTAGGCTGGTGACTCCTGTGCATATGAGTTCACCACCTTGGGTGATAAATTGCACATCCATCTTTTCCTTCAGAATCTGACTAGCAATGAAGTAGCCACCATAGTCTGTTGTGTTATCTGCTAGGAAAGTGTAGCTCTGAAATTTCGTGTCCATAAGCAGCTAAATTAAGGCAATGAGACATGTACTCTTTAAACTCCTTTTTCCTGTTCTGATCTTTCTTTCTTTACTCCTTGTTCTGCATCTCAATGGGCAACTGGTCCTAACTCCAGGGCAAAAACATAGTTTGGGGTACATGCTCCGCATTCCTGCATACATCCCACATCATTAATAGTACAGCCTTGCCCTGCCACTGGAGTTTTGATAATGACAATGAAGCACCAGTGCTGGATTATGTTACAGATCTGTTCACAGCACAGCCCGGACTTCCAGACTTCACATTTGTGATATTTTCCTACACAAGCCTTGCACTTTTCACAGAAAACCATAAATATTCTGTAAATTCTCTAAGCACTGCCCAGACCTGCATAGTAGCTTGCTGCTGGGGCACCTTGTCTTTGTTCCCTGCACATTCACGAGGCAAACAGAGCAAGCAACAGTATTTACAGCCCTGGGTGTGGTTATACAATGTATGTCAGAGCTCACAGATGTTTCTTGCCCCAAATACCTTCCTATCTGGCACTGTTGTTTGAATTAAAAATCCCCCAGCCCTTTTTCCCATTGGGTGGAACAGTGGTATGCCAGGAAAGTACATGGGTTATGATGCTGCCTGGAACAGTGTGGGGGCTCCCCTCTCTGATCTGCTTCTGGAAACACTGGTGGGGTGGCTGGACCTCCAGGTAATCACAGCATGAAATCACATGGGGCATGACGTGGTTGAAAAAGCTGGTTGCTCACCATGAAATGGTGACTGAAGCAGAGTGGTGGACTTGACAGGGAGGTCCCTGCCCAAACTGCCTCCTGGAGTGGACAGAGCTCCAGAGACTTCACCGTCCTTTTGAAGAACCATAGAATGGTTTGGGTTAGAAAGTGCCTTCAAAAGTCACCAAGTTCAACCCCTCTGCAATGAGCAAGGACATTTTCAACTAGATCAGGTTGCTCAGATGTCCAGCCTCGCCTTGGATGTCTCCGGGGATGTAGCATCTACCACCTATCTGGACAGCCCATTCCAGTATTTCACCACCCTTACTGTAAGAAATTTCTTCCTCGTGTCTAACCCGAATCTCCCCTCTTTTAATTTAAAACAATTAGCCCTTGTCCTATTGCAACAGGCCCTGCTAAGAAGTCTGTCCTCATCTTTCTTTTAGGCCCCTCTTAAGTACTGAAAGGCTGCAATAAGGTGTCCCCAGAGCCTTCTCCTCTCTAGGCTGAACAACCCCAACTCTCTCAGCCTGTCCTCACAGGAGAGCTGTTCCATTCCTCTGATCATTTTGCGGCCTCCTCTAGACCCGCTCCAACATGTCCATATCTTTCCTGTACTGAAGGCTCCAGAACTAGATGCAGAACTCCAGGTGGGGCCTCACCAGAGCAAAGTAGAGGGGCAGATTGCATCCCTCAACCTACTGGTTGGCTTTTGGGGCTGCAAGTACATATTGCCAGCTCATGTCCAGCTTTTCATCCACCAGTACCCCCAAATCCTTCTCCACACAGCTGCTCTCTATCTCTTCATCCCCAAGACTGTATTGATAACAGGGGTTGCTTTGACTGATATGCAGGACCTTGCACTTGGCCTTGTTGAATTTCATGAGGTTTGCATGGGCCCACTTCTCAAGCTTGTCCAGGTCCTTCTGGATTCCATCCCATCCCTCAGGTATATCAACCACACTTAGCTTGTTGTCACCTACAGTCCTGCTGAGGATGCACTCAACCCCACTGTCTATGTTATCAATGAAGATATTAACATTACTGGCCCCAATACAAACCTCCAGGGGACACTTGTCACTGATCTCCATCTGAGCACTGAGCCATTGACTACTACCCTCTGGATGTGACCATCCAAACAATTCCTTATCCACTGAAGAGTCAACCCACCAAATCCATATCTCTCCAATTTAGAGAGAAGGATATTGTGGGGGATCATGTCAAAGGCCTTACAGAAGTCTAGATAGATGACATCTATCACTATTCCTTTGTCCACTTGTATAGTGTCTGCGTTGTAGAAGACCACTACCTTGGTCAGGCAGGACTTGCCATGCTGGCTGTTGCGAGCAGTGGCTCTGCCAGGTGCCTCTGTCCTGATGCACATCATCGGTTCTGTGCAGGGCCAGCTGCGTTGTCCACACCTATGGCACAGCTGACCATGACACTGGGTAATCTAACCCAAGTAATGGTGTGTGGGCTGTGTTCTGCTATTTCTGAACAGCTGAAATAAGGGAAACATAGCCTTACACCTGCAAAGAGGTATGTAGCGTACAAACTGCCGGATAACCCCACAGTAATGTGTGATCTGAGATGAAAACGTACTGTATTATTCTTCCTGTTTTCAAGATGAGGACGATGAAGCCCCTAGGTGATCAGTGGCTCTTCCCATGCTTCACCGAGAGGTGACACTAGAGAGCTTCTTTTCTGAAGGATTACAGGCAAGAGTTGGTTTACTTACGCCATAGTGCAAAGAACGAGGCCATTTCACCAGGAATAAGCACTGTAGGACACTTTCAGCAAAAAGGAGATGCTCAACTTGGTCAGTTTCTATTGTGAACAAATATATCTGTTCATAAGCTGGCAACAGTAATTTTTATTCCTCTCTTTTCTGTTTTGGTACCCTGAGGTATTATGTTTTCAGAGCTCTAAAATGTACTTCCATTGCTTTCAAAAATAGCAAAAAGCCTCTGTCTGATACATATATGCCAGATAATTTGAGTATTTCCAGAAGGTGGTAATAATCGTTATTGCATTTACAGGAGGCTGCTAGAGAAAATCTCTGGGCAGTACTCCTGCAACAAATTTATCTCTGCGTTTTCATCTCTGAGCTGAGCACGTGTATCAGTACCAGTGTGCAGCAACTCAGTGCAAAGTCATTGTGTATGATCTCTTCTGGCAGACATCCACACACGTATATCCATAAACCCACTACCTTCAAATAAACATAATATCAGGAAAAAAAAAGACACACTAGAAGCTGATCACAGCAGAAAGTTACTTGAACTTAGTTTCTTTTGTATCCAAAAGCAAATAGGTATAATATGTAGAATGCAACTGATATACATGTATTGACAATCTTCCAAAACATGAATGCAAAATAAATCACACTGTGTTGTCACAAAATAATTTATTTTGCTTACATGCCTCCTGTCTACACAGAGGTGATATTTGCCTGCTGTGGGATTGGTTTATATTCAATGGGTTGCCAAAGCAAGCAGTAGCTGACAGACTCTCTACTATTTGTTTCCCCTATGTACAGACAATCCATAAATCCTAATTTGGTCTTTACTTCAAAAGAAACCTTCTCTGATTAAGTGCAGAGTCCAGAAGACCTTTAGCAAACATCTTGAAGCAAAACATGAAAATCCAACACATCATCCTTTCAACAAATGATGCTGCACAGTACTTACCAGCTCTTGCAAAATTTGTTTCTGTTGCTCCATGGCTCAGCTCACTGTCTGCACACAGGTGGATACTATTTGGAGATTCAGACCTCAACACTGTGAAGGATCAGGGAGGCAGGGCTCAGAAAAAACCTTAGGCAGATAGATGGGAGCTGTCACTGGCTACATTATGCTGATTTAGGTGGTGCACCACATATTTGTTCACGGACCTCTGAAGCAGAGTGCAGATTTGGAAAGTTTTCTTTAGCATAGAATTGAAGTAAAATGACTTTGCTGCTAATTCTTCCCTCTTCTATCACATTTGATATTACAAGGGTCTTGTTTCACTGTCTTAACATAAATCTGAGCACCCAATATCTATTTCCACATGATAGGGGTATTCTGCAAGACTAACAAGAATTGAGTTAGTTTTAATGAAATTTTTTTCCTACAAATAAAAAAAGATTACCAAATCCCAAATTAGCTCAAGGGGACAACACAGTAGAATAGTTGTGGCTTCAGAAACCATGAGAGACTGAAATGGTAAAGTCTCAAACACTGTGGCAAAAGCACGTCTGCGACACTGAGCCACAGGAGAAAGGAGCAGGAGATGGGACATCACGACAAGGCAAGTGGTGATCTACACACCAACGACAAGCTGACAAGCCGCAGACAAAAGTCCAGCTGCCGAATGACGCGCAGTTCCGTGTGCTGATAGGACAATATGGCTCTAGGGGAGAAGACGCAAGACCACCCGAGACCCCTTGTGAATCCTCCACCTTTTGCAGTCACTCCACCAGTGGCACCTGCACAAAAGACCAAAGATTATGCAAGCAGGTGATCCAGAGGATTAGTAAGAAGCCCACCTACACAAGCACTGGCAGTGTGGCCACCATCCTGGGGGCTGCTCTGCCCACCCTTCTCATTGTGAGAACCAAACCAGGTACTAGGGGACACCGCACATCACTGGGTTCAGACTACAAACACCATCATTCTCATCATGGGAGCCAGAAGGGTGGTGAAATCTCTGCCTGTCTTTCCTCCCCGCACCCCCCCCCCCCCCCACTTTCTATTATTTTGCTTTTATTTTAATAAATAATGTAAGGTGTAACACCCCACATGTGCTGCAAACCTGCCATTAAACAGTTTACCAATTGAGCCTAAGTAAGGTTAATCTCTTTGCTACTAAACCATTTACCAGTTGGGCGGAGCTGCAAAATGAAGTCTTTGTTTATGGACCTTAAATATTGTGTATACTCACTTCCAGCCAAGAAAACCGATCGATTAATTTGTCCCGCCCCTGCATTCTGGGTGGGACATGATAAAAACAGAAGAGACTTTTGCCTTGAATACTCTGTAGGTGCTCTACAGATTGTGATGGAGAATGGCAACTGGAGAGATTTGTTGTAATCAAAACTACATTTGTAAATTGCAAAGCATGAAACTGCTTCATTGACAGCAAACAGTGCGGACTACTGTAAATCTTTGCAGACTGTAATGTTGGTTCATCTGTTCTTCTAATGTCATCCAAAATATTTTTGAGCATTTGGAAGTGATGTTTTCAAAAGATACAGCAGTTAGCATAATGTAGTTCTACATCTGATTACACTTGACATTAAAATTAAACTATTTCATGAATGCTCATTTTTGTTTGGGAATTTGTATCATACTTCAGCATCTAAGCATTTGTTTTTAAGGAAAAAAGGGTTTTCACAGGGGCATAATATTTATATATATAAATATGTTTATGTATACTCATATATGATTATTTATATACATTCGTATATTGTAGTGGTATTTAAAAAACAAAGCAAGATTTTGTAATAACTTTTATTGCACAGCAGGAAATTTTCTTGATATACTATGTCTTTCACTCAGGGAATGATTTCCCATGTTCTTCATAGGATCATCTTCTTCCCATTTCTCTAAGTGATCTGTGCAGTTGAAGCATTGCACCTTATCTCCTCCTTCTGTGAACAAGAAATGTCACACTTCAGAAATGATCAAGTGCGTAATTTTTTTCCTCACTAACGTGCCAGCAGCATCATAACTGCAACAATTATTATTTAGTGAGTTTCACTGGTAACCTCCATCTCAGTTCCATCTTAATTCTCAAATATTAATGATTATTTTTTGATCTTGGATAATAAAAGACAAATCAAGGAGAATAACATCTAACAGAAGTGAGAGCCTCTGTTTGATGGATGGGGATGCTCACAAGTTTTATTTACTCTTTCCAGAGCTGAAATGATGAATCCTTTGAGGGGGCACAGACTTGCAGGTGCAGCAAGCCTAGCTCCTCGCTATCTGAAAGAGCCGTACTGGGTCATCTTTTTTAGACATGCTGGCCAGAGGGTTCCCAGGAAAATCCCCCCAGCCTCACCCCACAGCTGGGAGCGCCTGTCCCAGCAGCAGCAGCAGAGCAAGCAGGTCCCTGGTGCCCTGGCCTGGCTGGGGTTGTGCCAGCCTCGGCAGCAGTGCCCAGCACTGCTCTCAGTCAAGGCCAGGGACACTCACAGCTCTGGTGTGAAATCACAGAATCATGGAGTGTCCTGAGTTGGAAGGGACCCACCAGGATCATCAAGTCCAGCTTGTGTCCCTGTATATGACAACCCCACAGTTCATACCATGTGTCTGAGGGCATTGTCCAGTCTCTTCATGAACACTGTCAGGCTTGGGGCTGTGATACCTCCCTGGGGAGCCTGTTCCAGTGCTCCAGCACCCTCTGGGTGAAGAACCTTTTCCTAATGTCCAACCTGAACCTACACTGGCACATCTTCCTGCCATTCCCTTGGATTCTGTCACTGGTCCCAGAGAGAAGAGCTCACCCCTGCCCCTCCTCCTCCTCCCCTTGTGATGAAGCTGTAGCCACCATGCGGTCTCCCCTCAGTCTCCTCCAGGCTGAACAAACCAAGTGACTTCAGCCGCTCCTCATACAACTTCTTCTCCAAACCCTTCACCAGCTTCATAGCCCTCTTCTGGACCCTCTCCAGTAGTTTTATATCCTTTTTATCCTGTGTTGCCCAGACCTGCACACAGTGCTCCAGGTGAGGCCGCACCAGTGCAGAGCAGAGCGGGACAATCACCTGCCTGCCCGGCTGGCAATGCTGTGCTGGATGCACCCAGGACACGGTTGCCCTCTTGGCTGCCAGGGCATGTGACTCGTGTTCAACTTGCCATCAACCAGAACCCAGATCCCTCTCCACAGAGCTGCTGCCCAGCATCTAGTCCTCAGTCTGTATGTACAGCCAGGGTTGCTGTGGCCCAGGTGCAAAATCTGGTGCTTGCACTTGATGAACTTCATGTGCTTGGTGACTGCCCAGTTCTCCAATTTGTCCAGATCCCTCTGCAGGGCCTCTTTGCCCTCAAGAGTGTCGACACCTCCCACTAATTTTGTGTCATCAGCAAACTTACTAAGCAATTCCTCAAGTCCTGAGTCTAAGTCATTCATAAAGACATAGAAGAGTGCTGGCCCTAAGCAAGATCCCTGTGGAACCCGCTAGTGACTGGTGGCCAGCCCGACACAATCTCATTTACTAGAACTCTTTGAGCCCGGCCTGTCAGCTGATTGCTCACCCACTGCACTGTGTGTTTATCCAGCTGTGTGATGGACACATTGTTCAGGAGGATACTGTGAGAGACAGTATCGAAAGGTTTACTGAAATCCAAAAAGATCATGTTGACAGGCTTCCCTTGGTCAACTTGTTGTAGAACAAAATTAAGTTGGTCAGGCAAGACTTTCCCCTCATGAACCCATGCTGGCTGAGACCAATCACTGCATTGCCATTCAGATGTTTTTCAATAACTCCCAGAACAATTTTCTCCATGATTTTACCAGGAACAGAAGTGAGGCGGACAGGCCTGTAGTTGCTGATGTCATCCTTGTTGCCCTACTTTTAGGTTGGGGCAATATTTGCCAGCTTCCACACTTTCAGGACTTCTCCAGATTCCCAAGAGCAAATGTTCAGAGCAGTCATGTAGCTATCTCCCAGCTTGGTCTGTGGCTCTGTTTTGACAAGGGAGGATAATTTAGCATCACAGCATATTGCCTGTCTGAGAGGATTTCCTGCAGTGAGGCTGTGATGGGGAGTGCATGCACGCTGCCCTGGGAAGGGCTACATCGCACACGATTTTTTTTCACAAATGAAAAATCAGTAGACATCTGCTCATACAGCTAGACTGATACAGAGCAGTGATCCACTTGGAAAGAGTATTTTCCTTTTTGTGTCTCACAGCGAGGAGTCACTTTACATCTATGGCTCCTGCATAGGAGTCAAGCATCAGGATACAGCTGCATCCTCAAATAGTCCCAGGTAGTTCCCACAAGGGATTGCATTATCCTGCATCTGCTTCTGAAGGAGTGCCCTGCCTGGATGGACAGAAATCACAAAGATGCAGGTACCACAGCATTGTGCTTCGTCAGATGCCACAGAGGGTGCTGCATTTTTAGTTGGCTGCATGCCCCTGAGGACAGCTGCAAGCATCCACCCCTCTCTTTGCCATGAAGAGTCCTCCTTAAGATCTGTCTTGTCTTGGTGCCCCCAAGGGCCAGACATATATAGTGAGTGCAGGCTGGGAGTTAGGAGTGCAAAACACCCACCTCTAAGGTGCTCCTTATCTCCTCTTCCTCAGTCCTTCAGCAGCTCTCAGAGCAGCAGTAACATTTTGGGAAACCTTAATTAGAAGGGCTGCAGAAGGGACTCTCTATCTTTTTCATTAACTAGAAGCTTGATGGGGTTGCGTGGAAAAACATGAACGAGGGCAGCAGTTATCCACGGCTGAGCTTGGACCTGTGGGGTCCAGTGGAGGGAATGCAAATCACACTGGGAAGTTAGTGCATGAAAGGAGCCATGGGATGGAGAAACTAGAGGTGTCTGTCATGAGGAATAAAGAAAAATCAGACAGGGTTTCATGGCACAAAGGAAAGGCTTAGATTGGTGTATAAGGGAACTTCTCTCCTGATTTGTTCAGCCCTCCTCATTTCAGGAATGGTCTTTTCTGAGCTTGCCTGGAAAATGTCTTTTGAAGTCCTTTTTGAATTGGATGTTTTCCAGGTGGTGGGCCTACAGCCCTGTAGTTTAGCTATGTTAAACTTCTGTGGCTCAATCCAACTCCATGTTTTTTTTCTCCAGAAAACTCAGAAGTGTTGATCTTTCACTGACACCTGTGGATATAAGACAGAATTGCACACAGGCGCTCACGCTGAAAGTCAGGAATTTAAACTCCCAGTCTTACTCGATGGGAGTATCCTGCCTTTCCAAGACTTTTACTCGGGGAAGACTCGGTTCTACACAAGCTTCATTATACTACAGTATGAAGGCAAAGTGGCATGTGTTAATTTACAAGATTACTGCTGGTCTTTCACTCTTTCCTGGGCGAGTGTTCTCTGTGCAAAGTCATTTAGGGTTTTTTGCTTTTTTCTGGGTACACACCTAGCCAGGTGTGTGTTTTACAAGAGCAAAGGGCAAAAAGGTGTGCCTTGTAGCTGGAGGAGAGAGGCAAGAGACATTGCTATCCATACACTGTCCTTGGCACACCTGTGCTTTGCCTGCTGAGCAGGACAGGGGATGGGAGGAGGGGACAGCACCTGGTTCCCATTCTGCATCAATACTCCAGTTACAAGGGCTGCTGAAATATCCGTAGTACTTTTAATGCCCTGCCCTAGACCTCCTTAGCCTAACACTTACACTTTAGCACAGGCTGAAGCACAGACTTCACCATGTATCTCTTTGTGCAGCATGGACTTTTAAATGTTCTTTTTGCTGGTACTTATGAGTGTGGAAAACCTTTTGCTGACATACAGGATTCCTAAGAAAGTTACTGGTTTGTTCAAGGGAAGATACTGTTTGTATGAAAACTTTGGTATGGAACTAGGTATTGACCACAAACAGGGATGATTTCAGTGTCAAATATACGTATCTTAATAAGACCTATTATGCACTGATGTGTACAGAAAAGCTAAAAGGAGTTAATGTGCAGGTTGCATAACAGGACCATTATGAAAGAGTTAAAAGAAAGGAACCAGCTGCCACCATCCTGTCTCTCCATCAATGAGGGTTACCCCTGGACATGGACTTGCTGGAGTCAAATGAGTAAGTGAGCAGGTACATTAATCACCAGTGTGAGGTATCTCGACTTACAGCTTACTGTGTTTTGCTGTGCTTGTATATGGCATACCGTCATTAGGAAACATTTATCTTTTCCTTGCTTCTGTCCCCTGCAGTCATCTTGGTTGTCTTGATAGAACAACAGCTCTGATAAGATTGGTTTTGCACCTGATGCAAGGCTCTGCACCAAGATCACAGCTGAAGCCGAACCTATGGAGAGGGTGACAGTCATTTGGCAATCATTTGGGGTCAGATTGAGTAACTGCAGGAGTACCTTTCCCTGCTTCAGGAGTACCCTCTCCCTGACCTTGCACAGTGATTCGTCTGCTTTGTTGAAGGCTTGGTTTGTAAACTATTCTTTGCAAAGTTTTGTGGTGCCATGGGTTTTGAACGAGCTGGTTATTATCCCTATTCCATGTGGTGTGGCTTCTGCTACATGGCTAGACAAACTAACTTTTCTAAACCATTTTCTAAGTGTTGAAGTGACCTTTGTTGTCTTTTGGAAATAAGTATTGCCTGGCCAACAGCACTACTAGGGATAATAGGAAAAGAAAGCCCCATCCCAAGATCTTCTTGGGACCACTATAGACTAAACAAAAAGGTTTGCTTAATGATGGGGTCTTGTTACCTTGCCATGCACCCTCATGGCTTTTGATAGGTGAAGGCCTGTGAGTGGTCCTCTGGCAGGGAAAGCTTGGGAGAGGAAAAAACTCTTGGTGGTAGGAGACTCTTTATTTACAATTGTCATGATAGGTACTTATCACACACTTTGGTGGTGTTTGTGTCTGTGTGTTATGTTGTTTTGTTTTGTTTCAACCATCTTCAAGGGCCTAAAATAGATACAAACCTCTCCCACAGAAACTCTCTTATTTGGCAATGTCGGCACCCTTTTCTGCTATATCAGTAATTCCCACTGAAGGGCAGCAGTAGCCTGCTTATATAATTCATCCATGACAAAATGCCAGGTATAAAATTAAGTGTTCAGAACAAAGCCATTCAGATGTTACACTGCTCTTCGCTAATCTGGATATATCCCCAGTACTTCATAAATAAGTGTTGCATTGGTAGTTTTGTGGTTACACTGAAGTAACCTCTTATCATAATGACAATAATCACCCTAACTACTAAACATGTTAGAGGCAACAACAGAAGACACAGAGCAAAAAGTGACATCTCTCTTCTTAAATAGGGGCTCTTACTGGTGAGTTTGCAATCTTGTGCTGTGGAAACCAAAATTAATCTTCTCCAGTACCTGTGGTTTACATATAACATCTTGTCCATGAGTGGTGTAATCCTAGTACACATTTCATATAGTTCTTGCCAGATGGTTCTCTTCTGAAGTGAGAAGAGTAATGCATAATCAGAGTGCCAGCAAATGCAGTGGCAATAATCCTTGATTAAGGCTTCAAAAATATGTCAATAGACATATGGGTCTATGATATATAGCTTAAAAAGAAAACATTTTTCAGTCCTTTGTGTGATCTCCATGCACAGAGTTGATGGAACCAAAACTTAACATTTTGTGCTCTTGTGGTCATTTGTGCTCAATATGGAAAAAATGCCTCTGTCTTTCCAACCCTTATTTATGGGAACTGGCCCATGGAAATCCAGGGCCTCTGCTAATGCTAAAGAATTTTAAGCAGTACTCCCTGATATCACTGGTGCCCTCTTATACCATATGAATTTCTCATTTAGCTTGAATAACACTGTTAGGTGGGGCAGCTCTTCACTGAGATACCTCTGCTCAGATTGCAGTATTGCGGTATGCGTTCAAGCCCTGTACATAACACAGCTGCTACATTCAGCAGCTCAGGAGCCTTGTCTGGACTCGGTTACTGATTTCATGTAACAAAACAATCTTGAGCTAACTCTGTGTCTGACAAATTCGGGTCTGAAGTTAGGCAACCAAAGAAGAAAAAGGGGATGGTGAGTCTAGTTTGTGTGGAAGCACACTGAAACTGCAACTCATTGCTGCTGGAAGATCCCCAAATAAGCAATGCTACCAGTTTATAAGTACCTTGTGTGTTAGAGATGGTTGCTGCTCAAGTACTCTTTACCAACAATACATAGGCCTATTGAACCTAAGGCTTAATTTAAAAACATACCTTAATAACCAGTCCTTTTAAGCCACTTTTAAATGCCTCCTTGATACTGTAGTTACCTAAATACGTTTTCTCAAATAGTAATTGCAAACTGAATGATTGTTAGAAGCATATAATGAATAGAAGCACCACTGATCTGCAGTTGATACACATGAAGACAAAATGGAGTTGCAGGTATTTCTTCTGCCCCTAAATGAAGTAACAATATGTGTTTTTGGAGCTGTTAAATCTGTTGGTTTGGGTATCCATTCTCCTTTTGCTCTTTTGAATCCTAGTGGAGTTAAATAACACAATTTTAATTCAGATTGGTCGATAAAGCCTGCACAGAAGAGGAGCTGGATATTTTAAAGAAAGCTGATTTTTCCTCTTATCCAGAACTTGACTGATGGTTAGGAAAACTAAGCAAACATCATACTAAATCCCAATTACTTTAATTCACAAAGAGCTGTCATAGTTAATCACTATGTATATTTCATACAGCTGGAACATAATTACTGTTTTCTGATCTAAGCATCATTGTGGGTAGCTCACTGAAACATCTGCTCTATGAGTTTTAGTCATCCAGAGGGTGTAGGAGATGGTAAGGTGATATTTTTTTTGTGAAGATCACTGTTGAGAAGACATTATTTCTATAAGAGGGTTGGGTGTTACTCTCTGTCCTTCTGGTCAAGGCAACTTTGTAAAGGTGGGAAGACTGGAAAATGAAAGCCAACAGACTGGAATGTGAAGCTAAAAAGAAAAGTTCTTTGAGCTCTGCAGAGTAAAACACACCATGCAGCAGTATCTCAGGTGTTGGGGACTGCGGTAGGGTCATGGAGGAGGCTGAAGGGGGTTGTCATGGAGGAGGGGGAGTATTAAGGGAGGGCTTGAAAGAGGAAAAAGCAGAGGTGGTTGGGATGGAAGGGAGTGTTTTGGCAACTTCAGCTGTTTCAGCAGTGTCCACACAACAGTGCTTGAAGCTAAACAAAGCAGAAAGAAAGAAGGACAAGCACAGCTGGAGAGTCCTGGAGATGGAGCTACCTGCCCTCAGCCCCAGGCTGAACTCTGGCCACAAGGAGGGCAAGGAGCATGTTCAACTCCTGGGTTGTTACAGCTTGAAGATGGTATTTTTCTTGGAATCTAGCAGCTGCCAAATCCAGTCATCAAGATGTTTTTTTCTCAAAAAACAAACCATGCTCTCCTCCCCCCTCCAAAATGACCTACATGTTGCCTAACCAGCCCTAGAGTTTGTCTTGTGGCTGTTGACTGAAGAGCTGACACCAGAGAGTCTGAGCCCTGTTGTTTTTCCATCCCCAACCACATCTTTCTGGCCTGGAAGCTCACAGGGTGGCCCCAACCCCAGAGAAAATCACCATTTCCTGAGTTTGGCTGAGCTGGAAGCAGCACAAATCATGGTGTTTTGTGCTTTGTGTATTTTGCTTCTCCTGATGTGAGGCCAGAATAAGAATTGTGGCTATAGATGAAAATAGTCAACCTTTAAAATCAAACTTCATAAAACCAGCAGTAATTAGAAGTTAGCACTGAAAATGCAGGTTTAGGTGAATGAAAATTTGTTTCTTATGTCAGTGAGCACTTCACCTGAGCGAGCCTTATGTAAGGGGCCAAGGGTGGGATAATGCATCTGAATTTGCTTCTCCTGGGTGTTGAGACTAAGAGAACCAAGGTCAGCTGGGAGGTAAAAAGCCTACAAGGGGATCTAGTTGCTGTTTCCAAGTACCTAATGGGGGGGTTACAGAGGAGATGGAGCCAGAGCCCTCTCCAAGATACAAAGATAAAAGGTGAAAATTTGCAAGAAGGGAAGTTCTGAGCAGATATTAGGAAAGAGTTTGTCATTACCATAGGTACAGAGAAACAGGCTGTCAAGGGATGCTGTGGGATCCCTGTCCTTGAAGATATACAAAACCTGAATGGGTGAAGCCATGAACAGCCTCATCTAATTTTGGTGCCAACTCTGTTTTGAACAGGGGGTTGGACTGGAAAACTCCAAGCTTTTCTTCCCATCTATGAGACTAATATATTTATCTATGAGGTGAACTGATAAGTCAGGATAAATTATTCTATAACATGTTAGAATCCTAGAGATGGTCTTACTTTTCAGAGGTGAAAATAAATCACCCAGGCACTACAGAATATGGGAAAGCGTGTTTGATCAGACTCCTCTCAGGCAAAGGCTTAAGGGAAGCCTGTTCTATCTCTAGCACATCCTCTCTCTTAATATTCTTTCCATGTCAAACTCTTGTAAATAAAGCAGTATGTGTCTTTGTGAGGTGGTTACAATGACTGTTGATATGTTTAATGGTACACAGCATAGAACGATGTATTACAATTATCTGTCTTAAACAAACATAAGCAAGCTATGCAATAACAACTAATAGTGAATATATTACTTAATCATATCAATTTTTATATAAAGATACATACCCTTGATAAGGTGAGCACAAAGGCAAGAAATTGTGCATCTAAGATTGTCTTCTGTGAGCAAACCCTTTGCTGCCATGGTCCTGTGCCACTTGTGAAAGCACATATGATACTAGGGGTAGTTCAAGAGAGATGGCCCCTTCCCAATGTGTCTGTTAGTAAGACTGCAGTGTCTCGTTGTAAGAGTGACCTGCTAGGATCCTTTTTTCATTTGGATTTCATTGTATGTGCCAAAAGAAGCAGTCATCGCAGCGTACATGTCTCCTGCCCATAACACAGTGATCCAGCATAAATATGTATGTGTTGCAGTCTCTAAGCTTTGGGAATCAGTATTCATTTTCCCTTTGGGCTATGGTAAATCTGCAGGAATACAATTTGAAGCTGGCAACTCCCTTCACGTTAGTCATGCCTGGTGTTTCTTGTCTGAGCAGAATGAGCAGGGCTTTCCCCCAGGCTGTGTAGCAGCGGCCCCAGCTGCTCCAGGACAAAGTGGGTAAGAAGTGAAGGAAGTGAAGGTGTTAACCTCCCCTGCCACCCTCCTTCCAGGTGCCCTTTTCAGGCATTAGGTGATGAACATTACCTTCCCACAGGAAAACGGTGGGGCTTGGGAAAGCCAGTATTGCTGTGTGAGATGGCTATGACACTTGCTAGGCATAGGCAGCAATGCAAACAACGGGTCAGCCTGAGTGCATCAACTTCAAAACTAAACCTCAACATTTAATTAATATTTTCAAAGTTTCTTGGATCCTTGAGAGACTTTTCCCTTTCTCTTGAGCATCAGCCAGTATTGTTATTGGGCAGATGCCAGAGTCCTTGGCTTTAAAGTTTGTAAGACTGAACCACATTAGCTTTTTTTCCAAGTTTTATGTCTCCATCTCTGATAACAAATATCCTATTCATTTCTAGAGATGGAAATAGCAAGTCTTTACAGAACTTCTCAGATTTTATCCATGCAAGTGTGCATCTGTGCACATACCTTGTAGTTAATCTGCTTGACACTCAAGTAGAAAATGCACACAGATTTTAAATCAATGTTTGTAATTAAAATATCTTTAATAAAAATTAAAAAATATCCTTATCAGAGGATATTAAATAACATGTCTGTGGCTGATTGCTGGGAAAAGTGGCTTATTGCTGCAGCAAGTGTGACAAATGAGAAAAAGAAAATGGTGGTGTGAAAGTAAGTAGAATAAAGGGATTAAAAAAAATTGTAAAGAGTTTGGCACTAAGTAGCGAGACTTTAGAAAGGCTTGGGGTGAATGCCGCTAGAAATCTCCCTAATGAACACAACACCTGGGCCTGGATGGAAAAGGTTACAGAAAGCCAAAAAGACTGGTTGGAGGGGCTGTCCCAGTGGTGTAATAGTATGTCTGACAAAAGGCAAGCCAGAGTCTTGCACTCCTGCTTAGAGGAGTGAGAAACAACAAGGACAAAACACACTTGCTTAGAGATCCTTGCTCAATGACCACTACCTAAGGAAAAAGTAAGTCATAGATATTCTGTATTGCCATATTGACATATACTGTATGCTAAATATGTCATATTTCTTTTGGTAAGATATGCATAGTTTTGTTTCCTGCTCTGATTTCTTTTATGAGAAAATATTTGTTAGAAGCATGATTTAGAAAAAGACAAATGTCTGAAGGAACAGTGAGGAAATCCAAATACTTGGTGAAGTTTTAATTTATTGTAAAAAGCTTCTTCTCATTCCTACCCCATTTTTAAATTCAGACACTGAAACTCTGCAAATAGGGTAACTCGCACACATGGCACTGTGTGGACTTGTTTGCTCATGCTTGCTGAAGCCACTGCTTGTCTTATCTCAGGTGCACAGACACCAGGGGGAGGTGAACATGGTCCTGCTCTTTTCACACTCATCCCAGGAGGGAAATTCATAAGTAGTGGCCAGGAAATCTTTTTTCACGTTAGTGTATTCCTGCCCAGTCCTTGACAGGAGATGTCTGTTATGGACTTACTTGAAAGGTATCATTAAAAACCAGACCAGCCAAACAAAATCATGCCTTTCCTAAATAAGAACATGCCTTACTAAAGCAGCCATGCACCATCATCTCGGTGAAGTGTTTCACCTATATCAGCAGAGGGCATGATGGCCATAAAAATCACCCTGACTCTTTATTTAAATGGAGCCCAGTCAAATCATAGCGGTTAATGCTCTGAGCCTTCAGGTCTTAAAGAGAAAAGCATCTGCTGCTGCTGCTCCCCCACTTGAGCTTCCAAAAGGTTTTGGGCAGGCATTCTGTATTTTGCAAGGGGATTTGTGCATGCATTAACATAAATGGCCATTATCCAGGCTAATTTCCCACAAGCTGGTGAGGTAATAGGCCTCAGTTTTTTAGACTGGTTGTTGAAAGCTGACAGCAGAAGTCTTTTTAAATGTAGGCTGCTGAAACTACCCAGCCACCTCTTTTCTTTCCTGATGATTGCTGTGCCTGTATTCTTTATGGAAGCATCAACAAAACATTGCTTTTATCAACTTCAGCCTTAGTATGTTCCTTGATTTTAGACTGACCCTTCTACTTCAGCAGTTATTTGATTGGTCTCATGGTTTGCTGTTATAATCCTTGTGCTTATCTTCCCCCAAGCAGATCTCACCATCTGCTTTAGCTCTGCTGCCTGAGGCACTTAAGTTCCTTCTCAGCTCTCTCTCTTTTTTAAATTGGCATTGCCTCCTTCATTTCCCCAGTCAAGGAGGAGAAGCTAGCTGATTTCAGAAGGTGGATGGGCCTTGCCAACCTTTGTAGCTTCAGCTTGCAGCAAAGCATCTTCAGCCTTGCTGTGACCATGGGAGAAAGCTCCCAGAGCAGTGTCCTACATGGTTTCTGGAGGATTCAGCTCTAGATTCGGGCTCTTTCATTTAGGTCCATGTCCCACTGTAAAACAACAGTCATGCTGTGGGCACACTGAGAAGCAACTGAGTGCCACCTGGTTGTTACTGAGCTTGAGGCAAGCGGGACCTAGTGCAGAAATGGGGAGAGGACAGGTTTCTTTTCCCTCTCCCCTTCCTGTTGCTCAAGGTAGATGACACAGAGAAAGACATGCAGGAACAGCTCAGCTGCCTGTGTTTTGGAGATGTTATAGACAAACTCTTGGCACTGATCAGGAGCTGGAAATCTGTGAGATGCTACAGTAAGTGTATCACTGCCTGCACCAGCTCCTGCCAAGGAGTATGCCTTATAGGAGGACTGCAGCAGCAGAGTCCTTTCATAATGCTTCTGAGCATGATCCAAAAGGACACGGGCATTCTGTGTACGTACAGTGGCAAAGTGCAATAGACTCGCAGGCACTGAAGGGCTGTTGTCCAAAGAGATTCAGCTGGGTATAGCAACTGGAGCCCAGCCCTGGCTTTCAGTGGTTGCTGTTGGCTGGGGCATCTGGCTATGGCCACTGGTAATGCAGAACGGCGGCTGGTGAAGCTATGTGTCACCAGCATGTGGAGGAGGTCTGAGATGAGACTCTTATTCTGAAAACGTACATCAAAAAACAAAGGAACAATTCTTTCCTCATGTTTTTGCTTTCTTTTGCTCTTTCTGGATTGAGTAGGGGGTTTATCTCATCTTAGAGTTCATTACTTGAAACTCCAGGCAAAATATAATAGCTCAAAAGAAAGTGAGCAAAAGCAAGAGTTGTGTCTCCAGTGTTACAGACTGCTCTATAGCTGAGAGGGAAACAACTATGTCTCCAGTGGACTCCCAGTTCCTGACTTGTGTGCTGTTGAAATAGAAATACCCTAAAACATAATGTTCAGACATTGAGCACTTGATGTTTTCAACCTTGCACTAACTTCCCTGTTCACCCCTTACACTACAACTGTCCTTGAACAGGCAGCTGTGATGGAGAATGTTACACTCGAATCCAATTAATGTCCCCTTGAGAGCCTTTAGAAGGCAGATCCTCAGTAGGCATACGTCACCGTGGCTTGCAGGAGCTGACATGTTGAGATTTGCTCTCCACTGAGACTAATTAGATAGTGCATGGCTATAAGTTTGCATGCTTTCCTGCATGGGGTGAGGTCTGTGCTGCTTTTGATAAGAGGAAGCTGGTGAGGAAGCTGATGGCTGGGAACACCAGGCTGGTCTGACTAGGCACTGCCCAGTGTGCATGGAAACCCTTTTAGCTTCTGCAGAGTCCAGAAATGAAGCTCAGCAAGTAATGTAATTGTGAATGTTTCTGCTTTGCTCCCTCCAAGGCTCTCTGTGGACTCAGAGATTTCTTAACCAGCCTGTGAAAGGAATGATAAACCACATGCTCTGCACGAGTCTCCTCTCTCCTTGGTCTCTCTTGCTTTACTAAGGTGGTCAGAGAAAGGGAAGGTTTAAACTCCCTACCTGGAAGCCATCTGAAATCAGGAGAGAGATGAAGTCTCCAAGATGAGAATTTCGTGGGGTGGCTGACCAAATCCAGATTCGAGCGAAGCCTACAAATTAAGAAGCTTTTAGAGAGAGAAATCTTGGCCTGGCAGAAACAGTACAAAATCAAGCACTAATACATTTATTATCTATTTTAAGCTTGTTGTGCATGTAGGAAAAAAGAAACAGTAGCATTTGAGATACTGATGTGTTCATAGCTGGTTTTATTTTAACTGCTGTAACAGCTGGTGATAGATGATGTCATTTTAATGAAGAATATCCTTCCATAGAAAAGTGGTGGTTTTCTATGGTATTTATTACTCTTAGGGCTTTGAGTTACTTGAGGTTTACTGTTTGTGTTGCATATTATATTATTTTCCGGTTTGACTGCCATTTTGCTGAGTCACAGCTTTGTTTTTAATTTCCCAGTGACTCAGGAGCTGGCAGCAGTTGTGTGGGCATATGCACTGCAGTCCCAGGCGGTAGCGTAGCTCAGAACACAAGGGGCACAGTAGCAACAAAAGAACAGTTTGTGCTTGGCTGTAGTGTTTGGGTTTGGCTTCAGTGAGCTTCCCATTACTGGGATGTAAGTAATAAGAGAGGAGAAAATACCCCAGCATTAAAGGCCTTTCTTGCTCCAGAAGGATATTTTATCTGTAACAATCCAATTTTTGATTAGGCGTACCAGAAACCTCTGAGGATAACTAATTAATCTATTGATATACTGTGCTTCTGCCAGGGAAGGAACATCTTTTCTAAAATGCCATTACATCTGACGTACAAAACAAAGGCCTACATTTCTACTTTAACTGTAGAGAAAGCAAATAAGGCAACTGCTACATCAGCTGTGGCCTGTGCCAATCTTGTTTGCTGGTAAATGAGGGGAGATGTCCTAATGTCATGATTACGTTACTCTCTCAAACATCATGCTGCCTGTAACTTCTCTTTAAGTGAAGAAGTCTGTAGGAACACGTTCATTGCAGACTTGCTGACTCAAGCCCTCCATGTTCCAGGGTGAAAAGTTTGTTGCTAAATTCAATTCTGACTAAGCTATTCGAAGACATGCCCTTTAGGGACGTATTTTGAAAATTCAGTCTGGGGAAAAATTGAGTGACTGTGGCTGTGATTGCTGTGGCAGTGAACATCACTGCTGGCCCACTAAAAGCAATCTCATGGATGGTGGGGGAAAACAGCCTGTCATGGTAAAGCTTGCATAGGAAAATGTCTATAGCATTCATAAATGAATAAACTATGTCTACTGGCAACAAGCAATGTTGTTTCAGAAAGAGCAGAGCGCTTTTGTGTCCTGCACAGCAGATGTGCAGTGCAATGCTCTCCTCTTGCAAACTTCTGTCTAATTTTGTCCATGAGTGCACAGTTTTGCATTTGGAAAGATAACAGTTAAAGCAAAATTCATGGAAACACTCAAGATGTTTAGAGAGGGTAAAATCTTACTGATTCTCTCATCTGGGAGAAGGATCAAGGTGCTGGCTGAACAGTCCAAAGCCCAAGAGCAAGAATTACCACTGTAATTTAGAATCTATTGAGCTCTTTTTGAGATAAACACAGGAAGATGTTTTCTACCAACTTTAGTTCTTGGGACCCAGTCATTGCCCAGTACAAAGTCTTCAATTGCTATTGCTGTGCAACTAGTGCAGCACCTTCCATTTCAAAGAAAGGTATTTATTCCACAGGGTTTAGGAGGAAAGTGTGAATGTGCCATCTAACTGATGCAGTAAAGGCCTGTACAGAATGAGGTGGTGATACATGACCAGAGAAGAGGGTGGTCAGTCAGATACCCCTCCCATGTTAAGTTCGGTGGGATTAACTCATCTATTTTATATGTCATTGGTTCTATTTTAATTCTTCCTTGCTCTCTGGTCCTAAGTACATCTTTCCAAACTATACTTTCTGCTGTTCAGAACAGAAGTTCAGTCATTGTAATTTCCAGGTTATTTCTTAAAATGTTACTTTGATGGAGTGCAAATGGTATAAAGATCTTAAAAGTTGTATGGACAAACACAACTGTGTTTCTCAGCCTACAGTGTTATTGTTATAAACAATGCTATCTAGCTTGCCAGCAAGCTTGAAACACAGAATTGCCGGCATCATTTTCTGCAAAATAAAAAATAGGAGAGAATAGAGAAAGGTTAGCCTGCTTCAATTGCTAATTCAGTTTTGTAACTTGCAGTTAGGCCTGAGATTGAATATATGATGGAGTGAAATAACTTTCCCATCCCCTGCTTGCCTAGAAAGTGGGTCCAGACGAATACTTTTTTGACTATGGAACAAATTGTATAGTTTGCTGAAGCAAACTCTGGGCTCCAAATTTTTCTTCAAGGAACACATGATTTGTATATGTCAGTGCATCTAAGACCACGTTTTTCTAATTGACCCGATATTCAGAAGTAAATTATAATAGCTGGTAAGTATGTTTAGCCTTTCGGCAGCAGGATGTAGTCATAATCGTCTGATGAGAGGATGCTTTGATATTTGTGCATGTTCATATTTGACAAAATGAATTTTTTATAGTTTTGAAATTCTTTTGGCAGATGAAGAAAAGTGATTCAGTATTTGTTATAGTCTTCAGGATCAAATTATGACTATCCATGGTGTATTTTGCTGCAGAATTTAATATCTGAACTAAACAATTATCTAGAAGCAAATTTCAACCCACTTTGCTGTTAAGCTGTAAATGGGAAGTGTTTCTCCACTCTGTGTTCCAAAATCATCTGCAAAAGATAATATATTGTCAAGGTTCAAACTGTTCAGCTGTAGCACACTTTCTGCAGATACAAAATTTCATAATGAAATTTTCCTGTCTCAAAAAAACCCCAACCTTGGATTATTTATTTCTTAATTCTGTAATAAGAAAGAGGTAGGAAAAGGCTTCATTAATTCCAGGTTTCAGACAACTGTAGTCCTAGAGATAATTATGTGCACCTGAGCCAAGTCTCCAGTTTTATCCCCCGTTGAAAGAGAGAGTACTATATTGGAGGTAATATGTGAAATTTTTGTATTATCCAAAAAGTATCACACAGCTATGTGCAAATCTTGAAAAATATTACTTAATTAATCACCAAGGGAATGACTATGAATAGCACTACAATCCACTCTTTCTGCTTTAGTCACTTCGTCATCTGCATTTCCACATTTCTTAGCAAGAACCCATTCACAAGCTTTGCTAGAAGGTAGACTGGGATGTTTTTTATGATCTGCTCCATTTGCATGGTGCCTTATAGTTGACAACTTACAGTAAAAGCCTATGGGAGTTATTGTTATCTTCGTAGACCTGTGCAAAATCACTTCTCTGCTCCTTCTAGGAAATGTAATATCTCCTTTAAAGTAGCTGGTTTGAACTGCTATGGCATATTAGTAACTCTCACATTTAAGATGTGTGTGCAGATTAACTTGACCACTTGAAAATATAAAAATAGAACTTACGTTCAATCTTAGGTCATTCTCACTCTGTGTGCTCTCCACGTCCAGCATACCAGAATAATACTGGCTTAATGCAAGCAGTATTTATTTTGGGATAAATGTACAGTATATAACTAGCCTGAGATGCCAAATGGTGGAATTATATAGGTTAGTCCTTAGGGATTTATTTTAAGCAGGCAGAAACTATTTGGAAAATACTTTCCAGATTTTTTTTTTTTTTTGAAGATTGAAGTTATTTCTTCCAGAAAACATGCCCTCAGTTACTTGTGACCCCAGCTGAAGCTCACCAGAGACCTCCACACAATGTGGAAGCCTGTCCCCTCTGCCCCAAATTTGTCTTTGCAACCCAGCAATATGACAGCGATGTAACAGGACAGTGGTGCAATGTGGTGAGTCCCTGTGGCTCCAGCTCTCCCTTGCTCTTGCAGTTGGGCCTCTGGGAAGGTGTGTCCCCAAAAGCTTGTGAGCCCGCTGCATGCAGCTGGCTGCAGCAGTGTCCACAGTCCTGTCTGGCACCCTTGTCCCTGAGTCATTTCAGCTGAGTGCCCATATCCACAAGACCCTGGCACTCACATTGCCAACAGTGCCCCATCCCAGAAATAGGTGCGAAAGCAGAGGTACGATGTTTTAATAGCCAAAATCTCAAATATGGATTTTTCATTTCAGATATGCAATTTAGCTCTACTCTTGGAATCAATTCCTTATCAGTGAAGATTTTTCATTCTAAGGAACAAATCAAAGAAACAGGAGACAATCACCCAAGATAAGGGATGACTCATTTGCCAATTGAAGCTTAGGGCTTGCCACTAGCATCCTTCAAGCTGACTCTTTGTTGCTGATGACAAATAGATCCCTGTTTCCAAACTTAGATGTTGTCAGTGCTGCTGTATAAAATGATCTCCCTTTCAGGCTCCCCTGTGTGAACATCACACTTACAAGGAAAGCACAACCTTATTCAAGCAAAGGAAAGGTTTAAACTTTTGATGACCAAGTTGTAAAGACAGTTAGAACAGATATGCAGCAAATAATAGCATGCAGTGCAGATATCTCATTAATTTCTCAAAGGATTTCCCTTCACTACGCTCTCCTCCAACACCCTTAAATGGTTTTGGGGATCTCACCCTAGCAATCCCTGTTGCATTACAGCATGATGGAAGTTGGAACTTCCCCCAGGCAGATAACGACAAAGCTCTTGTGGCTGCCAGCACCAGGAGAACCAGCACTGCAGCTGGATAGTGCTTGGTATCACAATTGTACATAGCTTGTTGTCCAAACCAGCAAAACTTCTGCACCACAGCACTGATGGAAAAAAAATGACAGCTATAGAGGAGTAGTCTTCATTAATAAAGAGAAGCTGAATGGTTTGAAATATGCAAAATCCATGCATTACTTGTTCTAGAACAGAAACTAAAAATAAAAGTTAATTTATTTTTTTTAAACTAATCTATAAATACTTCAGGAGGCCTAGAAGCATGTGAACTGAGAGAAGATTTAAGTTTTAAATGTAACATTAAAATCTTCAAATGGACTTCTGGCGTGTTTTACTTGGTGAAATTTAAAACCAGCTATGTTAAGCATACAGAAGCAATATTTTCTGTGACAATTATGCCTGTACAGAAATGGAATTCTGCAAAAGTTAAAAGGTCTTCTAAATATTTGATATATGCAAGAACATTAATTGATGTTTTGTATGGTAGAAGTATTAAATGAAACACTGGGAATTGTTTATGAAGGCTTTATACAGAGGACTATATATTCAGCTTGAACATTTCTGCATGATTCAGTACATTAATAAAGGCATTCTGTTCTGGGTGATCTGATCTGATCATTATCCATTTTTGCCAGTAGGATTTCATGGGTTCAGTGTTAAATTCTCAAGTATCAAAGAAAGTGTGATTTTTGTTATTTAATGTTTTGGAAATTCCTGCAGAACTGAAGACTGAAGCACACTGAATGCTCTCACATATTTCCTGTCATTTGCATGGCCAAGACAAGAGTCTTGTAACAACTACATTGACAATAACATGGGCCACCATATGATTACCTAGTTCAGCTACAAAGGAGTTTCAGTTGAAATGGACTTAGTATGTTGAAAATAACCTCCTTGTTAGGGGAAACACATGCTGGGCTGGAAAAACTTTCAGGACAAAGGAAGAAGAATTTATTGCCTGAGTATATGGTTACTAATATGTAAATACGTCAAAACCCCTCAGTTTCTTTAAGCAGGATCTAAGTTGGTTTTGCATTCCTCTTTAACAGACTTTCTTGGGGTATGAACTTGGGAATTGCTATAGTGGATGAGTTGTTGATCTAATCCAGTATTCAGTGATGACTGAAGAAGCTTTGAGACAGAGATAGAAAAGGTCTTGAAATGGGCAATCATAAATTAACCAGTCCAGAAGAGAAGTTTCTTTATAATCTCATTTGATAGGAAGCTGGCATGCATCCTGGATAATGAAAGCTTATAACAACACCAAAACTCATGGTTCTTTAAATTAAATGTTTTACTGTAACTACAGCTTTTATCTTTGTTCACATGTGGTTTGGTGATTGTTTTGGATCCTGCAAATCTCTTTCCTCTAATGGAGGAGGAACATGTAACTCCTGGATAATGCATTTTTCCAGTAATTTTCAAAGAAGTTCCAAAGAAGGTTGCTATAATTTAAAAATTCTCCTTTATAAACTTAAGCTGCTTAATGTGTTCTATGAGTCAAACTGTGCTTAAGAAATGGTTTCACAATGTAAAGTACACCATTCTTCATATAAGCATATGGGGGAATAAGCAGGATATCTTACCCTGATTTCTCTTTAGCTTTCCTTTGGTTCTTTCTTGTGACCCACCAGTTGTTTTCAGTTATTTTTCCTGAGCTTTTCATCATGATCTCATACAAAACATAGAGAATGGAATTACTGTGAAAGGCATCTGAAGAAGTGCAAGAGTCCATATGTCAGCAGCATGTTCGAGTCTGAGGCCAGGTATATATGAATACTGTTTTTCAGCCTGGCCCCAAGACACCTTACGGCTGTAATGCATTGGTCTGACCAGTGTCCCTCAAGCTGGACATCTGCACCTTGGGATGTTCTTGATTGGTGATGACTGGACACAGAGCAGGGGTGTGTGTTATCCCCCGTTCTGTGACCATCTGATGAGCTTTGGGGTCTCTGCTCAGCGGGTCAGCTGGGCAACTCACAACCCCTTGGGCATTGTACTGGCAACACCATCATCCCTCTGCCCAGCTCCAGCAGTCCTTCTGGTCCATTGGGGTCCTTGGGGTGGGGACAGTGACAGTCAGGCTTTGGGGCTTGGAAATGGGCTGCCATGGCTTCTGTCTCATGGTCCTAAGCAGCACTGTTCAGCTCTGAAAACAGAGGTTATGCTCTTGTTAAGGAAGTTTCTTTTCATCAGGTTTCCAGATGTGGAGCTTCAGGTATGGAGTCCAGAAATTATTAATAAATAATAATTTATTTTCAAAGTACAGTGTAGAGCAGCTTGAACTGGGTGCCTTCTGAAGAGGGACCTTGAATAAGGATAACCTTAGATAATTATACCCTTACAATCTAAGCTTCCCACTCCTCATGCATTAATTTGGGCCAGTTGTATAATTAGGGTCTGGAGTTTCCCTGTTCTTCATTGTATCTCTTCATTTTCATCAAGCAGGAGATTTCTTATCTCTGCCAGCAGTTGTTTGGCCAACCTGACTAGACGTCAATAAAAGTCCTGTCCTGTAGTTGTTATTTTACACCTGCAGCTGCGAGAAAAGTAAGGTCTTGGCAATAGCCAAAATGTTCTTCTGTTTTATCTTCTTTAGATTCTCTGACCTTTACTTATCCCCAGGCAGGCAGCTCCCCTTATCTTCTGAGACCTTTTTTGCTTAACGAGGTAGAAAGTTCAAAAGTTTACAGCTTGCAGTCTAAGCAGACTTACTTATGGTATATAAGTATTCTGTATAATTCTATATAAGCCATTTCTAAGAAAGTCCTATAAGAAGCAGTATACCAAATAATTCATAAGCTAAGGCAGTCTATTCACTAACACTCTGCACTGCAGATGTGCAGGGATTATGCCAACGTATTGCAACAGTGTTGGGAAACTGTTTTTGAAACTGTTAGATGAATGAATTTGCTCCAGCAGTCTGAGGCTAAACCTTGACATGACCAAAGCAATGATTTGCGCTCATTAGCCAGATGAAATGGATCAAAACAATATTGAATGCCAAAGAGCGGTTACAAGCTCTTTGTGAGAACGAAGATCATTTGCAGAAATTACTCCATGAGTTATTTCTGAATAACGCGTATTTGAGATGAATCCTGGACTTCTTGTTGACAAAATTAAATAAAAGAGGTATCTGTGAACCACTTAGTTTTATGATTTAGATATTTTCTGTCTGAAGGTGTGCCATGATATGTTCTTCTTCCTTTTGTTTTCCTGGTACGATAAAACTTTGGTGGCATGTATCAAACAACTATATATTCCCATCAAACATGGCTCCATAATTCTCAATTCTCATCTGTTACTGAGCTGTATATTTATTTTTTCAGTATCTTCCTTGCCCTCAGGGAACATATAAGCTCTCATCTTACATGTTAAAGTAGATCCGTGAGATGGTTTGCAGTATGTGGTATCAGGTGCACTGCTGTGACGAGATGCAGGCTGTAAAGGAAGACTCATGGGCATGTGGGTCTTGGTCCAATGAAGTGCTTTAACTTTGAACCTGCTGGACGTGTTTGCTGTGCCAGGCTGTGGGACCTGGGCTGTGGGTGCTGCTGCTGGTCAGCACATGCACAGACCCATGGTGGAGCTCCAGCAATGCACAGCAGGAGAGGTCTTGTGTTGCCCATGTTGAGGAGGCAGCAGCTCCTGTACTCTGGCTTAACCTGGCCCATCCCTCAACATCTAGTGCAGCTGTTCTCTGGCCAGAAGTTGCCTTCAGGATCCATAGACGCTGCTGGAGACATGAACCACAAGCAGAGAGAAGAGCCAATGGGTCAATGCATCACCCATGCTGGCATGAAGACAACACGCCTGATTATGCAGTGACCGGCGTGCTTTCTTTGGCCCCCAACTCCTTGGCTGAGGAGTGCTAGTCTGTGCATTAAAATAACAATAATGAGAGTATGAGACTGTTTTCCCATTGATAAAAGTGCTGAACTGGGCAACCCAGGAATGAAAGGATAAATGCTGCAGCGAGGAATCTTGTGAGGAATCAGTGCTCTGCCCTGATAGCAATCAGATGGTTAACTTGTATTATATTTCATTCTCCAGACAATTCTGCACATTACTGTAATTCTGACAATGTCTAGTATCTAATGCTTTATTCATTTTGAATCTTTTCCCTCACTTCAGTGCAAATGACCAGCTACCACTGGGGAAAAATAGAAAATTCTTTCTGTTACCTCACACATTTCATTAACCTTCCCTCTGCCCTCTGACACGTATGCCTCCAAAAGATTTCTTTCTAATGCTTCTTTGCCATGTCAGGCTTTTTTTTTCCCTTTCTGGAGACAAAGGCATATTTAAAATATGACACTCCCAAAGTGTGTGTTCTCAAGCATGTCCAGCCAACAGATGCCAGGCATTGTGTCCCCACGGCATGACAGTTTGGGAGATCGTTAAGACATAGTGGTCAGGCCTGAATCAAGCAATTATCTGCAATTGTATCCTTGTGTGTGTGTACCAGAAATCACTTCTATAGCTGAACCTAAACATAAAAAACCTGCAACGGGCCAGATTTCAGGAAGACAGTCTTTTCCCTTGCTTCTCTTTTCCTTTGTCTTTGAGAAAGGCAGTGCTTAAGAACAGAGATAAAGGGGAGAAAAGCAGGCCAGATACTACAGTGCCCTCTGAGTTGAAGGCCTAATCATATGGCTTCTGTCTGTCTAACTGTCCTCATTAACAATCTGTTGCTGAAGGCAGCACATGCAGAGGGAAATAAGTAGATGATTGATTTCCATGAAGAGGGTTAATATGGGTCACTGCACTTGACAGGGCAAAAATACAGTAACTTTGGATCTGTGGAAGCATCTGTGGAAACAATAATTGAGCACAGCAAACTTGTCAGTGAAAACCTTCGTCCCTGTCTGTGCAGAGGAGCCTGTGTGTTGTCGCTCTGTTAAGTTTGTCCAAAATACGGTGGAGTGCATGAGAGGCTGATGTTCCCAGGTAAGGTATCACCACTCTTCCTGGGGAGGAGACCCATGGTAGAGGCCAAGTATCTGGCCTCCTTGTTGGCCCAGGATGAAGGCATTATTTGTGTGGCAATATGGAGCTGTGAAAGTTATGAAAACAAGCTTTGGTTTGGGAAAACAGTGATATCTTTTTCACACGGCCAATGCATAAACTGCTCCCCATGGTTCTGTGGTGTATGTGCTAACTTCATTCCCCAGCTGCTGTTTGAACATTCTCGAGACAAGAGCCTCTTGTGTCATTCACCCCTCCTTCCTCTGCGAGTCCTGGCATCATGCCATAGTGGTGGAGTTGGTGAGACTATGTGGACCACCCCTGTCCCAGACCTGCTGCTGCTTACAGGGTCTCCAGCAAGGGACTGCATCAGAGGCCACACATCAGGGTCCCTTAAAGTGGCAGAGAAATTGTGGGAATAGAGCAGGGCCAAAGAGATTTTGTGCTTTTACAGCAAAAGTGCTGCTGAAAGGTGTGGAGATTGCGGTGAAACAATTGTTTTTGCATATAACAAAGAAGGAGTATTCCTCTGTTCCTGGAACATCTGTGTAGTGTTCTGGGTAAACTGGAACCTTGGCCTTGCAGGAGTGCATGGATGGACACCAGATCTCTAGTTCTGGTTCTCTTCTGGTTCTGCTCTCATCTCATGGTGGATGCTCTGGTGCTCCGTTTCAGTTAGGACAGACCAAAGATGGCAAACCTTGGGGCACCACCCTTGACACCACCATGGTCCATCCAAAAGCCAATGATCCTTCCTGAGCAAGAGAGATTTTAAAATTTCCTTGGGGACAGAGAAAACGACACTTGTCTCTGAGACAATGAGTAATGCCGCCGTCCTGCCAGCGGTAGCCTGCAGAAAGGCAGCTCGCATCCTCTGTTCGCTATCTTTTCTCAGCAGCCTCCAAGTGCCATTTCTGGCCACTCTCTTTGTATTGCCCAGGTGTCAATACTCCTTTATCCCACTTCCTATTGCCAACTGCTGAGGACCAATGCCCAGCATAATAAATGCGGAGAAAATTTTGCTGGGGCTGGGTATAGATGTGAGGGTACCATGGTCTTTTACGGAGGCAGGAGATTATATGGGCAAACAGCAATGGCATATTAGCCTCCAATACCAGGCTGAGGGTGCCTTTATCCATTTGTACATAATTCCTCTTGGCTGTCGTTAATGAAAGAGATGCAAATTTTACTTTTGCAGCTGTCACTGTGCATGAGACATCACTTCTCCTGTGCCACAGGGTAAGGCATCAGTAGTCTGTCTCCTGGGAAATATTGAATCATAATATATGGGCACAAAATCCGATACTGTAAGTATCTTGGTTTCTATGGATGCTTCTGTGCTGTTTTTGTCCACTACTATTCCCTTCCTCGGAAAAGCAACCTGTGCAACACAGGTTGGAGTATTGCAAAATACAGCTGTAAAAGAAGATGTGCTGATATGAAATGTCCATAGTGAAAGGGACATTTACTCCCTGGTAGTTCCCTCATTCACCCTAGTGTGATCCAAATACACAATGGCATCTTGATCAAGTGTTATGTCTGGAGCAGGGAAGTTCTTTCATTTTGATTAAACCAGTGCTAAGAGAGATTGCTGCTTACTCTGTTGTCTTCAGTGATCACTTCATGTTTGCTGCTGCTCCTGTCTGCAATCCTGCTCTCATCAGTCCCTGAACATTTTAGTGTCACCAAAGGAATAACTCCAGCATGAAGTGCAAAGACCCCAGTTGCCTCTTATGGGTTAAGTCCGGATGTTTTGGAGCAGCTGGAATATTTGACCTGTTTGAGGTTGCAGATATTGCATAGTGCCTGGGGCTGGGAAAAGAAAAGGCAATATTGGAAGCCTGTGTGTGTAACTTAGATTGAGGGGTTATTAGCTTTGTGGGAAGCAAACTGTAATATAGCTGTGAGATATGAATATTTGATTTCTTGGCTAGGGAAGGGTTCTCTGTCTCCAAGGAACTCGCTGGAACCTTCTCACAAGTACTAAGCATGAAAGTGAAGGTAAGTGATGATGCAGGGGCGTGACAAGGGGTTACAGTGGGTACAAGAAGCTAGAGACATCCACAGGTTTATTTCCAAACACATTGACTGTAAGGCATTTTAGAAGGTTTGCATAGTTTTGTCTCAGCGCAAACTGATTTTTAAAGGCTTTCTCTCCTAGGGCTGAGCATCTGAGCAAGCAGGAAGCACTTGTGGTCTGGGACCATCTTGCTCAGAAACCAACTTGCACTTCAGCTGCTCTGTGGTCTGCGCTCCCTCCAAGCACAGAATTTTGCAATCCAAGTCCTTGGTGAAGCCTGGCAGGGAAAACGCTCAGCACACCGTGTGTTTGCTTTGGGAAGTTGTGGGGGGCTGTGCGGGGGTCCACAGTTGAAAGTACAGGCCGCGGGAAGGTTTCTCCAGCAACAGCGGGGAGCCGTGGCTGCTCTGCAGTCCCCTGGCACGTCTTCCAGTCCAGTTTTAATTGGCTGCAGCGTAAATTTGAATCCTGCTTTTCTGACATTCATTATGTGGGTAATAGGTGCACACGCAGTCTGTCCTCATACAACAAAGATGGTGTGGAGCTAATTTACAAGCACTTGTGAAAACTCCAAGGTCAGTGGGCTTATTAAAAGAAAAGCCCCAGAGCTGCTGGGCATACATCATTGCAGCGAACCTGATCATTGCTGAGATACACACACCTTACCACAAGCTGGCTTCTGCCTTCCTTCTTCAACATACATCTTTCTGTAAGGGAAATACTACCATAGCATCACACAAACACTTTCCAAATACTTAGCCTACACAAAAATATGTTTCATATTTGAGGTTTTAACCCATCGTTTCATGCAGTTATTCTTTCATTCTTTGGGTATATTTTCCCCATGACAACACATTTGTTTTGTTTCTTTCAGCAGCTGGGTTATTTATGCTTCTGTTTTTTAATTGCAAAAGTCGATAAAGTGGGCCAAATTCAGCTGTGCTGTAACTGTATTGAATTAAATGCATTTATTTATGTGCGACATTGATGCATTTTTATATTGCTTTTCAATATTAAATATTAATGCACGTACCTAGCACACTGATTTAAAGGGCACTGCAGCAGCTAAATGCTTGTCTATGAGGTTAAAACCACTGCTGGCCTTACTGGGTGACATTGCAGAAGCATTGCCACTGCTCTTACCAGAATTCTTGGCAATTGTGATGCCGTTTGTCAGACACTAGGACAAAAAACTGCAAAACAAACAAACAAAACTCAGCAATGAGTAGTGTGAATAAATGCAGCTTTCCTCACACTCTGGTGCTTGTTATGAATGTGTAACTAGTGACAGCAATACGTGAGGAAATCAAAACCGTGAGCCACACAGGAACAGAAATGTATGTTTTCATACATATAATGTCATTCTTCAATGTACCATTTTACTTCTGTTGTACTTCCCAATGACCCTGCCTGATTTTAGAATCTGCAGAAAAGGAATTGTAGGTGGCCTTTTACAGTTTAGAGAAACCTGTTTATTCATCAGAGGGGTTTTTTCCCCTTCTGTGTGTTTCACAAAGTGCTGTGTGTGAGATGCTTGAGCTCAGCCCTTTGCTTTACTGCAGCTCTGCTGGGTGCTCAGCAAGCCCCGCTCCCCTGGGTCTGAGGCCAGCCTTTCGGAGGCTGTTCTGCAAGGCCTAGTGTTAGTTCCTCCTGTCTGGGTGGCAGAGCCTGAGAGCTGACAATTGCATTGCCTGAAAGGCAAAAAGGCTTTTATTCCTCAGCAAAATGCTGCAGCAGTGTTGGCACCATGGGGGAGTGATGTCCCTGTCCCCTGTGCCAGCTCCAGGCTCCTAAAATATTTCCTCTGGCAGACTGCAGCAATGCTAGCAAATTGTTGCCAGCATGAATTATTTCTGAGATGCTCGGCAACTTTTTGATGCCGGTATTTATATTAGTAATAGTAATTTGTCACTGGTATTAGAAATCATCGCGGACTTACTGTTTGTGTTTATCAGTAAAGTGTCTGGGTGCACTTCAAGTGCTAGGACTTAGCACTTATCCACATGGTGCTCCTTGGGGACTGCTGGACTGAGGCCATAAGTTACCAGTACAATAACTCTGCAGATATATTTTCCTATTTCCAGGCCTAGCAAGCATGTGAAATAAACACTTGGTTTAAAGCAGTCCTTCAATAGTCTTGTCAAAATATCATTTTGTTCTTTACCAATACCTGTTCTGAAAAGAAAAAATGCAAGACTGCATTTGTCAACAAAAGCTTAGTTTTCCACTGAGTTGCCCAATATATAAGATTCCTTTATATAGCTTGGCTGGATGGGAGTGATCTGCCAGGCCCCTGCAGCCTGTGCTGTAGTCTACACAGCGCACAAATCCTGTTGTCACAGGGGACAATACCTGGGGCTTGGGCCATTAAACCTGCATCTAATAGCTTGTGATGGGTGATGTTAGGAAAAGCCACTTTTGTAGCTCAAAAAGCAACATAGTAAGCTGGCACATAACTCTGAAGAGTTTCTCTCTAGTAATTTCTCCCCAGCATTTTCTATATGAAATATATTTGTGCTGTTGAGAGAATATGAAGATGTGAAATGGCCTCTGGTTGTATGATGTGTGAGATGATAGGAATTTTTTTTTTTCTTCCTTAATCATGCTTGGTTTTAATGTTGTGGGTTTTTTTCCCTTCTCTGCATTGCCATATTTTGTCTACATCCAGTTTCCAAAGAGAAAGAGTATATTTATACTTTCTTGTGTGATGAATAAAAAAAACAAGTGACAAGACTTCCCTTCACAGAGACACTAATTTATACCAGATGGATAGATTTACAGGAAGACAGGAGTTTTACTGTGCATAAAACATGGGACTGTCACAGCTTGTGCTCCATCAGAAAGGAACTGGTCTACAGATGACATGCTAGATACTGTAGTTAAATAACAGAAAATGTTTTCAATGTTTTGTGTGGTTGACTGATCCATTAAACCAATTCTGTTGTTCTCTGAAAGGCTTCCAGGGAGACCACAGGCACATTTTACTGTCCAAACTGCTTGGGGTTCTTTAATGACAGAATTTGCTATTTACCTGCATATTGTGGCATAGTTGCATATAAGACATTTTTCACCTGTTCCTCTGGAAGGATATATATGCAGCAAAGTTTGTGAAACTGATGAAGATTAATCAGATTTTTTGCTTGCATACACATGAAAAGCTTGGTATCCGGCCTGTGCTGAATGCCGTACGTGTTGCACCCATGTGCTTTTATGCGTATGTTCATGTATGTGGACAACACGCATGTACACACACACACACACTTTTCTGTGTGGATATAGGGCTTTGTTCACTATAGGCCTCAATGTATTGCCTGTTTCATCAGAGAAGGGTATAAATTTCACAATTTTTCAGGTAAGTTTTCTTAAGAGAGGTGTGCAAAAATAAACCCTAGTTAGACTTCTAGGTAGGGGTTTGCTCTTTATAGCATTAATTCTGTTTCAGCAGTTTTTAGAATGGCAATAATAGCTTTACTGGCTGTTAGTGGCTTCATCTCAGAGGCTCTGAGCTCTTTAAAATCAATTACATTTATAAACAACGCATCAATTACAATACTTGCGTTTCACTGCAGGGCATAAAACAGCTCAGAGAGGTCCGTCTCTTGTCCCCAGTCTCAGATCAATGCAGTGACCCAGGGCTGAACCGAGCTGGAAATTTCTGCCCCTCAGGCTGTTCTTTCAACCATTAAACCTCTTAATCACCTTGAACCGGGAATGAAGCAAATGCTTCCAATTGGAAAACACAGGCATTTTGAAAAGAAAGGAAGGAGAGGCCTGCGGTAATGTGGTATACTGCACCTTTAAACACCTGCAGGTTGAAACTGCTGTTTCATGACAGATTTTTTGCATCACTGTAAACAAGGCGTTAATGGCAATATTCTCAAAAGCACCTGCACTTCCATTTCCCGAAGAGCTGGCTTCCAATGAGGCAAAGGCCTGTTTATAAAGGATATCACTCTTTGGATTTAAATCTGCTGCCTAATGTTGCAACTTGATGCATGGTATCTCCTTGTACATGGCTCTTGCATGCCTGAGTTCCTCTGGTTGTAGAAGAGGACTAAGTGGTAGCACAGTACTGTGAATGTAATCAGATACTGTGGTGTCGATAACTGCACACATCTTAGGCAGGAAAGACAACATTGCATGGTCATGAGGAGGCAGGTAGCAGATACTATTCTTCATTTTATATTGGCTGTGATGAATATGGTGTTGACTTGCAGATGATACAAGGTGAGACGGTACAGTTTGAGCATGGTAGTTCTCCACATACCAGCATAGCAGGCTGAGTATTCATCAAAGCACAGGTCTTACTCAAAGAAACAACACTCTCAGATGTGTTTGCTGTTGCAAATATGTGGCTTGACTTCCCACATTCTCATATATGATAGGCAATAGCTACAGAAGAAGCCCCTGCTCCAGCTTTGTCTTTACCTCAAAGGGATAAGGCTTGCAACTGTTTTCTGTCAAGTCTTCCCTCCTATAACCCTATCTGCCCTACTGGTCAAATAGCACAGCAATACCAGACAAAGCAAGTAACTGTTTCCTATGTTGAATCTCAGCCCTTCCTGAAACACCCTAAAGTTCAGTGACTTTTAAGTCCTCTGCTGCTAGTACATTGCACAGGGCATTTTCTTCAACTCATAGTGATTTTTGAATGATCAACATGTAGTGCAAAGTGATTTGTAAAATGTTGTATTTCTGAAGTATGTGTATGAAATGGGCTTTCCGGTGTCCTCTGGCTCCTACACTTCTAATCTAGGATTTCACATACATTCAGAATGGGACAGCCCAGTATGTCCATAAAGACTCAAGAGCTCACTCTCCAGCTCCCAGGTGCCCTGTGGATTTTCTGGGTGACCTGGGGAAACTCAAGCATACCTAGGGATCTTCTGTGAGCCTGAGTCTCACAGTGAACAGGGAAATTTGTACCTGAAGTGCACTTCAAGCACTGGTGTGTGCCTGAATTCTGGCACATTTGGGCCTCAACCTTGCATATTTTCTCTTCCAAGAGAAAATGTTAACAGTAGACACCTTCCTCTGCAACACTTCCAGTCACAGAGTCACAGTCACAGAATCGACTGGGTTGGAAAAGACCTCAGAGATCATCGAGTCCAACCCTTGGTCCAACTCTAGTCCGTTTATTAGATCATGGCACTAAGTGCCATGTCCAATCTCAGTTTAAAAACCTCCAGGGACAGCGAGTCCACCACCTCCCTGGGCAGGCCATTCCAATGCCTGACCACTCTCTCTGTAAAGAATTTCTTTCTAATATCCAGCCTAAATTTCCCCCGGCAGAGTTTAAGCCCATGCCCCCTTGTCCTATTGCCAACTGCCTGGGAGAAGAGCCCAATCCCCACCTGGCTATAACTTCGCTTCAGGTAGTTATAGAGAGTGATGAGGTCACCTCTAAGCCTCCTCTTCTCCAGACTAAACAACCTCAGCTCCCTCAGCCTCTCCCCATAGGTCTTATGCTCAAGTCCCTTCACCAGTCTTGTTGCTCTTCTCTGGACTCGCTCCAGCACTTCAGTGTCTTTCCTGAACTGAGGGGCCCAGAACTGAACACAATACTCCAGGTGTGGCCTCACCAATGCAGAGTACAGGGGACTCTGTGGAGTACAGAGGTCAGTGGTCAGTACAGAGTACAGTGGTCCTGCTGACCACGCTATTTTTGATACAGGACAGGATACCATTGGCCTTCTTGGCCACCTGGGCACACTGATGGCTCATGTTGAGCTTCCTGTCAATTAGTACCCCCAGGTCCCTTTCTGTCTGACTGCTCTCCAGCCACTCTGTGCCCAGCCTGTAGCGCTGCAGGGGGTTGTTGTGACCAAAGTGCAGCACCCGGCACTTGGCCTTGTTGAACTTCATCCCATTGGAATCAGCCCATTCTTCCAGACTATCCAGATCCCTCTGCAGAGCCCTCCTGCCCTCCAGCAGGTCGACACTCCCTCCCAACTTGGTGTCATCAGCAAATTTGCTGATGATGGTCTCAATCCCTTCATCTAAATCGTCAATAAAGATGTTAAATAGGACTGGACCCAACACCAACCCCTGGGGAACACCACTAGTGACTGGCCGCCAGCTGGATGCAGCCCCATTCACCAGCACTCTCTGGGCCCGGCCCTCCAGCCAGTTCTTAACCCAGCGTAGAGTACACTTGTCCAAGCCATGGACTACCAGCTTTTGCAGGAGTATATTATGGGAGACAGTGTCAAAGGCCTTGCTGAAGTCCAGATAGACCACATCCACAGCTTTCCCCTCATCCACCAGGTGAGTTACCTGATCATAAAAGGACATCAGGTTGGTCAGACAGGACCTGCCTCTCCTAAACCCATGCTGGCTGGGTCTGATCCCTTGTCCATCCTGAAGGTGCTGTGTGATTCCATTCAGGATGATCTGCTCCATAACCCTGCCAGGCACCGAGGTCAGGCTGACAGGCCTGTAGTTGCCAGGGTCAGCTTTGCAGCCCTTTTTGTGGACTGGGGTAACATTGGCCAATTTCCAATCATATGGGACCTCCCCAGTGAGCCAGGACTTACCCTCGTAGAAAAGGAGCGCAAAGGCAATTCAATATATGTTTATAGTTCATATGGGTGAGATACACAAGGAGCTGTGCAACCACCTTTGCCAAGGCAATATTCAGGTTGAGCCTATTGGGGAGCTGCTGTGCACAGGGATGGGGAGCTTGGCTGCAAGGAAGAGGGGTCCTAGCCTGTGACCCCTAACTACCCCATTGGATGGATGTCCTTACTCTATGCTGTGTGTCAGTACACAATCTTTGGGTTTCTGTTGTTATGTGACATATGTCCTGGTGCCTCCCATGCTGCTGCTGTCTGTGTCTCCCAGAGGAGGTCACCATCTTGTCCTGGAAGTCATTTAGCAATGCAGCTTTGGGAATCTGCCGCACTAACCCGTGTCTTTTCCAGTACAGCAGTTTTGAAGCTTCGTGCTGATGAGGAAGATGTTCACAGCAGAACCTGTAGCTGTTTCTCTTTTGGAGGTTCCCACTGTGATTCTGGCAGTTTCCTGATCAGATGCTTAAGAAAAAAAAATAGCCTTTCAATTTTACGTATTTTCAAAGGTTCAGTGTTCTTTCTTACATTGTCTGAGTCTCTGCAGATTGATAAAATGGCAGCAGTTGGCTACAGGGGCCATGAGGTGAATTCAGCTCCCACACCCTGTTTTTGGATGAGTTGCTCCAGTGTCAGAAGAGCCAGACAGTCGCCTTGAAGAGTTAAGCTTTTAGTAGGGCTCTAATGCATGCTGCAGTGTCTCACTGTAAATAATTCACAAAATGTCAGCTGGTGTCAAGAAATGGAAACCTTTTGAACACAGCTGAGATGATCAGTCATGTATATTTCCTTCCAAAGCAAGGCTGGAATTATGCAGGAACAATGCAAGGTACATTAAATATGCAGACCTTATAAACTGCTCATTCTCAGATATAAAATTGAAAAACATTGCACTTCTTCTTGCTTTTGTCTTCAAGTAAATCCGCTGGCAGAACTTCCTACTTTGGTATCAGACACTGTTGGCAAAATCCCGGTGCTGTAAAAACCTGACAGTGCAGAAAAATAAAGAAAAAAAAAGAAAGAAAAAACGACAACAAACCCCAAACAAAGGCCATAAAAATGCATAAAAGTGACTGTTTAAACCTTTTGCTTGTTTTTCAGAGCAATACTGCCAGACACCTACTCCTACCTCTTCCTTTCACCGATTAGAGGAATTCTTTACCTTTTTGTTTGTTTGTTTGTTTGTTGTTTTGTTGTTGTTGTTGTTGTTTTGTTTTAAACCTGGGAGAAGAAATGATCTCCTTGCTCTCAGGCCTGTGCTTTTTCTTCGGAGTGTCATGTAGCTGAGTGCTCCAAATGACTTGGAGCAGCAAGACACAGGGCACTCTGTTTTCCCCAGGCCAGGGCTCAGCTGCTGAAAAACATGGGGAATGTCTCTGCAATCAGCATAAATGCAAAATTGATCTTTTTTGCAATATTGCCACTTAGACTTTCAGCATATTTTACCAACCACATATCCACCAATTACTAATTCTTAACTTTCATCTTCCCTTTGCTTCTCTGCCTCTGAAAGCTGCCAGTCCTCCAAATCGCTGGTACTGTAGGGCTGTACAGCAGATTCCATTCTGCCTCTTGATTACCTCTGAGATGAAACAGTAAAGGTACATTTAAAAATCTATATATTATTTTCTCCTTTTCAGTATCAGGGACAGTGGCAATCCTGTGTAGCAATGGCCATAATGTAAGGCACTTTTGGAATACTGTAGGAGGAAGGAATACTTTTGGTGAAACCTCAGCGATCCCAATGCAGAAGTGTGTTTTGACAGATATTTATTGATAATCTACTGCTGTACATTATTTATGCATTTAATTTCTGGAAATTCTTCAAAAAGCTTTCCTATAGCAGCGGCCAAGTGCTTCTTGCCCAGAAGGCCAAAGCTTGAACCCACTCCTGGGCCAAGCTCTGTCTTTGCTTCTGCCAGTGCCACAAGCTTAGCCCAAGGCTGCATTAGTATTTGCTGCTGGTGTTCCAATGCGTCCCTTCACCCCAGCAGGGGCAGTGCCATTGCCCTCCTCCCCTCAAAGGACAGGCGTGTGAGGGCTCCACCATCGGGTAGAGCAGGTGTGGGACTTTGCCTCATCTTGGCACTCATGTTGTAAATGAGTACTTGCAAATGAGCTGCTTGGGAGGAAAGAGGACAACTGACTTATAGACCCGCTCATAGGGTGTTAGCAAACACCTGCCATACAGACATTGCAGGGAGTGATGCTTTGTGCTGATAAAACCGTCCAGTTCTGGCTGTCCAAAAACCAGAAAATGTTTGATGGCAGGATTCTCTATCCAGGCTCTGACCTCAGCAGTCAGGAAGCTGTTAGAGCCTGGGGAGGCTGCATTTCCACCATCCTGCCAGGATAGAGATAGTGCAAGGTAGGACCCACAACATGGGGGCTGGCTCTGTAGCCTTGCCCAGGGGCCCTGTAGTGAGCAGAGAGCAACCAAGGCAGAAAGAAAACTCTTCTGATGGCTTGTAATGTGACTTGAGAGGTGCTATTTCTCAGGAGGAAGTGATTCCTGATAATCTTTGCAAGACATGTAACACCCTTGTACTGAGAGAGGGTGAGGATGGCAGCACTGGCAGCCTCTGGAGAAGTCAAGAGGCCAGGGAGGGTACCTAGGGCTTGGAGCATCACTGCCTCCCCAGGCAGGGAGCAGGAGCCATGCACCTTCATAGCTTTTTAAGAAAGCATTGCCTGGTGTGAGAGGGTGCGCTCCACATCTGCAGCAGTAGCTGCAGGGCTAATGGAGTTATTGTACCAGAAGATGTTGCTCAACAACACACAGCATTATTTACAGGTGTTTTGTTTGGCCGGGGACCATTCTGATCAATGGGTATCAAACAAAATTGCAGAAACTCCCTCAGGGAAAGAAAAAAAACAAAAAAGGATCTGCATAGAAGTGTATAGGTGAGAATGGTGGAGCTGGCAGTAATTTCAGTAGGGTTTCTGAGAAATGAAATTTTATTGAATAAGACTCTTATTCAAATTAAATGTCTGGTAAGAACTGCCAGAGCCGAATCTGATTTCAGAAGAAATTCAAAATGGTAAAGTAATGTATGGATTTAACAGTGGAGCAGGGAGACAGGTTTTTGTTGTGCCTTTTGTTTCTGGTTATCAGAAAAACACCAAATCTCTCTACAGTCTGTGCAAAATCAGTTGCATTTCTGTATCTGTGTCATACATAATTGCCCATCTGGAAGAGAAATTACCTGCTCTGTCAAGGTAACTGAACAACAATTAGCCATGTAATTGTTGTATATTTTTTTGCAAATGACCTTTTGATTTCATTTGAAAATTTGGCTCATTATGTTTAAAATGGAAAATATGAATGATATTATTTTTGGATGCTTGGTGTAATAGAACAAAGTAATGAGTAGAAGACAATACATTTCATAGACTCACACTGGGGAAGGTTTCCCCACTCTTTCAGAGATGTATGAGAAAATTTGCTCAAAGCCCTGAATTTGGCAAATTGCTGTTTTCTTGAATTAACAGCATAATAATCTTCCATTTACAAAGATATGTTAGAGGAAAGCAACATTTAGGTCATATTCCAATTTTCTGTGTTTTGGGGAGTTAAACAGATTTTGTGATTTGACATTTGCTTCTAAAACTATTTGCTCTTATTTACTCTTACCTCAGTCTCTACCTGTTAGTCTTTTCATAAACTAGTAGGTTCTTTGTAATCTTCAGGCATGGTGTGGCCAATATTAAATCCATTACATATCACCTACTTATTTCTCGTTTTTACATGAGCATATGCTAATAAATATTGGCAGTAGACTCGAGGAAAGGTGCGTCACAGTGATAGCAGTAGTGGATGAGGTGGCACCGAAAGCATTGGCTTACTCCTCAGCGCTGTGCACCATCCCACCCTTGTGCAGGCAGCGGAAAGGCCCTGGAGACCACCCTGCCAGCACCCAAGAAGGTTTTGCAGTGGGCACTTAGTGACTTAATGCTTAATATTTACAAAAACCTGTGCTTTTTAAAGTTCCCACTTGTCTCAAAGACTGAAAAAAGATGAGGGAAATTCTTGCTCTGCAGCTGGGACCATTGCAAGACACTATAGTGCTGCACAATCCCTCCACTACTTTGTTCTCCTTCCCCTCTGTGTTTCTTGATCCTTCCCTTTCACACCTGCCAAAACTGGGTCCTCCCCACTGCCCGTAGGCAGCAAAATCTTATTTTCACCCTGTTGCTGAGTCTGCTATCACCCTTCCTTTGCTCTCAGCTTGGCGTATTTGCCCTTGTCTGATGTATATCTTGCTTTTTTTTTTTTTTTTTTGCTGTGCTTCTGCTGGGGGTCATGCTGTCTTGTTTTATCACCTTGATCTGCTCGTGTGCAGCCTTCACCCTGTTATGGTTGAAATATGCTGTTGGATGCTTAGTTATTCCTTAAAAGCACTGCAATCTTGTCTGAAGGAGTAGAGCCCTGAGGTGCATTAACTGATGGCAGTATGTGATGCATGTGTGTGTGTCTTCTGGAGGATTAATATTTTCCTGAATAAATAAAAATGTCCGGTGCACACAGAGTGTGTATTCTTTTCCACAGTTTCCTGTGAATGCTTTAGTTTTTTGATTTGTATTCTGTTCATTAATTCTAACATAATTTTGTGCATTAGTTGCACTGGCAACAGCAGCAACAATAACAAACACTGATCTTCAAGCTAATACTTTCTATTATCTTTTCACAGGTTTTTGCCTGGCTTCCTACTCTGTCATTCTCCCCCTCTTGTTAACTGGTGCCCATCTGCTCTGCAACATGAAGGGAAAACAACTTACGGGTTATTGAGCAGAATGGGACATGGTTGTGGCAGATACTGACCACCGGCAACATGAGCTAAGGGCAGGATCTCTGTTTGCTGCATCATAGGATCGTGCCATGGGAATCAGCCCATCAGGGAGCTGGTATTCAAAGAGTGATGGTGGCGAGACAGAGTATCATGGGCTTCATAAAATCAAGCAGTCAGTTCAGCAGCCAAAAAACCACTCACAATCAGTTAAAAAAAAAATTGTCCGGCTTGTAATGATGAAGGTGGTTGTAAATAAAAGTCAAAAAGGGACCTTACCTTTCCACTTCCCATTTTTTAGTGAGGCATAGGACAGAGAATCCACAAGCAAATGAAGAGAGATCATAAATCTTTTCTGCCATCGGTACCCTAAAATTAACCTTAGGACCAAAAATTATTTGGCTGTTTTCTGTATACTGATGTATTGCCTCCAATCCAGAGGTTTGATCAGAGAGCTAATGTTTTATCAATATTAAAAAATGACAGAAAGAGTCTAGAAGGAACACTGCATTTGCTTATTTGGACCCAAATATCCTTCAAATGTGAGCATCTGACAGATGGCGGTCATCTATCACTTTATCACTTTCTCTACCTCCTTGATACACTAATACTAGGGACATCAATCTTCTATTACTTTTGCCAGAAAGAGTCACTGTTTTGAATCCATTTCAGTAACGATTGTAGCTGACTGACCTTTGAATACTTGATCTTTCAGTTAAATGCAGAATTTTGAGTCACAGTCAATGTTTAGATGTGGCTGTGTTCCTTACGCATAGCACAAAACATGGAACAAATATAATAAAAACATACCTCTCTGCCTGAAGTATTTTTTAAATGCATAGTATAAAAGATCTGCAATGTGAGATTTCTAATGCCACTCCTCGTATAACTAATCTCCTTTCAGAAACTGAGAAGTTTGGAAAGACTATGATGTCTGGTTAATGAAAATCTCATGCTAGTAGAGAACATCCTCTATTGTGTATGTGTTATCTGTCATGGCAAAGCAGGACCAGGGACAATCAGAAAATTCCACCCCAGTATTTTCATTCCAACTTAATAGAGCTGCAATAAAATGTTTTGGTTATTTGTTTTTATTTTTTTTATTTTTTATTTTTTTAAAGGAAGATATTCTATTCAGGCAATGAAAGTGGAAATGGATAACATTTGGTGATGTCTTCCTCTACTGTTTTTGCATCTGTTCAGTGTGTTTGTATTACAGTTTATTCATGAAGTAAAAATAAGATTCAGAATTACAAGGAATCTCGGAAAATACTCAGACGTCTAGCTCATATGGAGAATGGATTGGTTGCCAGTGATTGTTTTAATTTGTCTGGTTATCTTAATTTGGACTCATCATATATGTGAATACGTGATTTAGAAATGTGAATGTTCCAAGCTACGAGATTACTCACGTACTTAAAGTTAGTTTTGTGCCAGGGTAGCATATTGAACTGAGGCCATAAATCAAAAAAGTGTAACCTAGCTTTTTTTCCCCATTAAAAAGTATTTTCAGTGAGGGATATAAATGTGCAAAAGTACTTCATTTCCACCATTTGACCTACTTATAAAAACAACAGGTTTGTTGTTTTTATTTACAAACACTTCTCCAAGAATTTGTTATCATCTCATGTGGTTAGAATGTAAAGATGCCAGAATATACCAAGGAAATAAAGTTCCAACATTTCTGTATTTCCAGAAATAAAGTAAATGAGTTCTTCAATTAAAAGAAAGGACAATTTTTTGAGCAGTGGAAGACAGAGGAAGGTTTACATAAGAGTCCAAACTGACCATCCAAAGTTCCTGAGGCTTGCATTTACTAGAATATATCAAAGAGCCATTTTATTAATGAAAATTATTTTCCTTCAGCTAGTTTCTAAGGGGGTTGTAATGAGGGTGCCCAGACCTGGCTCCATAGCATGCTATTCTATTAATTCCCTGGTTTATATCCATAATAAATCAAACAATGGTCATGTCAGGTTTTCATAGATGTTATTTTAAATCGCATGCATCAAATATCAAAACCTAATATTTTAGTGACCTATTTCATCAGTCCATTCTGCAAATTGATACATATACTTGTAAATATGGGACTTAAAAATTCATGTTATTCTGCTGCCTGTTTAGTTTGCATAGAAAGTCTGCACTCATAACACAGATATTTTTATATTCACACAGAGGCACAGGGTAAACATTTTGATCATTCATTACTTTGATAATTTGTTAACACTATGTTGATAAACTATTCTAAACTAAGGGAACATGTGATTATGACCTTTCAGTATTTTTCTCAATAAAATAACTCCTATTGCTAACAAAATCTCTGTGCTTTGACGTATTTCTGCATTCTTTTCAGTTGCTGACAGCTATCTTCAGACTGATCTTGAAGTACTCTTTTAAGCTCATTGCAATGAAGGAAGTGTGTGGGATCAGATATAACCAGATGTGTCAAAGACCTGAAGTTCCAAAGCTGATGGAGTGACTACCTTTTTATAACACTGGAAGAACTACACAAGTAGAAATTATAGATATGTGACCATATTATTACAAAAATCTCTGTTCAGTGAGAGCTTACTGTTTCCTTTCATATTTTATTTTCAAGATACTATAACTTGTATTGGTAGCCTGGTCATCAATTTAAATTAAATGCTGTCAGATGCTAAGACTACTGTCCTATTTTAAACACTACCTGTGGTTCTTCCTTGCTCAGTTGGCTTTGCATTGTCTGATTTTACAAACTCAAACAGTTGTTTTTTGCTTTTTTCCCTTTCAGCTCATATTTGCAGAAAATTATTTGGTACATTGACATGTCTTGCCTCCCTGGCACTAACAAATGAACTTTCAAATACCATTTCTTTCTGTTTCTCAAATAAAACTTTAATAGCCCAAATTTCAGGAAGAAATAGAAATCTTGGTGCAGTTCTGCCTCAGTCGCCTCCTACAGAGTGTTTCAGCAACCCACATGGTGCCCCTGAATGTGTATTTGAGATATTATAGCTCTTTACGTTGAGCATCATCTCCACTGTCCAGTTGGAGGCTGTGCTGGGTGCTGAGTTTCGGGGAGGGAATGTGCTCGTGGTAGGGAGGTGGTCAAACAGTCTTTGGGGAGCCTCCCACAGCACAGGTGCTTCTGCTCTTTCTGCACAGAGGACATCTACTGTCTGTTTTCATGGCTGCAGTCCCAAGCATCACCGAGGAGTTGGTGCTCCTTGATGAGATTTTACTTGCTATTTCTTTCTAATTTTGTTCTGAGCTTGAGATATCTTGTGTGGTGACATCTATTGGCTGGGTGTATGGGTCTGAAAAAGGAGTTGCTGATTACATTTACTACTGCATCTACAGGACACCTGCAAATTAAACATCTCTGAGTTGTGCAAAAACTTAGTTTCTGCTGAAATTCAGACCAAATATGAGATGTTTCACCCATATCCAATTAGAGGTGATTCAGGAGGCAGGGTCTTGATCCAAACACGTCCATTAAGTTATTCAAAGTCCAGAGATCTGCAACTGCAAAACTCATTGTTTCAGAAGTGGGTAAAGAGAAAGCAGGTTCAAAAAGCTCCAGCATAACAACCTTTGGAAGTTCTGATATTCAGGTGAGAATAATATAACTGAAATACATTTCTGTTTCTGGTAATACTGCTTTATTTCACAGCAGCATTCAAAGTACATGTCCATTGTACAGCAATGTGAGTTGTGAACTTTCCTGCTGTTATTGTCAGATGGCAAACAAGAAACACAGACAATCTAATGTGGGGCTACTGTCCTCTTTCTTGGTGTGAATCCTGACTTCATGTAGTCCCTTGTGTTTGGTGGTCAGAAAAAAGGGAAAAATATGATGAATAGATGATGGATAAAAGACTATATTCTTTATTTTAAACTAGAAAATGACCTTGTCTGCTTTTTCTTGTAAATAACAAGATAATAACATGCAGATAGATAATAACTATCTTATTACTAGAGTGTTTTGATGGCAGGAGCCTCCCACCAGGATCAGCTGCTGCTCCTTTTTCTTTATTCCACATAGCACCCACTCCTGCCAAGAAGCCAATGCCCCAGAGGGGCAATGGCCAGAGGGGCTGGGGCTGGTCCCCACCTGATATCCCCACCAAGCATCTGGGCATCTTCACCCACAGCCTGGCAGCTCTGCCAGGACACAGCACCAGGAGGAACTGGCAAAGGTCCTCGTCTTCAAAGAGCAGACCAGGAATGATGCCATTGCCCCCTCCTCAGCTGCCTTTTCCAGGCTGGGATGTGCTGGTTAACTAGGAGCTCGACAGGTGATGGGACCATGCTGGAAGTGCCCACATCCTTTCTATTGTATCCATTATCCTATTGGATACCATCACCTTTGGCAGCAGCAATAAATCTCAGCGGACCTTTGGTTTCAGCTTTAGGGTCTTTTATTTCAAGATTTTCTCTGACATGTTTGTTACTTGAGCCAACTACCAGCCTTGTTTTGCAAGGATTGCAATGACTGAAGAGCAATAGATCTTCAGAATCCCTGGAAAGATATTTTCATTATTGTAGTAACTGATGTTTATGTTTATGTTATGGGCATTAATTCTGCCTCTGCCAGCTTTTCAATCAGCTGTTTTTTTAATCTGGTTATTACGGGTTCTGTGATACAATATCAACATTTGACGCTATAACATCCTTGCTATATGGTCTGTAATTTTCCCATATGTAGTTAGCTTTATCTACAGTATCATTGTGATATTTTATCTTTGAGTTTCTAATATACACTTAAAGCCTACATGCAGGCAAAGATAAGGTTATCTGTGGAAATAATTGCAAAGCAGGGAAAGGGAGGAAGAAGGACATAGTACTTGCAGAAGGAATTGAGTTAAGGGTGGTAAAATACTCCACTCATCTCTTAGGTCTGTAAAAGCAGCGTAGTTGCTGTTGCATTGCTCATAGAATAGCCAGCCCTGGTGAGAATATTGCAACTGAAGCCCCCCAAAATAATCTTGGTTTGGCTTTATCACAATTTTGCATTCATGAGGTGTCCTATTTCTCTCCTACTATAGCTCCAAGCTGAAGCACTTACTGTAAACAGTCTTATCTCATGTCATCCATGTGACAGGCTTTCTTACTTTGTAACTTAAATGGAAAACTTATATTGTTACAGCGGAAATCAGTCCTTTATTAGTTTTGTATCTTTTGGGAGTTGTGCCAATCTCCTACGCAGAAGAAATCTAATAGGGTAAATAAATGACTACAGAGGTTCAGCAATGCAGTTGTTAAACTGATTCATATTTGAACACATTAATTATTAATATTTGAATAAGTTAATGCTTAATATTTGAACAAATAAATAAAGAAATACTAAGGAACTTTGTTAGGAAGTGAAAGCATCACAGTAACAGTGCATATGGGCCAGCCTGCTGGAGCTGTAAAAGCTGAAAACTGCCGTCTGCAGAGGTGAGCATAGGAAACACTATATGGGAGTGGTTGAGCTTCTGCCCACATCTCTTGTTTCTGTCTTGAGGCTGATATTCTGGGAGCATATCTGTGATATGATATGCAGAGGTCTGATTTTGCATAGGGTAGGTATGCGATGGTCTGTCTGAACAGCAGATCTTTTGGAGTCAGACACCTGAAATGACTCTTTCTCCTAGGTGACTGAGATGAGAATTCTCTCCTCCCTCTGAGGAGTCAGGCATGGGCTTGACCATCCCCACGAGATAAGATCCACCCAATGTCAGTGCCACAGACGTTCACATAGCTGGGGGTGTGGGCCACTGCCACCCCACCAGGCAGCATTGTTTTTCTGCAGAACAAGGTATTACAGCTGCTACAGTTGTATGGGGATATAGCAGAAGATTTGGCGAGGAGGTTAGTTATATGTAAATACGCTCAAGTGACTTGCACCTGTCTGTAGAAAAAGCACATACATCACACTGGCCTTGTGTGCTTGATGAGGAGAACCTGTGTCTTAGATAACATAGGCCTATGAGAAACTCTAGGCACCTTATCACTATGTCTGAGGTTCCTGCTTCATTGTGACAAGGAGCAGGAGGCTGCGCCTGCATGAAGCCTTGAAATACAGGCAAGCTCAGCAGGCCCGGTGATCTTCCAGCAGGGCTGAACTGACCAGGGCCTGCGTCCCCGCCTGTGTCACCTCTGCCTGGGAGCTTAGGTGCTACTTCAAAGATCCCCCAGTAGAGAGGTAACTAAAACAGAACTTGCTCTTTGCAATGCATTCATGGCCTCTGGCTCTTAGGACGTGCCTGTGTATGTGTACACAACAGGGTAAGGTGAGCTATGAAAAACAGTTTTCAGAAGACCACAAACAGCACAAACGCCAAAAAGACACAGTCATTCTCCTGCTGAACTGCAGTGTGTGTATGCACACTCTTATCCTGGGAGCACTGTGTACCCATGTGACTAATAGCTGGGTGTTAAAACTATCATGTAGATTATATGTATATTCCTTCTGTATTGCCATTTAAGGTGCAGAATGACAGGCCTTTGGCACTGGCATATGACCTGCTGCCTTGACAGCTGCCAAGTCTGACAGCCCTGAGTCATGTCTGGCTGTGCCCAGTCAGTGATCCTGTAATGTGCACAGCAGAGCTGTTTCTGCTGGGGAGACCAATGGTGTGTCATTGCCATGTCACAGCACTGCATTTTTTTTTTTTGCCTCAGGGTGTACACACATATGTAAATATCTCAAGAGCACCATTTTGAAGATTGCTACCTGCGGCAGCTCTTGCTCTGTCTGTTCAGACACTGAGATGGTAAACTTCCCATCAGAGAATATTTTCTGTGATGTAGCATCTCGAGTTCATGGGGATTCCCTGTAGCACAGGGAGTTGTTGGCTGCTGGTACGCATGGTTGACCAGATTTTCTGTCAGAGAACATGGCTTTTAGTGTGTATAATGTGATTGTGTGGTGTTATTGCTTCCAGCGTATCTCCTGTTGTTCCTCATGGAGCTTACACCCCATGCAAAGGGTTGTTGCATTTACTTGCATCCAATCTAGTCAAAGAATAGTCTTGTACTTCAAATGGTCTGAAAAATGAGACACTTAAATTAAAATAGAAGAGTTTAATTCCAAGTGAGACTGCGAAGAGCTTACATGTTGTCAGGTGAGAGACCCACTCTCCTTTGCTTCAGTGCCCTATTTACAAGGCAATGCCTAATACGTTTCTGTGCCCCAAGAGGCTTATGAGGGTGCATCTGAGACACTTGGAAGCTATTGCCTTGGGAACCAGGTAAATAAATCTTCCAGCAGCACACCTGAGACCCAGATGTGATCAGTTTTGTCGCACATAGACATGGGGTTTCATTAAGGGTACAAGAAGTTCCTGGGGGGATCAAGCTGCCAGCCCCATGCCCTCTAGTCCTTCTCCCACCACAGCAGTGACAGAAGTTTTCTGGGCATAAGTGTAACCCCCCGCCCTCTGTGTGACCTCTTTTCCTCCTATGACTTTACAGCCATAGCTCTTGAATTAGACACATTGGTGAATATGTCTCTGACCAGTCTTATCCATATCCATTTGTAGACCTGTTGTCTGTGTGTTCATCTAAACCATTTCTGACCATGCTGATACCATCTACCCCAGATGCCTGTGGCAGAAAATTATGGAAGTTACTGCTTGCTGGGTAAAGAAGGATGGGATTTTATATGGATTAGGTTTACCTTCTACTGATTTAATTGCATGTTGTTTAATTGTTTGACTGCAGGATTTAGTGAATAGTGGTTCCCCATTCAGCTCATCCCTTCACAGTTTTGGAAACATAGACTGTACTCCCTTCATCACTTTATCTCTGAAGTGTCACAGACTTCCTTGCCTTCCCTCACAGACAAGCTGCACCATCCCTTTGTTCATTGTATTCACCCTTCTCTCTACTTCCCCATCTGCAGCACCTCCTTCTTGAGACACTGAAAAACAGAGCTGCTCTTTGCTTCTTATCCTTTAGCAGCCTTTTAATCCTTAGAAGGGCATTTCCTCCCATCCCTGGCAGCACAGCTTCTTTAATAACATTTGCTGTGAAATCCTGTCAAAGGCTTTATGAAAACCTGAATATAAGGCGGCTGCTGAATTCCCTTTATCTGCAAGCTTACTAGCACCCTTGAGAAGCCAGCTAAGCGTAGCAGGATTGCCTGAAGCCCCTCTGCAGCACGAGGTTGTGCAGGCAGCCTGCCTGGTGCAAAGGCTTGCTCACAAGGAGAGGTCGTGCTGTGGTGGGACCTGTGCACCATGAAACCAGGAGCTGGAAAGCAAGCACCTCCCAGACAAATCAGCCTCTGGCAACTCAAGCAGGGTTGATTTAATCTGTTGATAAATCTCTCTGCCCCTGCTGTGGGGCATCTTCTAGGAGGAATGGCAGCTATCTGGTCATCTTGATGCTGCTCAGAGGGTGTTTCTGCAAAGGCACACAGGCCTCTCCTGAAGATGCCTGGGCAAGCAGAGAGCGCAGGGTGGGGTCTCCCATGGGCATGCCAGTTGGGTTTTCTCATAACTCACTTGGAGGAACAGAGATGATTGGTGAGCGCTCCATGATCAAGACCCAGATAGGAAATCTTAGTCAACACTTTCATTTTCAGCTTTCACTTTGTCTGTCTTTCTACTCCATCCAGTACGGTGGGCACTCCAGCTTACGTTTCCTTGCCTTGCCTTGCCTTGCCTTGCCTTGCCTTGCCTTGCCTTGCCTTGCCTTGCCTTGCCTTCCCTTCCCTTTCCCTTTCCCTTCCCCTTTCCCTTTCCCTTTCCCTTTTTCCAGCAGGTCGTGTTAATTGAAATATAATGGAAATGCTTTGCAAGACTTCCTAACCTGCTCATACAGTGTTTTAGACAGCATAAGAAACACAGTTTCCTTAAAGCTCCAGAACGTCCCTTGGGCATAGCTCAAAGATCTCTGAGGTGTCTGGGATGTTTTTCGTAGAATTTTTTGTCTTTCTGACTCATGATATATTTTTCACTCCTGAAAACACATCTCCTCTCCTCATCAAACCATTTTTCTTATAGTCAGTGGTTTCACTGATTAGGTAATTCTCTTTGTCAGGTAATCTGGACCTTACTTGTTTCCTCTGGGGGATTTGGAGTGGGCAAACTGTTTTGCATATCACTACCACAACAACCTGGACGTCCACCAAACTCAGCATGCTGTGGGTGGAGCAGGTCTGAAAATTCAGAAGGATGGCATCTGTGCTCCCAGTTCTCAGCTCGGAGGCAGGCCAAGAATCACCACGCCACCTCTATTCTTCCTTCTTTTAATCTGAGGAAACAAGAGGGAACAGGAAACCAAATTTGTCAAGCAGTGGTGTGTGAATTCTGCAAACTTCGCAGATACTTGTACTTCTCACCTTGGTTAATCCAGATGAAGAGAAAATACCTGAACTCAAAAGTGAGGCTTGCCCAACATGTTGGCATTACTGCAGTTGCTGTGGAGTTTTGCTGACTCCACAGTCCCAGTGACACCAGAGGTTTATCACTGCAGTCCAAGATGGGTTTCCTGGTGCTATCACTTTGTTTCATGTTTGGCACAGTATAAACTTGCACTTAATCAAAATAGTTGCTTTTATTCTGCTTTGCAAAGAACTCATAACTGTAGCAGTGGTTTTTCAACTTTTCTGTTTCTTAACGTGACATCACCAAATGAGATCTGCATGTTCTTAATGTGTAAGCTGTAATTATAGGGTTGCTTCAGAGAGCCCACAGAGCAGCACCACCTTTGACATGCTTACTTACCACCACCTTGTCATTGGCAATGGAAAGTTGCTTTTAAAGTACAATAAGTGACTGTATATATGTGTAGTGTCTAACTCATTAGAAGTCTGGAGAGAAAGTCTTCCTACTCTTGTTTCAAAATCAAGGATGTGGTATATTCTGTTAAGGCAAGAGGTTAAATGTTATCTACCAGTTTATAGAAAAGATATGAAGATAATGTATAAAGTTTTCAAGAGGTTTAGGCTTTTACTAGTGACCTGGTGACCTGGAGTCACAGGAGCCAGTCACAACTGGACCCAAACCTGAGCAAAAGGATTTCCTGGAGAAGGGGGTTACAAGTGTGCTTCTGAGAGTTATTTTCCCACTGTACATCGGTTGTGTGATGTGGCATGCCAGGCACAAGCAGCCACAGCTGCAGCAAGAGGGGTAATGTCTGCAAACTGAAGGAGCACTGGTAATAGACTGAAACATCTCTGAAACATACTGTTGCAATGAGCTCTTCTTGCTCCAGAAAGAGGGGAGCAGGGGAGCAGAGACAACTAAAGAGTTGTACATATCAGAAGTGTGCCTGAAACCTTTTATTTTCCCATTTTTCAGGTCTGACCAGATCTTTTTTTGTTTTTTTGTTTTTTTTTTTTTTTTTAGTCTGTGTAATAATAGTTTATAAGCATTTAACAGATAGTCTTGTTAGCAGCATTTAGTCTCAGACTGTTCTTAGGGCTAAGACTGCTTATACACCCCAACCACCATGGGTTTAAAGGAAAATTCTCTGTGCTACACCAAGTACTATAGTGTAAAAGTTGAATTTTCAAAGTGGTTTCCATTATTGTGTATTGAATTCTGCATGTACAAATCCTTTCATCATGAAAGATTTGCTCATGATCCCTTGCATCTCAGAGTGCATCAGGTCACTGTGTATTAACCAGGCTGACACTTGACTCATGCACACAGATGGTCAGAGGACATTGCAGACTGCCTGCTTCCTGCAGAAGTGTGACTGCACCAGCAGCACCCAGATCACATATTAATAGAAAGCAGTTTGCAGAAATCTGATCCCATGAAGACTACAGTTATTTTGGTTGGATTATTGTACGTACGTACAATTGAGGGCAAAACTCTAGCTGTTTTAAAAGATACTGAAATGCAATGGTTTCATGAAAAGCCTGATACAAAACAGATGAGTGAGGCAATCATAGTAGGTGATGAATGAATGAATGAAACCACAAAGAGCAGCAGCATGACTTTTATTAAAGAGCTACAGCAGTACCTTTTAAATGGTCTTCACTGGACTACAGGCAGAACAATAGGCCTAAAAGTACTCAAGTTTCCTTCCTTTCCTTTCCTTTCCTTTCCTTTCCTTTCCTTTCCTTTCCTTTCCTTTCCTTTCCTTTCCTTTCCTTTCCTTTCCTTTCCTTTCCTTTCCTTTCCTTTCTTTCCTTCCTTTCCTTTCCTTTCCTTTCCTTTCCTTTCCTTTCCTCTCCTCTCCTCTCTCCTCTCCTCTCCTCTCCTCTCCTCTCCTCTCCTCTCCTCTCCTCT